>NW_004955511.1:884656-965308 GCF_000276665.1 Chinchilla lanigera | reverse complement strand
GTACAAATGTAGATCTTAGCTTTGGTAAATGGCCATGGGTATGTGAGATATTGATGTAGGGAACGTGGGTGAAGGAGCTAGGAACTCTTTGCTATCCCTGCAAATTTTCTGTAAATCTAAAGTTATTCCCAGATGAAACATTTTTAAAAAATATACATTTTTAAAATTTATATGAAATCTTAAGATAAGACGTGAACTGCTTATGGCAGACTGCTTTACACTGTGCTTTCTCCAGTCTCTTCCTAGCTGTGCTCTTACATTATTAGCGTTCATTTAGAGCAAAAGCCTAAAAGCCACATGTTTAGGTGAATCCCATGGCTACCTGGAGGATGGAAATGAAGGGGGAAAGCAGAGGCTAACAGGCATTCATGGGGTTATTTTCTTTTACAATGAAAATATTGACATGTCTTCTATATACTTTAGTGGGACCTTTAAGATGATATAAATTAATTCATGGTGTTATACTCTACACACTTTAGTAATGACTCTGTGAAATTCAGGTTCCTGAAGGATTATAGACACACAACAAGCACAGAGATGACTGAATTTCCTCCTTTTGGATAGTTCCCTTTTAAAATCTATACTTCTCTACAATTTATTAAGCACCACAGACCTGTGGAACTGTTTCAAAAACCCTTTTCACTTTCAGTCGTTTCATCCAGTATATGCATGATGTGCTATGAAGATTTTACATTCACATTTCATGGGCTTTCTGCTTCTTTAACATAATTTTGTGTTTTGTTGTCCTTATTATTTTCATTAGTAGAGCAATTTTAATGGTGTTTAGTGTGTGGTCGATGATTTTTAAATTCTGACGAAAATACTTTGACTTGTCTGGTGTTGTAGTATAAAAGCAGAGTAGAACAGGAAAATAAAATAGAGAGTGTGTATGTTAATCGAAAAGTGTGCAAAGTGAAAGTAGCATAATAAAGTTATATAAAGTAGTGACTTCCTGTTAGAAAAGTGTAGAATACCTTTGAACGCAAAACAAAAGCTCTTGAAAAATCACATAGAACAAGTGAAATGCAAACCCTGGCGACACTGTCAATGGACGAAGGTAAGCACAAGGGGAATAGGCTTGCAGATTCGATTCGGGAAACCTACAGTGTGATCAAAGATCACCAAACTGATGACGCGTGCTGCAAATGAGTTTCTTTGGAACTTATCATATGTGCTGCCAACGCAAGCACTCTGTGTAATTTACAGTTACAGCAACTTAAATAAGAGATCGGTATCATTGACCAGGAGAAAACTCTACATGCTAGTACAAAAATGTTATTTTATGTACAATTTTAGACTTAGGGGAATTCCCTGACATTCTTGAAAGAGTATAATTGGCTTCTAAGCATTTTTGTCCCTAAGAAAGGTAGATGATGTATATAAATGCATAAATTACAAAATCAATAATGTGTGATGCTTTACATGATTTATCAGAAAAGCAATTAAACTGCTATTTTATTATTATTCATAATAGCCTTACCTTGGAGTTGTCCTATATCTCTATCAACAGAGGAGTGGACAAGGAAAATGTGGTATTGACACACAATGGAGCACTTCTCTGCCATAAAAAGGATGAACTTGAGTCATTTGTAGGAGAATGGATGTGCCTGGAGACCCTAACATGAAGTGAAGTAAATCAAATGCACAGGCTGAAATATTCTGCAATACCTCTTAGATGAGAAATCAAAAAAATACACTGATTGTATTTGCAAAGCCAAAACAAACGGAGTGCTAGCTTTTCAAATACTTCCTTCCAGCTCCCCAACACCATATTTTGGCTTCAGTGCTACGGAGCAGCCCTTTGCAAGTACTGAGATGTATAAAATATTGAAGTACAACTTCAGCAATGCTAGCTTCACTGAGTCATCTGACCTGATAAAATCTTTTGGATTCTTCCAGCATTGCTCTGCCAAATTTGTCGCGAACAAAAAATCCTGGGAAAAGTTGATGTGACACTGATGGTTGGACTGAGTATGAGAGGTTTCTCCTTTGAGGAGATTCTGTTAGGTGCAAAGGAAGTATATGCACCTTTTCCCCAAAGAGTATTGCTCTAGATCAACAGCAGCGTGCTAACTGATCTGGAATGATCCAGATTGTTGAGTTAGTGTCCACTTAGCAACCTTGAATACCTTCTCTTGTGGGAGTGTGGGTCGATTCGTTATTGATTTAGTAGAAAGTTTCAAGGGTCAGCACACATTCTTTGCTATGGTGACTATCCTAACTGTATTCTCTTCTACAGGACTATCAGAACACTGACAGCACTTTTGTGGTTGAAATGGGACAGATCACTGATGCACTGAGGTATAAATCCCTGTAAAGCTGCCATTTGGAATGAGGTTGTAGAAAGTAAAGCAAATTTCTTGTAAGGTTAATTTTTACTGGCTGCTATTTTGTAAGTAGAACTTTAGGAAATCAAAGATTTTCTATTAACTCCATCAATTGTGATAAAATGCTAGGGTGTTGAGCTAGTTTTAAATCCACCTGACCCAGAAGTGGGGCATGCTGACCCAAGGGTTTTCCACATGAATTTCCTGAAGAACCTGAACTATGCTCTCTGACACCTCTTTCCATTTC
This sequence comes from Chinchilla lanigera, assembly GCF_000276665.1. Lineage (NCBI taxonomy): Eukaryota > Metazoa > Chordata > Mammalia > Rodentia > Chinchillidae > Chinchilla > Chinchilla lanigera. The sequence goes on along the minus strand of NW_004955511.1, from coordinate 962,734 downwards.
AGGTTAGAGGAAGCAAGTGCCTCATAGCTTTGATGCTTTTTATATCTAAGCACAGATTTTCTAGGGACCTCAGATCACTGAACCAATGAAAAGGGAAACAGAAGCTGCAAGTGCTTGTAGAGAAATAGAGACAGAGTCAGAAAGGGTCAATCAGACAGTGCCACCAGTGGACCAGAAGTTAAAAAAGAAAAACATTTGCAAAGTTGAATCCTCAGTTTAGCTCTGGGTTGGCTCGCCAAAGAGATGTCATTGCATGAGGTCTGAGGACATTTGGCAAAGAAGATATGGGGAAGCATAATTTACCCCCTGGACACAATAAGTTTCCTGAATCCCATGACATAAATATAATTTTCAGTTATATCAGTAGGACACACAGGAAAATTCGTAATGGAGTGAGCACACACACTCAGAAGGGTATCTGAGAATTTAGAGAGTGAGATGTGCTGTGGTCTCTACCTAGATATGAATATATAGTTTTTGGGGTGCCTTTAACATGAGAGATCTAAGTTGTGTATTGCTAAGGTCTGTCAGATTACCCATTCATAAATGATTTGCGTTCTAAAAGTTTATGAATAGCCATTGTGGATGGAAGGATGCCCTCTGTGGTTACATGTACTGCAAGAAAGAAGCTTTGTAAAACACAGCCATAAAATGTGCTCGACTTAGATTTCGACAGGACATTGACCAGCATCTTGGGAGCAAAAACAGTCGAATAGCAGATGTCACAAAGGGACAGGTTGCTGAGGAAGAAGTTCATGGGAGTGTGAAGTGGGACATTTAACCAGCTCAAAATGATCCTCCCCCATTTACCTAACAGTGTGATGAGGTCAAAGAGGGCAAAAAGCAAAAAGAAGGACTCTGTAGAGTAGGATTTTCAGTTAAACCTCCTAGAAGGAATTCCTTCACATCTGTATGATTCCACCCTGCTGTGTATTTGGGTTTATATAACTCCTTAGTTGGAGAAAAGGTGATACCAGGCAGATGAAAGGAAATATCATTTTCCCCATGACCTAATGTCCATGATAGCGGAAGACCTTTAGTGTTTCCTGTATATTGATGAAGAAAACAGATTAAGTCAGTAGTGCGCCATGTGTGTGCTGGAAATGTTATAAATTCTGACTCAGTTATTGGAATGGTAGATACAGTAATAGTTCAGTGCATGGATGTTTCTGTTTGTGAACAATTTGTTTTGCAAAGAGAAGTATTTAGCAAAATTTTGCTGCTGTTCATAAACCCCAGAATCAGGTGATTAATATGAAAGCAGCTATCATCCCCTGAATTGTGGAACAAATTAAGTTCATAAGCTGAGCTACCACTGTGTTTTATTCCCTGCTTATAAATTAATACACTATAAAATGAGGAATAAGAAAACTTTCTTATCCCATAAAAATATTAAAAGGTAAAATTGATACTCAAATCCAGAGACTGGGTCATACTGTGACACAGAGCAGGCATTTCTGCCTCGAACTACAAACTGACTATCTCACCGCAATTACGGGTTTCCTTATATATTCGGATGAACTTGTTCATAGAGTTTGATCCCCCAGCGAACGTCAAAATGCTGAGATTTACACTGTGCAGCCTTTCCCTTCTTTCCAAACCTCAAAAGTCAGACTTCTCTGTTCTTTTTCCCATTTCTGCCCAGATCTCCCACTTGGAAGGCCTGTAACTGCTCTCTTGCAGATAGGAGTTAGGAGAATAATGTAGATCAATCTTTTACCCTGCATTTATTCTCAGACTAAATATTTGGAATATCATTAACTGGACAACCATTTATTCCTACTTCATTTTTGGGTAATTTTCCTTTTGAATATTTTTGAAACGAAGTTAAAACAATAAATATGGAATAAACATTGTATATTGCAAACATGGACCACAATATAAGGGTGATCAAGAGATGGACAGGAGGGTGCAGGAAGGAAAGGAAAGAATGTAAGAAGGAATCACGATGTGTTAGGTATGTGTACCCTCTTCCCACAGGACAGGTAAACATTATGGATTAGAGAGATGGACTAATGAACTAAAGTGAAATCATAAAAAGTAGGGAACAAAAAAGAAAATAAATTTTGCTTTAACCCCCCTGTAAACATTAAAATAGGTTGTAGAAAAACAATATATCCTTTGAAGAATGAAAACTATATCTATCACACGTATTTTATGTTTAAAGACCTCAGTTATCATTTAATTTCCCATATTTTTGATACATATTAACCAATTCAACAATAGTCAGTATTGATTAAGGGTATAAACGTCAACACGTTAATTTATCAGTTTAAACATTACATTTTAAATAAACCTGTACTACTTACCAAGAAATATTTTCTTTGCTGTAGATGAAGCAATGAATGAAATAATTTCTCTTGCTTTCAAAATGCTTACATTCCTTCAGGGAAATAAAGACTATACATGTTTACTAGCACAATGGTGATAAGTGGTATAAAGAGCAAAGATGGGGGGCTGGGGATTTAGCTCAGTGGCAAAAGCGCCTGCCTGGCAAGCCCAAGGTCGTGAGTTCAGTTCCCGGTACTGGAGAAAAACCAAAAAAATAAATAAATAAATAAATAAAGAGCAAAGATGAAATATAAATAAAGAGCAGGTACTGTTATACAGTGAATTGGTTTCCTGGTGCTGTTATAGCAGTTTACAACAAAGTAGCTGGATTAAGTAACATTACATTTTTACAATTTGAGGTCAGAATTTTGAAATCAGTTTGCCAAGGCTGAAATGTAGGTGTCAGTCTGGCCACACTCCCTCCAGAGTCTCAGAGAGAGAAGCCACCTCCTTGCCTTTGTGAGATCCTAGAGCTGCATTTTTAGCTTCTAATTTCAAAGCCAACACTGCAGCTCCTTCATCAGTCACTACACTGCCTCCTTCTCCTTCTGGAGCAAAGTGATTTGATTTTATAGGAGCACTTGCCCCTTTCTTTTCTATTCAAAGATCCAGGATAATCTCCCTGTCTCTTGAGATTGTAGATTGACCCTCACTGGACAAATTCCTTTGCTCAAATAAACATGTTTTTCTTACTGTGAAAATGTTATGTCATTTACATGTTTAAATCTCTTATCATCCAGAGAACATGTTTGCTATGTAAGGTATTAGTGATTTCTACAAGGGTGTGTGAGTTGCAGGCTCAGGGAAGTTAACGTTTAATAAGATTGGGGAATAGGTAAGCCCGGGATATAGTTGTCAGGGTATTTCTAAATCAAAACTGAAATCTTCAATCTGTAAGTTGAGTTTCATTCTTCCAAAATTAAAGATATAAATTAGGTCCTGCCTCTGTTTACATCAATGTTGGTTGGGAGAACAGTGAGTCCCAAACACCAGTGTATCTGAGGAAGAGATGGGTTTGGGTGTAACAAAGACGTTTCTGGTATTATTAAAGAAACCAGTTTGCAAAAGAAAGAATCAAAAAGTTTGGTGGCTGGAAAAATACTCAGGTTTTTATTTGTTTTTGTTTTGTTTTTGTTTTTGTTTTTCTCTGGTACCAGGAATTGAACTCACTACCTTGCGCTTGCCAGGCAGGGGCTGTGCCACTGAGCTAAATCCCCAGCCCCTCAAACTACTCAGTTTTGTAAAAAGGCACAAGCACTTTGGAGTTGAAGGGATTCTTGGTCTCTCCTAGTGGCAAGATGTTCTTCCTTGTGTAAATTTTCTTAGTGAAGAAGACCGTCTTATTTCTGCAGTACAATATACCAAAGCAAGTTGCAGTTCCCATAGGACACTGACCTTGGACTGATCATTTTTTGATACATGATCAACGATAAAAAAGGCAGAAATATACTAGAGATTGTATAAATTCCCACTTATCTTTTAAAGAAAAGGAGATGTTTTTTCTAACTTAACTGGTATATGTTTTTAAAATATTCATGTAACAGTGACCAGTATCATGGTACTGATGAGCATGTCTCAACATCAGAACGCACACAACCACAGAGAGAGAGAGAGGGGAGAGAGAGCAGAGAGTAGTAAGGAGAGAGACAGGCAGAGAGACAGAGACAGAAAGAACACAGAGACAGAGAGGATGGAGGGCAGAGAGAATGCAATAAGGCAAGAGTGACATTTTCAGGAATGTTTCTAGGCTTATGTGTTGCAATTAGAGTGGAAAATAATAAATGCAGAAAAATGTTACCAAGGTTGAGTAGACGAAGCGTTCCTGTAGTGTTAGAATTAAAACTAGAACAGATTCATTTTGTCTCTAAGACCATGGCTTTTGCTACCCCTATTGTCAGCTCGATACCATTAATACCTCACACTTATTGTTAAATAAGGCTACTTTACCATACTGTTACCTGTGAGTATTATCCTAGGAAAATAAATACTGCCAATAGCATTTAAAAACATAAAGAATACTCAAATACAATTTTTGAACTATAGACTAAATACCTTGAAGGGTCATGAGATAGGATATTTGTGTAAATAAATGTGAAATTCTGTCCCTATAATTTACTTTTGACTTAAAACTCCAAAAAAATAGAAAATATATAATCCTCAATGGGCAAAATGCAGCTAGAAATAAGAAAAAGGGAACCCAGCATAAAGCATATCAGAACTATTGATTACCAAACAATGATATCTTTATACTGTTTGCAAATATTTATTTACTAATATACAAATAACTCCTATATACCCTCATCTGACTTTATCCACAAGAGCTGATAATAGTGCAAGAATATTTTTAAATGAAATCATTTTAAAATATTGAATATAAATATCATACATATTTAGTATTTCTATATTATTCAGATTATGTCAAAAAGGTACATATGAATCAATTTATTTGATGAAATGTTGAATGAAACATTCACATATGTGAATTTGCAAATATAAAAATGGATGTGTTGATGTGCAGTTGCTCTTGAAAATGCTATACCCTGAATATTTTGTGATTAAAAATTACAGGACCAAACAAATAAGAAATCAAATACAGCACAAGACATGTAAAACTTGATAAGAATCATAAATAAAGTTTAAAATCTCACTACCAATAAAAATCAAGTTAACATACTGTAGAACAAAAAATATCATAGCTTAGATAGTGTGACTTAAAAACAAAACAATGTCTGGACAATTATTTTATTACAAGTCAGTAAAGTGGTAGTGTTCTCCCTGAACATATCTCAATTTTGCTACAGACAGATGGCTTGACAAACTGAAGAATAATAGAAAGTAATTGTTAAATTTTTTATTGCAATCATAATATAAAATTAATCCAAAATGACTTCCAAATACCATAATTGTACCAAGTTAGAAAGAATGATTTTCATTGTAATGTGAAGGCTTCACAAGGGACATGCACTGCCTCACAAAGAACATGAAAAATTACTGATTACTCCCCCTCTTGTCCTTTCCACCTGCGTCATTCCGCATTCTAGCCACTCCCTGAAACTCCCTGAAACGTATCGTTCCTTTCTTGTAAGTTTCCTAAAGTTTCTGTAGTTTCTGGGAAGACTGCTTCACAAAGACTTCGCTTGCCAAGCAGGATGTGTTTTTTTGGCTTAAAAGCTGCTCTCTCACCTGGTTTGCTGCTGACCTGCTCCTACCCTGGGTGGAGGCTCTCAGTCAGTCGCTGGCCAGCTAATAAAGGCTCATTCTAAAATCTCAATTGGCGATCCGTGTGCTCCGGTGTTTGTCGGTATCTTGGTTCGGTTCTGAGTCCAGAACAGTAACCGATCTATAACCCATTACTGTTCTCAAAAAAACATTTAAATAACATTTTCATAAATATGCAAGTAACTTCAATGTACTATGTGACCCAAGTATTAACTAATGCCAGCTTACAAAGCTAGGGATACAGCAAAATGGCACAGCACCTGCCTGACAAGCATGAGGTCCTGAGTTCCATTCCTGGTACCCTCAACAAACAAACAAAAACCAAAAAACTACATTCACTTATTCATACACAAACAGTTGATGTAAATAGTATGTAAATATTGTTCTTTTCCACAAAACAAGAACATTACTGAAAGATAAATGAGATATGAAGCTGTTTACTGGTTGAGAACGATGCTGAAATCATATTGAGTGAGAATAGTTTGAAGTGAAAAATCTCCATTAGTGTTTTCTAAACATACTTACAGTAAGCCAACCTCCCGGTAAGCAGAAGGTCTGCTGGACACCAGACTTGCACAACCAGGTTTTCATAATCCTGAAAGCATTTTTTGTTGGGAGCAGGTAAGGTTTACGTTTAGCTTCAGTTTTTGGGGGGACCGAGATTTCAGAGATTCACATCTAACCTTTATTAGATGTGACTCTCAGCTGTCCACATGTTGGATCCTTAGTGGCACACTTACCTCTTGAGACTGGAACTAATCACAGAGCTGAGGCCCTCTAACCCTCTGTTCATAGATGCCTTTGGTTTCACTGAAAAAAAGGAAAATGTTACCCTTCCACAAATATTTCATTTAAAAAAATGACAGGGTTCCAGACAATCAAAGCATCCTGGGATGAAGGTATGACAGGGATGGAAAGTGAGATGGAAGGAACTAAAAGAAAAAGATACAGATGCCACTTTGACATACGCTCAAATGCTCCAGCGATGAAACAGCTGAAGTTCGTTCATTAACACCTGATCCACCTGCAGACCTGAGCCGCTGTGAAGGAGACAGAAATGACTGCATCACACGACACTGTAAAACTTTTGAAACTGTAATGTCGAACCCTTCACTGAATTTTGAGGTGGATCACACACAGTGAACACGTGCAAAATTAACGGCAACCAAGGGCCTCCTTCTACCTATTGTACACTTAAAATTTTAGTTCTCTTCTACTCGTTCAGTAGGTTCAATATATCTACAGATTATGTCTCATAATTCCATAATTCCATTCTACTGAAGCCATGGTGAACACATAAAACTGTATGGACTCATAAGTGCATCAATTTTCTTTAAAATTAGGGTTATTTTCTTTATAACATTATACAAGAATTGTAAATTATGTGTTGCAAACGTGTATTAACAGTAATGAAAAAATGACAATTTTGCATAATTTCACATTTCCTTATGAGTTTTTTAAACTCATTTTGTGTTTACCTTTTATTAATATTTAAAATATATCAATCATTTGTGCAAGAGGAAGTGGAAGATAATTTTAATTTCTTTTAACTCACTAGTTTGTCTTGGGTAATGTAAAACAAAAGTGGGAAATCATATGCAGAGAAATTAAATAGTGAAGGTTTCTCTCATCAATGTTACCCAAATTCAAAGAAATATAATCACATTACACACAGAGCTGAAAGATAAAACAGGATATTATTAGACTAGCTTTAGATACAAAATAAAAGACAAAAAGAGGAAAATTCAAAATCCAGCAAAACAGTTAATGGATGAATGTAGGTAAGTACATTGTTGGTTTTAACTGTAGTGACAGGTCCTGAGAACAAGGTGCCCGTGGGTGAAAAAAGGAAAGTAGAAGAGACAAGAAAAACAAGAGAGCTGAATGTCTGGGATCAGGGGGCTCACAGTCTCTTGGACTGCTGCCTTGATCACTCATCTCAATTGCCTTTTATTAGAACCAAGAACGTAACTCAGACCAGCAGGAGAAATTCATCATCCCTTTCCATTTCTGCCTCTCAGCTGATGGTAACCATGCTCAGGCGAGCCTCCCACACCCCGCACCACGGGCACTCAGCCCTGCTGGGGATCATGAGGTGACCATCAGTAATCAACCCATTAGGAATCACAGTCCTTTCCCCACAGTACATAACGCAAATAGGGTTGCGGATTCTAAGCAGGAAAAACAGCATGGTTAATTATTGTCAAATCAATAAACATGCATAAACCAAGGTTTTTCAAATTTTTTTGAGTCACTGTTAGGGTAACACAAACAAGAGCATGGTGTTAATGGAAGTGGAAAATCCTGCTTGCTACTTCAAAATCTCTTTGTTGATATATAATTTCAGTATTCTGTCAAGACATCGCTGTGTTTCTTAAATGGTTTCATTGCTCCCTAAAGATTTTCTGTGACCTCCCTAAGAACTTTAGATTTAATGTAACATGATGAAATTATAGAATCCATAAAATGAAATATTTAATTGTGTCTGGCAGAGAGATCATCACATTGATCACATTCTCAGAACTACTTTCCAATATGTATTTCATAAATTGCTTTAGAGCTGTTTTGTTTCAATGGGAAGTGATTTTAGAATATTTAAAACAGCATCAAATCATTAAAGGACTTTAAAGTTTGCCACATTTATACATCATATGCTAACTATATAGAAATTACCCACATTTCTGTGGTGATTTTTCTCTTGATTTAGATACTTAATGTTCATAAAAATTAAGGAAAAATTACAGGTTAGTTTTAAAATATTGAGAGTTTAGTGCATGGTATTTCTTTTATGAATAAAAGCAAAGCAAAAGGTAAAAAAATCAAAATACAAATAGAGACTATGACACAGGGAGATCTTTTGCTAATGGGGAGGGGAAGAAGAGATGGAGGAGAGGGGGCCTGGAGGGGAGAAGAAGCAGAGGAAAAGAACGAAGATGTGCTGTGAAGAGGCCCCAGCTGCCCACGGCAAAAGTTCTCACTCTGGACTACAACTATGTACTAACAAAAATGAAAACTGAAAAGTAATTGTGTGCACGTGGCAGCAAATTTCAGATATTCTTAGAGAGCTGTTATGTTTATTAATTATATAATTAAAATACTAAGTTTTATAATTTGATCGTACTTCCAGAAAAAGTTGGTTTTGGGTTTGTACAGTAAAACTTCACCTATTAAACAAAATTAAATAGAAAATTAGAAATGTATACTCTTCTGTTTCGCAAAGTCATTTCTGAGAACAAAAATAACTCACATTGAAGATAAAAATAACAGATTAGAGATTATTTTTTAATATTTCAAAACAGATTCAGTACTCACAGTAGTGAATTCTAACTATACTTAGGTTATATTCCAAATGTGGCATACTGATAATTTATTACTGATGAAATATTGTAAGTTTTATTCCATTTAGAGTGTCAAATGTCCTCATGGAATTCAGATATGTCCTTTAAAAACTTCTATGCCCCATTAGAGTGACAGTAGAGAAAGAAATAGAGAGACAGGCAGAAAGAAAGAAAGAAAGAAAGAAAGAAAGAAAGAAAGAAAGAAAGAAAGGGAAGAAAGAAGGGAAGGCCAGCAGGTATGTTCCAAATCAAAATAAAATAAACTATAAAACACTAAGACAGACACTGGACTCTCCATTCCTTAATCATAATTTTAAAAAAGAGAATATTGCTTTTGTAATTAAATTTTCATTGGTGCCAAGTTCAATCATGAAATTACTTGCTACACAGATAAAGACTGGGAATTGGAACTTCCAGAATTATTGCTCTGTCATTCCTTGAATATGCTTTCCATTCTCTAACTTCTAGACCTGATAAACTATACGGTTGGTTTCCACTCTCACTCCGAGCTACATAGATTCTTTAATCTTCCTGTAAGATACTGGTCAGCTTCTACCTGATTATATGAAACTTTTATTAGATGCTCATAGTCAAAATCTTTCTCTAGAAATAGCTAATCTCAGACACAGTAAGCTATACATTAACTATTGATTGAAAATGTGAATGTTTTAGTTGGTGTTATTCTGTTCCATATCTTTTCTGAATTAGGTACCATATTCGTCTAGTAGTATTGCTATAATAAAGTATCTGAGGCTTGTCAATTTATGAAGCAATGGTTTTAGACATTGAGGATCATTGTGCCAGCCGTGGTCCTTGGTGAGTGTCATCAAGGTGGATGAAATCACACTGTGGAGGGGTGCAAGAGTGAGATGTCACAGGATGAGAGAGTAAGCAGGAGGAAAAGGGGAGTCTCACCCTATCATAACAGCACACTGTCATGTCTCAGCCCATTCCACAGGACTACCACTGATCATAGGATAGGCATGACCCAATCATTTTCTACTAGAGTCTACCTCTTAGTAATCTCATGACCTTTCAATACAAGTGCACCGGGAACAAAGCCTCCAACGCACAATCCTTTGGGGAACATTATCCATATTATAGCAGGTGGAAAGAATCATTGTGCTAATTATAAGATATGAAATTTTTAAATGCAAATCTCAGAAGGGACTGGATATGAATCAATACTGGGTTTGAATTCCAGAAAATTCCAGAACAGTGGGTACCACATACAGAAAATCAACAATGGTCTACATTGCTAGGTAGGGGAGCATCCTTCAGCGCAGTTGTACAGTGTAGGCTAAATGACAGTTGAAGTAAATTCTATGAAAATGGATGCATAAGTACGTTTAAAAATAAGTGAAAAAGCAAGACAGATGGGCTTTCCCTCAGAAATGACAAGAGAGATTAGGATGACTTTCCAACCCCAGTTCTTCAGAGGTGGTACTTTTGTATGCTTTAGGGACACTGACTCCACATCAAAGTTACAGGTAGGAAATCCTTGAGACGTTCTGAGGTGACACAGCGTGGTCATGCCCAGCCTCTCACTGTCTCAAGACTTTCACCCCTCACTCAGAGTCCATGCCTTGTTTAATTGAGGAAGAATATTGTGTTTCCTTCTCAATGAAAGGTGAGAGTCCTGCAAGATCCTCACCAGAAGTCATGTAATTTCAACTCAAAGATTCAGACCACATGACCTCAGTCATAGTCAGACCAATGCAAGGGCCAGCGCTTCTCTTCCAATGAGTCTTGAAGTGGATCACAGGGTGTTACTCTGACTACACACACTTGAGGAGGAGTTCCCTGCTCACTGGAAGAGGTTTTTATGCAATCCTGAAGGTTCTCACCATTGGGCCATAGCATATGGATATTGAGTCCCATCCTCAGAACAGCCCTAGAAGGGAGTGATGCTTTTCTAGGCTACACGTTGAGTTTAAAACCAGCCAGAACTACAGAGTGAGATCTTATCTCAAAAAGACACACACAAAAAAACCTCAGGGGAAAAGCTGCTGCCTGTGGTAAAATTGGTTTACATTGTAAACTTAACAAAAAAATATCACAGCAATTGTTTACCTCTTCTTGAAGAAACAGCTGCAAGGAATATTACATAAAATAGATTATGAATAAGCAGTAATATATACAATCTATGATCTTAACAATATTCACAAAGTTGGGATTACATTAGGTGCTAACAGTGGATAGAAGAGCTGAAGTAACTGACTCAACCTAAAGAGAAGTAGATGACTTGATATTTTGCACTGACTGAAGAGTAAAGACAATTAAACTACAGCTTTTCCAGATTTCCTCAAAGCCACATGAAAATACCACCACTGCCATTTCCAGCCATCATTAAAAGTATAAAATTTATGTGTTAATGGTTCTGTAATTGCAGAATCTACATTCATTCACTAGCTTTCCTAAATGAAAAAGACTTAATTCACTTGAACATCCATCCAGGCATCCATCCAATCATCCTTTGCTCAAGTACCTGTGTAAGAAGGGTGTATAAGAAACAAGGTGCTGTACGTGTATTGAAAAAATAAGCTAATAATGTGCATCACCTTTACAGCAGATAACGTCTAATTGGGTAGGATGGCTATGAAGCAACCTATGCTTTTGATATGATAAAGAACATAAATGAGTAACATACAAAACATTTTGAAACAGTAAAAGAGAAAATGTTATACTCATTTTCATTCAGGAATGTCTTAAATGGTAGGTGAATTTTGGAGAAAAATTTTCTGTAAGAATTAAGGACACATTTTCCGGCATTGGGGATGAAAAGCTGCATTTATGTCTAGGATATGATGATGCAATTGAAATACTAGGTACATGAATTGTTGGTGGCTTAGTTGCTAATGATTACTTTGGAAGAGAAGGCTAATGTTTAAATATTAAAAGGTGCAGATTGTATTCATCTGAAAATCCACTCTCTTTCAAATAGTTTTTTAAGTGCCTTTTTCACATCCTTGTTCCTGAAGCTATAGATGATCGGATTAAACATGGGAAAGACAACGGTGTAAAACACCGCAACCACTTTATCCAAGGCAGGGGAGTAGCTGGCGGCCGGGCGACAGTACATGAACAGGAGTGTCCCGTAGAACAGGGTCACCGCCACGAGGTGGGAAGCACAGGTGGAGAAGGTTTGACTTCTGCTGCCAGAAGACTTGATGTGCAGCACGCTCTTGAGGATGCAGGCGTAAGAGATGAATATCACCACAAAGGTGCTGCTCTGGATAAAGCCACACAAGGTGAAGAGCAGAAGTTGGTTGATGGAGGTATCTTCACAGGACAGAGACAGAAGTGGTGGGATGTCACAAAAGAAATGATCAACCACATTGGAGCCACAATAGGAAAGCCTAAATGCCAGGGAAACGTGCACCAGTGAGGTGACACTTCCACTGATGTAGGCCAACAGGACGAGGCCACGGCAGACCCTGGGGGACATCAGGGCAGAGTAGAGCAGCGGCTGGCAGATGGCCGCATAGCGGTCGTAGGCCATGGCAGCCAGGGTGAGGCACTCAGCATCTGCAAAGCAGGCAAAGAAGAACATCTGCAGGGCACAGCCGTGGAAGGAGATGCGTTTTCTGGAGGCTAGGAAGTTTGCCAGCATTTTCGGAGCTATTGTTGTAGAGTAGCAGATGTCTAAGAAGGACAAGTTGCTCAGAAAGTAATACATGGGGTTTCGGAGGCTGGGATCCATATTAACTAAGATTATTAAGCCCAAATTTCCTGCCACAGTTAATGTATACACTACAAGGAAGACCACAAACAGGGTGATTCTAACGGGGAGGTAGTCTGTGAATCCAACAAATACAAACTCGGCAGGCAATGTGTGATTATGCTCCAACATCTTCTTAGCTTTTTTAAGTTTCTCTCTCAAGTAAGGTGGCATCCGATGGTGCAGACTGACTTGGGTGACAGATAAACCAGAAATATCTTTACTCTTATTTCTAAAGGAATAAAGGGAAAGTTAATAAATTCTTAAATATACTATTTCTGTGACCATTTTAAGGAGGTCATATTTAAAGATGTTTAGAAATTATCACTGATACCAAAAGAATAAACGTTGTCCAGAGGTGGTATGTGATGACACCACAAACTGGTCAATAGCTCTGTGTTCTACATGATGGTACTAAATGCTGAACAGGACGCAGATGAGAAGAGCTGCTAGAGTAACGAGAGCTGTGAAAATCTCTGTAGTCAAAGCTCTATTGTTACAATCTGAAAATCATGTTCTTTCAAGTAAGAAGAAATGGTGAAAATTTTTGGAAATGTGCTTACACTTAGACTGCATGGTTTGCAGAAAGATTTCCGTGATCTTGGGTACTGGGTAACAATGGTCGTTAAGTTTCGCAGTGAAGCGTGAGAGGCTGGGCTTGCAGTCTGAGCTTTGGTACTTGCTACCTGTGTGATCTGAGTGAAGTCCCTTAAATCATTTATGTGACGACCTGAACAGACACTCTATGAATATTTACTAAGTAAAATTCATCCCAAATAGATAAATTGACCCCCATTTTGTTTCTATTTTCTAGTTTCCTCAATACTTTGAAATATTCTCAGAGTTCTTAATTTTCTTTTCTTGTCTGGCATCAAGGATATGTAACCCAGTCTCTCTCACAAGGAGAAGTAGTTTGTGTGTGTCTTGTAAGCTGGTGGAAGGGTGCATTTGATTGAAATACATTGTTTAAAGGGATTTAATATTTTAGTCACACAGTGTGGCTATTGTTTTCCTTTCCCCAGTTTGATTTCTTTTTCTTACCCTGGATGTATAATAGTATCTGGTATGGAAACCCAGAAGCACGATTGGACATTGTGCTCCACTCATTTGGCAGACACTGGTTGGGTCTGCAATTAATAACTTGATAGTAGAAAGAAAGAAGTGCAGAGACCTGACACTATCATCACAAAATTTCCTTTCTTAAGCCCCAAGGGAAAACATGTCAGTTACAGTTTCAAACTTTGTATAGCATCCCAATCCCCACTCCAGAATTTACCTTTTCTTTCTTGCTTCTTTTCCAGCTGACATAATAGTACTGAGTTCAGTGTGACTTAGATTATGCTGACAGAGAAATGAAGGGAAAAATCATATATGGAGATATTTGTATAATCTTGAATGGGGATGGTCTGAAAGTGTAAAAAAAGCAGAAAATTTTAACTATGACTGAATAATATGAAAATATCTCTCCATATAGCTATTTATAAAACAAGTAACCTTGAAACATTTTAAGTTAAATCAGTGTAAATTCACAATTTGAAAGGAGTGCAGCCCCATACAAATGTAGTAGCAAACTCATTCAATATTTTAGCTCTAAAATTTGTAAAACATGAAATCGTTTTAGTGTGGATAGAGTCTCACAACAACCTCCTCATATAATACTGCCCACAACATAACTAAGTTCAAATTTTTGGAGAAAAAAACTGCCTGATATTAAAATTTTTAAGTATGTACTTTTAAAAATATTTTATCATAATAAATTTCTTATAACAAATGAAGCTCTATGCCGTTTGACATATGTTAATGGATAATTTCAATTAAAATTGTTTATGCAATCATTAAAAATCTTGGGATATATTTGAGCACTTCTGTAAATTTTCAAATATTAATAAATTAGATATATACACTTTTGTTCTTGTTTTGTTTCATACAGAATTAGTAATTAAATGTTAAACTGAGAATATTGTCAAAATGAAAATATTTTTTGCAAGAAACAACCATACATAAAATGTGGAATAATTTGTACTTTGTTTCCTGATACTTTTCTGTGCTTTTAAACATTGTATTGACTATTAGTTTTGTATTAAAGATAAATTTTATAATGCAAGATTCCTAAAAACCAAACCCTGAAGAATGTGAAGAAAATCAGCTGATTTAAGACTTTAGAAGTTTCATTGGGATCAATTTATTATTTATCAAAATCGTAGGAATCAAGATTTTTCTTCCCATAGATAATTTTGAAAGCAAGTAATTTTTTTACAGTTACACACGACTTTTATTCACCAAAATTACTCTAAAATGTGTTTTGATAAGTCATAACTGGAAGATGTGTGTGTATGTTTTATATTATTTAAAAAATTTTGACAACTTAAGGTAAGCCTCTTTCATTTCTGTTAATTTTGCTATTTTTTCACACATCATTATGGTAAATGCTCAGAGCTAAACATTTGTGAAAGTGCTTCATATCCATGAAAAAGTTGGCATTTAGTAAGAGATTTCGGTTGGTAGCAATGTCAGTAATAAACACTGGTAGAATCTTGATCACAATGTTTTTGTTTTAGGTTTTTTATCTTAGTCCATAGTCAAATTGAGAATTGCTTCCTATCCATAGCTCTGCTTCAATTTACTCTTTCTGTATTTTTAGGGCAGAATTTAATAGTGTTAGCATTTCAGGGAAGCCAATACAGACTCAGTATAATCAGAATGTTTCTGTAAGAAAATCCCCAGCGAGCTAAGTATGGCTACACACACATATTTTTCTCTCACATTCTATTTTGCCTTCCTTGAAAGTCAAATCAACATAAAGTGCTTGTTTATCAAAGATAAGAAAAAATAGAATTCTAAATTTTGTTTAGAGACAATATAAACAAAAGTAGTTCCTCCAGTAGCCTTATCAACTAAAGATTTAAACTTATGAATTTTAAGGTATCAAAAATATACCTTACTTATGAGATTCTGCAATTGCCTTCCAGAGACTATTCAATCAAATCACTATCAGCATCAGTATTTTAATTTTAAGAACAATCTATATTGACATTGCAGATTCACCACATTTTCTGTTTATGTGCTTTAGAGTTTGCAAGGCTGGTATGAAAGAGGCCGCAGTAGGGGACAAAATGAAGAGAATAATTAAATACATAGATCTAGGCTTTAATTCTGTGATATGTTATGAACAATTCTACAATTATATATTTCTTAATTTGTAAACGTGTACCTATTTCATTTATTAAATCATGCCTATTCTATTATGTAGCTATGTGAAAGACAAATTCAGCTGTGCACATTTAAGAGCTCTCAAAATGTTTAACAAGCTTTTGTTTGTTTTGAAATTATTATTCAAATTGTTAGAATGTAATGGTACTGTGGCATAAAAGATATGCTTAAATCATTTGTGGAAAAATAGATGCATATGAGATGCTTGTGTTCAGTGAAATAAATCAGACACACAAGCTTAAACATCACATGGATTTTCCTAACCCAAAGTAGGCAGAAGTGGGGGCACACATCTATAATCCCAGGACTTGGAAAGTTGAGACAGGAGTACTACTGCAAGATTAAGGCCAGCGTGGGCTACATAGTGACTTCAAGGGCAGCCCAAACTACATACTGATATCCGGTTTCAGAAAAGAAAAGAAAGAAAGAAAAGAAAAGGAAAGAAAAAAGAAACCCAAAATATAAGCAAATTAAAAAGGAAAATAAAAGATAATAGAGGCTTTTGTATAAAGAAAATAAAGAATACCAGGGTGGTGGTGCGCACTTATAATCCCAGCACTCGGGGGAGGCTGAGGCAGGAGGATCCTTGTGAGTTTGAGACAAGCCTGGGCTACAAAGTGAGCTCAAGGCCAGCCTGAACTACATAACAAGATCTTGTCAAAAAAAAAAAAAAAAGAAAAAGAAAAAGAAAATGAGATCAAGAGATGGAGTGTTGAGGGAGAGAGTTAAGCTATAAGAGGTGAAAAAAGATTTAAGATTTACTATGTATATTTACCAACTTTCTAGGAGGAATGCAATTATTATTTGCTGTAAAAATATACTAATAAAAAAATTAAAATTGGAAATAAAATAACATAAACCATGTTTACTAGAATACATCTTGTTTCTTCAATTTGAAATGACAAACAAATGAACAGAGAAATTAAAAAAAAACTTTGCTAGGGACAAATAAATTGTAATAAGGACAATGTCACTTTCATAATAGTATAACAACAAAGTCATACAATAAACTCTCTTTGAATCATTGTTACTTCCGTTTTCTGTACCCAGAATGTTGACAAACCTTATGGAGCACTTGATTTTCTAAAAATCATCATCCTCACTGTAATGAAAACCATAGATAATTGATAAAGATATGGAGACTGACCAACATATTTTCCATGCACCTGGCATGCATAATTCCCTTTGATTTTCATAGTTATCTTTTGAAATGGATATATCTTTGTAAAACATAATGCCTGAATCCTAAAGATGTAATTAACTTGTCCATTTTCATAACAGTCAGAGTCCAGTTCTCAGTTCATACTCAAAATACCATAGTGCCTTTGATCTTGAAGAGTGGGTTATGAATGATCTAATCCAAAGTCTTAGTTTTCAAATGTGATAGCTGAATCACATTCACAGAATCATCGAACAAGTGACACATGACTTTAATAAGTATCACTTAAGAACAAGGCCAATCATGTTTCCTTGAGTGCTCATGCTAACGTCAGTGCTGTTTAGATTCTTTGCATTTCATTGTTGAATAAGAGGCTGACCACCCCAGGGAAACTGCTATTCTCTTGCTGGATTTAGATCTTACTACTCTCATCTGAGGTCAGAGGAATCTCCTAAATTGAGCTGACACCCTTCCAATTCTGAGAAAAATCTCTTTTATAATCTATTTCTAAAAGGAGTTTTTCTTTTTTTGAAGGAGATATCTATGTTATAAATTATTTTACAGCCACTGACATTCATTTCATTGTCTTTTACAAATGGTACCCTCTTGCATACATTAAGCACATAAAATTTGAAGTTAGAAAATCTTGAGTTTAACTTCAGGTGTGAAATTTAAACTTCTAGAAGTCATTGAACTTTCTATGCCTAAATTGCTTTCTTTGATTACTTCATATAATAAAATATTATAAGGTTAAAATGAAGAATACACTAACAAATTTCTTACAGCAAATTTACAGGGATTATTATGTTGTATATATATGTAAATATATAAATCTTTACTATTTAATAATAATACATATCAATGACAATCTTATTATTAAATTAAATAATATGAAGTAGATATGCATATATTCCTAATCGATATTCATCAGAATAAACATCAAACAAACATATTGTGGGTAAATATGTGTTATATGCTCTTAAGATTTCCAGTTTAATATTTTAAAGTTAATTGAACTGTTGGTTTTCTCAAAGTTCTATAATAGATAACATCAACTTCCTTCTTCCGGTAATAACATGAGCAATAAATTGGCTCAATTTTTTATATGAGCCATGGGTAAGGTGAGAGTATTAGGCCTAAACAATATCAAGTTTTGCCTGCTTTCCAAGCCCAAATACCACACAAATTGAGAAAAATCACCTAGAATCAGCAAAGACACATTCTATCTAAGTTAAATCCACTATGTCAGTACCATTTACAGCAAGCACTCTCTTTATACTTAGGAAATAAATCACCTACTTTTGCACCATGTAGAATATTGAACTGTAGGACTTATAACACACAGGATGACATTTCTCTCCAGGTTTTGGAAATAAGTCTTATAAGGGAAGAGTATTTGTCATCTTGTCTTTAACCCTGGGGACATTATCCCAAAATAATCGCTAACCCCAGTGGAACCTTGTGTAGGTGATTATTCTCTTTCCAATCCTATAGCTTAGTTGATTCCTTTTAAATGAAGAAAGATAAAGAATAATAAAATGGAGATGAATATAGAGTAGACAGCTACAGCATTACAAGTCTCTATCACCAGGGGAACCTTTCATTACACGATGACAGCATCAAAACTGTGATTCTACCGATCAATGGAAAATAAAAAACAACTTCTCCTAGACACACTTGGTTTCTACATGCTCCAGTTATGAATTCGAATGCTTCAAGATATTTCGCAGCATTTTATCATGTAGGGAACTTAAAGAACAGCTTAATACCTTTGGCCCTGTGTTGTTGGGGACTGGGCTGCGCAAGGGTGAAGTTGCTGACCCCACTGCTCCCTGGCTATGTTGGGAAGCTCATATGCACAGCCTCTGAAAGCAAGATGACACTGCAACTGAGGAGATTGGGCTCTCACTCCAATTCCAGGGCAGTAATTGGCAACCTTAGAAATAAGACAGTTTTCTTAAATTGGCAAGATTTACTGCTTGGGATGTCTTTGCTCTACTTCTTAAGGTCTTGCTCATTTTCAGGGCTTCTACCTCAGCCGTGTCCTCCACTTCCCAGCACCCCCATGATATGTTAATAATGCAATAAATACTGACAGTCCAGAGAAGTCTTTGTCTTTGTTCCATGAGAGCTCTGACCTTCCTGGAACCCCACAAACCATATTACTCTGTCTATTGTCTTTTATCTTTATTCATATGCTTGCCCATAAGATTGTGAGCTTGGCCAGGTCCTGATACTCTCTGTTTGTTTCTCAGTTATCTGAGAGACTAGAAGGGACAGGTCTTGGATGTCAAGCTGCGGGTGTAAATGCTGATTCTCAAGCAACCAGAATATAGTTGCCGTCTTTATCAGATTCTTGGGGGATTGAGATTAAAATATGTCAGTAAAAACATTTTATTGAACCAATGAGATTTACTTAGTGACTAGTGACTAACTTAGTGACATGCAATGAATGTCATTCATTAATAGCTGAAAATTTGAGAGTGAAAGAAGGTACCCACATTAGTCTTCTTGTTTTCAGTTTTCCTTTTTCTCTTAACATTCACACTAGAGTTTTCAGTAGTATCTCCAAATAATTAAAGTGCACATCTACATTTTAACTTCCTTTACATGTCAACAGTGACATAATTTGTACTTCAGGACGCTCAAGGTGGGAAGAATGGAGAATGGATAAAACTGGATTAAAGACTCCCAGCAAACAATTGAACTTTCCCCAAAACTTGGCAGAAATAATTGAAATCACTTTTTGTGATGCTTATTCAGTAGATGAAAGATCAGTGCATTTAGAGAAAAGAACTGTAATTCATACTTCAGAAAAGAAATGCATGTCAGTAATTAATAGCTGAAAATTTTCAAAGTGACAGAAGGTGTCCACAATAGTGTTCTTTTTCTCAGTTTTCCTTTATTCTTAATAAAACTAGGAATCTAGCAGAAATATAGTAGAACAAGGTCTAGTTTGTATTATTTCAATTATAATTATTTATATACCACGGGGTACCTCTCTGCCATAAAGAAGGATACACTTGAGGCATTTGAAGGAAGGTGGATGCACCCCAGGACCATAATGTTAACTGAAATGATCAGAAAAACAAGTATAAATATTTTATACGTCGTCTTATAGGACAACACCAAATTATAAATAAAGAGCAAAGTAAAAGACAGATATTAGAAAATATAGGGATAGATTTTTTTTTTTCAGAAAGGAAAGGGGATGAAGAGTTGCAGATCACGGGGAGAATAGAAGTGCAAGGGGATAAGGAAAGAGTTCAGATGTATTCTGTACCTCCACCAACTCCCCACAACAAACACCACCACTATGTACGGCAAATACCTACTGAGAAACATACAAGCATTTTAAAAAGATATGTAGAGAAAACAAAAATGGAGAAAACTCCCCCTTCCATTTAGGATGGGCACATTTTAAAATCACAAGCATGATGCTTATTTTTAAGGACACTGTTATGTTTCAGGAAGCAACATATGCAGGAGCAACAGTAAAAGTTTGATTCAGTTGTGGCAAGAAAATAAGTTTGAAGAAAAGGTAATGAACAACATTTAGAAAGAGTAAGAATTTAGAAAACCAAGGGGAAAACCCATCAGGAAACCAATGAAAAAGCAAACAGGAGCAAGGATTTCAACACATAGAGGTCTTCTTTTGTATTGAACAATATTGTTTTTAGCAACCAGTCACTTTGCTTTGCTTCCATAGCCGGGAATGGACTTCTTGATTATGTGAGAGTAGAACACACATCTACATCTTCAATTTCAGGGACTCAAAACAGGAAAAATCTATGGAGCCAGAAGGGCACCCTGCTTTCTCTGTTCCCATTTCAGTGGGGTGACTGCTGTGCATGTTAAGGAAATATTTTTCTGCTTAGGAAAGGTCCTAAGGATAACAGCGTGAGCTGTTTGCTGAGGTCTCTCAGCTGTGGGGCCAACAGGACACATGCAAAAGAGACTCTGTTTGCCCCAGACAGCTTTCCTTACAAAACCGGCTCACAGTGAGTCTTAGGTCACTGTTGTCCTTTACTGCTGATCTATAAGTAATCAACCTGCCTGTGTCATTTTCCATGTGCGTGGGTGTTGTGTGTCACTGGACTTCAACATGTTTGTAACCACTACACAGTGAACCTGCTTCATAAAGGAACAGATTTACTCCAGAAAATAAAAGGTTTAGGACAGGTTTATGGAGAAACTAGGCATGAGCTTCTACTTGTCCTTAGTGGAATCACATCGAAAATCACATCGAAAACATTCGGTTTTCCCTGTGGTGTTGTTACACAGTACAAGGGAAATATTGTCAACCAGAGCACATTAGGAATTTAATGGGAGTCATTTCTAGAGGTGGATATCTCAGTTAAATATCTGTCGTTGGTTGTTTAATCCCACTACTCCACCTCGGATTTCTAAATTTCTCAGTACTGTTCCGAATGTAGACCACCTAGAGTACAAGCCCTGAAACACTATACACATCTTCTAATCTGTATGGTACGTTCTTTGTCTCTGTCACACAAAGGAAGAAAAGCAAACCTACAGAATAGTTTCACTTTTGTTTGGCTGATCCAAAGAATGCTCGCCATATTGTCTGTCAAGTTTTAAGTATGAGACTTCTAAGGAACAAAATTAGTTAGTTTTCTCAAGGCCCATGAAAGAATATAACTGTCCACAGTATTAATGTTCTAAATCATATGATCAGTTGGACATCTTTGGATCATATATACCTTGTTTCTGTGGATCCATTGACTTGGGATGAGGGGACCATGTGGACAGATCACTAACATAGCATCACATTTTTTAAAATTCTTTTATCCACCAAGTTAAAAAAAAATGCATCATATTGAGAAGTTGCTTTGAATTTTTAAATGATTATAATTCAGATCCACTCAGTAGATCCTCTTCAAAGTTCACACCTTTAGTTTAAAAATATATGCAACTGTATAATCCTAATACTATATATTTAATAAAACTATTTTTTAAAAATTTGGGCATTGTAAATATGTTGACATGAGTGATAGTCACTGTACTGTTTGTGGTTTGCTATAGTATTGTGTTTCTTAGAGTCTCTAGCATATATACAGATACATATTCATGTATCTGTATATACATATATACATATACAGACATAGCTATTCCTTTCTGCATTCTTTAAATCAGAACTTATGGTATTCTTTTTCTTCTGTGCATAGTAAATTAATTATTACTTGCCTTCTCTCACTGCTAATACTCCTGTGAAAATTTCCTTCCACATCACCTAGTGCTCATAGCCTTTACCCAGGTATATCTCCAGATGTGGAGTGTACAGATTTTAACATTAAATTGTAAAGAATCCTTGCTAACACTTTTTCTAGTGGAACATATAAAGTTTTTGCCAATGTAGTAAGAAGGTCAATTTTTTAAACTTTAACATATTCAAAATTAAGGTTTTGTGTATAATGGTAAGTATGAAGTTTGGCTTTTCTTCAGGAGGATTTTGGTTTGTTTTCATATCTTTTCAATGTATCTTTAATCATATCCTATGATTTATTATAATTTCACAAATAAATAGCATTTTAGTGATATGTACTTAAAATGTCAAGTGTCAACAATTGCATGGAAGGACATAAGAATT
The DNA here is from genome assembly GCF_000276665.1 of Chinchilla lanigera. Taxonomy (NCBI): domain Eukaryota; kingdom Metazoa; phylum Chordata; class Mammalia; order Rodentia; family Chinchillidae; genus Chinchilla; species Chinchilla lanigera. The sequence continues at coordinate 940,148 of NW_004955511.1, read as the reverse complement.
ACTGAGATTGTGGGTAACAGAGATAAATAAAAGTAAAATATAAAACATAATAAGGAATAGTAAGGAACATACTAATAAAAATGTAAAATTAGGTGAGGAAAATTGCATGGAATATACTAATGAAGATATATAAAATGATAAATTATCAGAATTAATACATACTCAAATTTTTTGAGACCTGTGAATACATTTCTGGATGCTGTTGTACTCATTAGTAAATGTTAAATTTTCTTCATTGGTAAACTTTGTTTTTAAGGTAGCATCGATATACACTGGTTTTGTGTTTCTTCACCACTCTTTTGCCTCTTTTTTTCTGGGTTATTCCTCCAAAACCTCACAACCAGTATCTCACTGTAATAGGGTTTTGAAATTTTAGTTAGAATTATGATGCAATTACAGAATGATTTTATAAGAATTATGCCTTTACATGAGTCAAAAAGCATAGTGTTACTGTGAATTTATATCATGATTTATAATGTATATTTTGTCTTTTTGAGACAGGGTCTCGCTATGCGGTCTGGGCTGGCTTTATATATCATGATCTTTTAAAGATGAATTATTTTATACTTTTCTTCATAAAAGCTTAAAGTGTCAGGTTTTAGATCTATTTTCCTAGTGACTTTGTTTCTTATAACTGTTTCCCTCTAATATGTTCATTATACCCAGGCAAGGTGATTTATATCTCGCCTGTAATCACAATGCCTGCAATCCCAGTCCTCCAGAAATCTAAGACAGGAACATTGGGAGTTCAACCCAGCTTGAATAATTTAGTGACTTAGTACAAAATTGTGTCAATAAGTAAACAAATAAACCAACAGACAAGCAAACTGGGGACTTGTGATTTAACTCAGCATAAAGCCCCTGGATTCCTGAGTTCAATCCATAGTACCACCAGGATCACTCCCCACCGCCCTGAGTTACCTATAAATATTTTCTATAAATGTACCTGAGTTATAAATGTACCTATAAATGTACCTGAGTTACCTATAAATATTTTCTGTACCAATGAGAAATGCCACTTGTTTTCACATCTTGATGCTCTCTATTTAATAACTCAGTCGCTTAGTAATTGCATGTATATTTTTTCTCATTTTTATAGCTCTAGTCAGTGAATTAGGACCCTGTTTCTTAGGTTTGGTGCATTTTAGGTAAACTTAAAGTGAATACTACTAGATTGCTGCCTATCAGCCTTGATCATACGATATAAATTCATTTTTTTCTTAACTAAAATTGTGGTTGAATCTCTAAATAAAATTCATCCAGCTTGCATTAAGCCATTAGTTACATAAAGTAAGACATTAAAAAATCTATTTTCCCTAACAAATATTGAAAAAACAGTACAAGCAACTCACTGATTTGACAATTAAATTGCACAAGGACGTTAAAGATGATTGCCCAGTATTTTTGAGAGCATTATCATTTCACTTTTTTGAACTGCAAATTTTCAATGTTGCTACCTCTGATAGAGACATTTACCAAAGTTAATACCCAGTGGGTCTTATTAACAATAATTGTTGGAATATTTTTTAAAAACTGAGCTCATAATATAGCAAGCAATTATTATTGAAGGAATAAGTATAATAAATGATGATTATCCTGAGGGAAATGAATTGATGAATATTTGGTGAAGAAATTAGGCTCCCTCTGGAATGTTTTGTAGGTTAGTGTAATGAATTCCTTTGACAATTGTGCATTCCTTTTTGCACTGGGGAAAACATAGGGGTCCTAATCAGAATGTTTCCTCTCTATGTCATTTCTTATTGACTCTCAGGAGAAACCAATAAACTAGAGATACTTAGAGAATCAGAATATTGTTTATTGTTATGTAAAAATCCCACAAATGTCTCAGCAACAGATATGACTATAAAAAGTGCATATTTTCAAACACTTTTAATTTGTAATTAATTACACATATTTGCTTTATCAGGACAAAGTTTATTAGACACTAATATCAGCAGTGCTACCTACATGACATTATAAAATATTTTCTATCTGAAAAGAGATCTACTTACTTGTAAAACTGACTTTATCAGGGCAAAGTTTATTAGACACTAATATCAGCAGTGTTACATAAATGACATTATAAAATATTTTCTGTCTGAAAAGAGATCTATTTACTTGTAAAACTGACTTAACTAAAGCTTTACAAACATTAGGAAATATAGTCAAGACTTTCTAGCCAGTTTTTGTTTTTTTGTTTTTTGTTTTTTGTTTTTTTTTTTTCTCCGGTACCGGGAACTGAACTCACGACCTTGCACTTGCCAGGCAGGCGCTTTGCCACTGAGCTAAATCCCCAGCCCCTCTAGCCAGTTTTAATGTTTTTTCCTCAATTATTTTTGAGTGTATGGTTTAAAAATTTTTTCCATTAGTCAGGCTAATAGTTACAGTGTTATTTGCTCTAAAATATTTTTTTTGGAACAATGAACAGTGCAAACATGTAACTGGAAATTATAAATCCCATTATAAAATATAGATGGAAAATGGATAGATAGATGATAGATAGGTAGATAGATGATAGACAGATAGAAATATTACTATTTCATCAAGTTCAAAAATATACAATAATACATCTTAAAAAGAAAATAAATCTGTAATGCATTAAAAGAGGTCTTTACAGAAAATACAGTGCATATATATATATATATGTTTATATATATATTTGTGTTCATGTATGTGTGTTTGTTAGATTTTGATCAATGAACCTTAAGGCAGAATACCATTTTTTGTTCTTACTGACAGCACATTCAGCTTGTCTCCCAGCCCTGTATACCTTCTTCTGATTTCTCTTGCTTACTGCTGGGATATTCAGTGGAGGTTTTCATTTGAATGGTCGAGGTTTTCATTTCCAGGCTTTCTTCTTGGTTCTGTTTCAGGAACTTCTGTCTCTTACACGATCTTTCATATCCTGCCCTGTCTTCCTCATTTCGTTCAGCTACCTATTTGTATCTTCATTGACCTCATTTGTTATTTCAACTAGCAGGTTTTTATTTTTAATTTTTGAAATTTTATCTCCTTTAGTATCTGGGAGTTCAGATATTTTAGGGTGATGCACTTATTTGAAACCATCTTTTTGCCTTGTTTTCCCATGATTCTTGTGTTTTTGTGATGAAAATTTTAAATAAGTTGGGGTAGAGGCCCCTATTACTACTGTGAAGGTTGGTTTAATAAGTGGCATTCTTGTGATTTGTGCATGAAATAGAACGAAAATGTCCACCCAACCAAACAAAATTACTAGGTTTAATTCCTGTCACTAAAATACTCTCAGGAGAGAACATCTACTCGTAATATTGACATCCATAGAACCATCATATTAATATACAATTTTAGTATATATAAAATTGTCTCTCTCAACAACTCAGAAATGGAAAGAAGCAGTAATAAAATAAGATAGGGTAAGGATAGTCTTAGGATAGACTAAGAATGAAGAAAAAAGTTAAAGAGGAAAAGAAATGAGAAATACAGTTATAATGGTAATATTTATATACCAGGAAAAATGGGGGGAAAGAAGGATGATTTGAGATTTGAGGGGAAAGAAAGGAAGGAGAGTAAGAAAGGGAATAAATACAAATGAAGAGGAGAGAGGGAGATTAATAGAATTAATAGAATAACAGAATCACATTAAAAGACCTGAGATAGGTCCCTTGAACGGAGAGAAGATGGCAAAGCGAGGTAAGGCAGCATGTAAGCAAAGCAGTAATAACACTCACACACCGTTACACACGAATGTACACCCAACTATCCCCAGGCACACACCAGACACCACCTCCAACAACAATAAAAGCAAGTTTGCATTTCTCCTTAGGATAGGATTTTCTGGAGTCAGCTCTTAGATGCTGCCTTATTAAAAGGGACATAAAAATCTTTTCAATTTTTACTCCTGAGTTCTCCACCACTTCTGTCTAAATAGGAGAGGATATTTACAGCAGAAAAGCAGTTTGAGCTCAGCCCCTCTGTGGTCACAGACAGTGTTGTTCAAGATGATCTATGCAGCCATTGACATGGGTGGTCCAGAATTTTACCCATAGGAAGTGTAAGGAAGACAAACAGTGTGTTCAGGTCAAGGCCCGTGGCCAGCAGAAATAATAGGCCAATTTCCAAGAGAAAAATCAAGCAGTGTGAGAGACGGGATTTTTATAAGGTCTGGGGATATGGAAAAATCTTCTGGTGGTGCCTGTGATTGTTTAAAGAGTGTCCTGTCCTTTGTCATGCAGCATTTTATAGACCTTCCAGAAGCACCTGCGGGGTGCTTATGTATTTACCGTTGAATTTTGACATCATTTTCCTCTGGCACACAGCAGGCCTTCAGCTTTAGATAACAAGGTGATAAGGAGGTCTATGCGTTTCCTTTTAGACTGAGAGGAAAGAATGGGCCTTGCATGAAGAGCCTGGCTGCAGTCAGTCTTGTGGCCACCCCTGGAGAGCAGGACAGCCTTGACTGGAATTCCCAGGCTACGGGTGTTAACACTTTCATTGCCACTGCAGATTAAGTACTCAGGTAGGTCCTTCAGTGGTGGGACTGGCCCACTCCCAGTAACTTAATCTCTTCAATACCTGGGGATGAGAGGATAGAAGACCTGGGCTGTGCACTCTCGTGTGGGTTGTCTACAGGGAGGAGCAGACTCCACGAATGCCCAGACTGTGATTTGAGAGGCTTGTCTGCCCAGTTTCTGTGAGCTGTCATATTTACTCTGAACAGCTCTGAGCAGGTGCGAAGGTGGATGGCACACAGGGTCTGTGTCTTTGGCGACACCCTCAGATTCAGTCTTCCCCCCACCACAGAGCTCAGGCATTGTACTTGTTGCCTGACATTCTATTCAAACTAACACTGTTTCATGCTGTCCATTCACCCTACCCAGATTCTTCCCACCCAGAGTAGAGCTGTCCATGAGCCTTGGAGCTGGGGTCTTTCTCCCAATCTGGTGCTGTTCCATTTCCCACGCCACAGTCACTTTTCTTCTGGCCCTCCCCTAAATCTCAGCACCAATGTCAGTTTCCTCCCTGAGCATGGTTGCGGTTCTATCTTGGAGTTCTAGAGAAGGTAGGGGGTGCTCTCCACCTAAACAGAGGGAGATATTCAAGATGGCTTCCACCTTAATTCTACCCTACTCCATTTCCTGTTTGCTCCATGCTGTGACTTCTAAAATGGCTTCCCAGTCAGACCCTGTCTAAATCTGGAGAGACAAGAAGCTACTTTTCACTACTGTCTCTCTTCACATTGGCTGTACTGAGCTCTTGTCTTTGTTACTTTCCTCACTGCTGAGACAAAATAACTGACACCCAAAGTTAAAGGGTGACAGGTTTATTTAGCTCATAGTTTGTAGAGGTTTCAAGCCATAATCAGCTGGATCCAAGGCAGGGTGGTATGGCTGCAGAAGACAACAAAAGCAATGAGAGAGAGAGAAAGAGAAAGAGAGAGAGAGAGATAGAGAGAGAGAGAGAGAGAGAAGAAACAAGCCTCTTTGGGTCTCTTATACTGCGTGTATATTACTGGGATTAGGGTGGTGGTAATCCAATCAGCGGACTGATTAAGAAATGCCCACTGTTATTCCCAGCACCCTTAATCCCAGGATTGCACTATGAATCAGTCACACACTCTAGATTCAACCACTTCCAAATCCCACTGCCCCATGACTGCATGAGGTTTTGGGAAACATCCAGACACAAACCATAACAGACTTCCACTCTGCTTGGCCTGTACCTTTGTCCAGGAGCAGAGTCAGTGCTCGAGAAGCAGTGTTGAGTTTTCCTCTTTGTAGCTATATTGCAAGAAAATTACCCTTCTTGCTGAGTCTTTTGTTTTTCAGTGCCGGAGTGTGTTGCTTCAGTTAATATAGTAATTTTTCTAGATAAGACAATTTCAGAGTTTCTCTAGAGCTAGCTAGAGATCTTGCTAGCTCTCTCAAAATACAGTACCATAGTCAGGGATGATGGTGCATGCCTGTAATCCCAGTACTCTGGAGACTGAGGCAGGAGGATCGCAGTAAGTTTAAGGCCAGCATGAGCTACATGGTGAGATCAAGGCCAGCCTGAAATTCACAGAGAGACCCTGCCCCCACAAAGAAGATACAGTCCCATGATTTTCTATGACACCCCTATCTCCTCACAAAGCCTCTTACTTTGGATAAATATTCCGGAGGAATACATGACTGCAAGCTACATCCAGCTCACAAATTTCATCTGAAATTTGGTATTCTGTTTTTCTTCTTGGCTGTGCCAGTTTACCTTATTAATGACAGTGCACAAGGGCTCCTTTTTCTCTACATTCTCATCACCAATTTATTTCTGTCATTTTATAAAAAATGATATTTGCAGCTGTTAGATGATGTACGATTGTGCTTTCCCTGGAGATTAGGGATGTTGAATACTTTTCCATGGAACTGTCAGTCATCTATGTCTCTCTGGGAGGAATATTAATTTACATTCTTTATTATTTATAACGTGGCTCATTATTTTTGCTGTATAGTTGTATCAGTTATTCAAATATTTTAGATGTTAATCTATTAGCAGATGTATAGTTCGCATCTTTGTTCTTCCACTTTGTAAGCTGCATTTTTATTTTGTTAAATACTTGCCTTGTTAGGCAGAAATTTTTAATTTGATGGAATCCCATTAGTTCTTTTATGTTTCTGTTTTGTGGTTTTTATGTGTGATATCCAAGAGACAATTGCTAAACTTGATGTGAAGTCGATTTTTCCCTATGTGAAATGTTAATGGATTTAGGTCTTCCGTGATTTGAGGGACTAGCGGAGAGTATATGTCCACTTAAATGTTTTGGAACACCAGTTCCTTCCTAGGTCATGTACTGAAGACATTATTCTTCGCTCATTCTGCATACTTGGCAGACTTGTCAAATATTAGATGATACACACGTGATACATTTAATTTTGAGCTCTTCTAAAATCAGAGCTCTTCCTTATATTCCATTATTTGTTTTCAAACCTATGCTGTACCATTTTGATTATAAAAACTTTGTAAGTTCTTTGCAATCAGGACATTTAATTAACCTTTGTCGTCATTTTTCAAAAATGCATCAACTACATGGAGACCATTGTAGTTCCATATGAATTCTGGTATTTTAAAAATGTTTTTATTTCTATTGAGGATTCCATTGGAGTTTTGACAGTGCTTATATTAAACCTATAGGTCATTTTGAATAATATGGGTGGATGTTTTCAATAATAAACGTGGTACAGGCTAGACTCCATGTTCAGGTGTGGACACAGACCAAGTTTTGCAATACCACATGGCATCTTGCTTTAAATTTCTGTTACTGTAATTTACGCAGACAGCCTGTAGTGATTGAGTCACCATACGTGCTCTTTCCCTCCCCTAGAGGACAAATATACACAAATCTAAGTGTGTACACAGCCAGGTACTGCACCGTGTTATTGGTTTGGATTTCCAAGAGTTTGATCAGCGTTCAATGAATTAATCTGTCATAGTCTTTAAACATTAATGGAAGTCTTTCACTGATTAGCAGTAAACATCACTTGAAATCAAATTTAATATTAAATTTAAACATTAATATGCAAGTAGATTGCAAAGTAGCTTGTTTGAACTCTGGTGGAAATTGAGCTAGGAGACAGCTTGCAAAGAAAACAGCTATGCATAGAATTTTTTGATAGAATTTCCCATGGTCCCTTCACTTCCCCTTCCTGCTGGAATTTCAGTAGATGAATGCCCTGATGGTCAGTTATCTGTCATGAGGACCTATGGTAACCTACAGGCTGTCACAAAGAGGATATTCAGCTTGATTTTATAGAAATTCATAATTGTTTATTTTTAATACACATATGTAAACGATGTTCCAAGTATTTTTATTTTCTGTAACTCAGAAAGCAATAAGAAACTTACTTATCACATTGGGTGTTATTGCACGATTTTCTTCTTTCCTTAGGGTATGACAGTGCTCACTGAATCTTCTCAGGAGGGTAACAAAGTTCTGGCTTCTTGCTGTACTATCCATTATAGAATCTCAAATATTGACAGGAGCAGCTCTAAATCTAAGAATAAGCTAGATTTTACTCTTATTTTTTGTCTGTCTTTTATGTTATTATATAACTGTACTCTTTATTATGAACAGGAAGAATCGACTTTGAAATTACTTTAACTTATTACATCTCAGACATTTACAATATTGCACATAACACATATGAGTAAAATATGAGAGAGCAAGGCAATGGAACTGGAGGTGCATTCTGTATTAGTGGGTCTGACATCATCCATATGGCCCATTTTGCAGATCAACCCAGAGGACTGAAGGACTTCAAATCTTTGAGTTAATTTTATTGATTGATGGAATCAACAGAACAATATCGCTCACAAAGAAATCAAGCAGCATTGGTGGAACTCATGTTGCTTGGCTTTTCTGATGTTTCAGACTTGTAAGGCTTTCTTTTGGGGGCTGTTTCTGATAATGTGTGTCATTATTATGACAGAAATAGCCTCCTTATCTTCCTAATCAAGACTCAGCCTTCCCTCTAGAAACTTATGGATTTTTTCCTTCAGAATTTTTCTTGTTGGGAAATATGTTTTGAGTCTGTCACTATCCTCAGATTATTAATATATCTCTGTACCTGTCTGTTCTGGCCTGTGGTAGGCAGACATATGTATTTGTGGTCTTGGGGGTTACTGAGTGCTTTATTCTGATAGCTGTTGCTTAAGACAGGCATGTCGCCATTTGCAAATGGGTACACCTACTCCATATTCTCTCTACTTTTCTGGGGATACACCCAGTTGAACCACTTTTTCTGTGATGTCCTTCCAGTTGTTAAACTGGTCTATGGGGACACTTTTATGATTAAAACGTTGTGTTATGTGACTGCTCCTCAGGCTACCACTATTCCTTTTATGTTGATTCCTGGGTCTTACATAATAATCATCTCAACCACCCTGAAGCTATCTTCTGCTAGTGGGAAAGCCAAGACCTTTTCACCTGCTCTTCCCACCTCATGGCTTTGGCTTCATTCTTTGGTTCAGGCATTTTACCTATGTGATACCAAGATCTGTTCACTCAGCAGACACAGAAAAGTTCCATCCTCTTTTCTATACCATGTGACACCTCTGTTTAAGCACATGATATACTGCTTGAGAAACAAAGATGTTATGGAGCATTGAAAAAATTCCTTCAGAAATGAATTGTTATGATTCCAGCACTGTAATATTTGATTTTTATTCCTGTGTCCATAAATTAATTTTGATTCTTCCTGGTATTCTTAGATCTCTCAGTTATTATGAATGAGGATTTTCATGTTCTTAACTCACAGGAAGTCAGCCATGTTTTTATTTTCCAATAATAGATTCTCAGAAATGAATATTTACTTATGGATAAAAACAGCCTCCTTTACAATTTAGTCTAAAATACTGAATTATTTGAAATAACACATTGATTATCAAGACTACTTTTGTCATTTTTAATATTGTGGAGTATTTCCTAAACTTGTCATGTAAAGGTTATTCTTTTTTATCTACAGAATGCTATATGTTACTTCAAAATTAATATCATTTAATTAATTATTAGATTGAAATATTGACTAATACCATTAACTATTATCACTTTACAAGAGTATGATCAATAATTTCCTTACAGTGAAGTAGCAGCAAATAAGTTAATAGGTATCAGGACTGAACAATAATATGTGTTTTATTAGTGATTAATCAATATTATTGGCTAATGTCTCAAAATTGAGTAACAGGAATACTAGTATCAATACTAGTATCAGTCTAGGTAGATTTGAGTTCCTTCACCCTGATGAGGAAGATGTACCCATCCACCTACTGGTGGTTTCCTGACAATCATAACCTTCAGTCACAGATGTATGCTATTTTTAATGGAAACATAATGCTTTTACAAATTTGGGGGTTATCTCTAACTTCCTAACCTCTAGAATTATGCAAAATACATTTCTGATATTTTTAAATGCCCTGAATGTTGCATTTTATTGTAACAGCTCAAGGAAACCAAGCTAGTGGCAAAAACATACATCTAAATTTTGAAGAATTGGAGGAGTTTTGAAAATACAAGTTGAGTTAATGAAGTTAAAGATGAGTATTTTATTACTTTAGAACATAAACATCTTTAGTCTTAGTCTTTCATCTGCTCTGGCTTCCTGCTGTCACTAGCACCCACCCACCTCCCTTCACCCTCGTTCTACATTGTTGTCCCAATAGGGTTTCCATCCCGCCTCTGAGCCATCTCATCTTTCCATTCTTCTTGGAAAGGGATTTCTTCGGTGAGATTTTCCAAAGACGGCGAGATTTTTTCATATACCCTCCCCATGCTTCTCCTTTACTTTGTGTTATGTATAGTGTCACAAACTTCTTCTTCTACTGCTTACTACCCATCTGCTATAGTGTGTCCAGAGAAACCACCAGGGACAGGAATTTCTGGCAGTGTTTTCTCTGCCACCCAGGGTGTACAACTGGGGGCTACATTACAGGTCCTCACATCTCTGCAGCACCTCCAGGTTCCTGTTACTATCTATCTCTCTATCTATCAGTCTATCAATCAATCTGTCTATCTATCTATCTCTCTACCTACAATTTTATATCTACAATAGCTGGATGTCTGCATCTAATTGTGTGCCTCTCCCTTGATGCCAGTCATGTTGTGCAAATGCCACAGATACCTTACGAACTGATTAGAGAAATACAAGATGACCCCATTCCCGTTGAGAGCAGGATATACAACCTGAATAGTGATTGTGTCATTAACCCACAGAGGCTGCAATTGCCTGAGCTCAGTGTGCAGATCAACAGAACAACTGGAAGAAAAGCCTCATACAAGACAAAACATTACCTCCTACATTATGCAAATTCATTAGTATAGGTCTGGGTAATTTATCCTATGTCCTTGATGTCCAGGTGGTACTGTTTTTTTACATGGTATAGACATAAATAAGACCAAACATTTGCATGTTTAAAAAATTACAACTATACCCACAGAGGGAGAGAATCTTTTTCTTTAGTCATGTTCAAAAGTTGCAAGAAATGATTCTGTTTGAAACAAGTCTGCTATAACATCAGTTGTTTCAGAAATCTACTATGACCAGATGTGTGTAGTCACAGGTTCGTAATGATAAGGTAGAAGAAGAACGTGATGCTTTCAGGTGACTTAGGAAGAATATGGAGAGAAAAAGCAATGCATCTATACACACGAAATGCACCTGAAGAATAGCAAGCCTCTACAGTTCTAAGATGTGAAATGTCTATGAGAAGAATCCCACACTCAGACTGAGGGTATATCATGGTGGAGCATTAAGAGACAGGGAGCACTGGTGTGGCCATTGCTGCACTAGCACCTGAAAGGAGAAATGGAACTCTAGGCAAAGGTGTTCTAAGACAGGTCATCTTCACATATTACTTTCTCTTCTAGTCATTGTCACCAAATAACTCACTTGGACATTCAGGCTGTAAGATGGGATATCACAACCAGCATTATGCAGATGAATAGAAGTTAAAATGAAAAAGAATTAAATTTGCTTAGTGATTATCAGTCTTCACCATTATATTATACCATACATTATAACCGTGATGGCCAGGGTGAGTGGGGAAAGGAAATAAGAAGGAAAACTAGCATAATTAGAAGGCATCGTGGGAAATGAACATATTTGAAATATAGATTTATGCACATGAGATAGTAAGGAAAATAGTGAAAAAATTTTAGAAAATGTTTCAGTTTTAGAAGAAATATTACAAGGATGATTGCTCAGTTGGGTAATATTTAGCAAAAGAAATTATGTGCTTTGATGAACAAATACAGGAGATGGTTTAAAAGAAATATACACTGGTTACTATGTCATAGTTCCTAAGTGACTGACTTTATATGTGATAAAGTTGAGAAACCAACAGAAGAATGTTTGGGGACAAGCTCTGTGTAAACTTATTGGCTACTTTTACAGTATTTACAATACTCTTAGGCACTATCTTCCCTCATGTAAATGGGTATAATCACCTCCTAACTGGCCTCTCTGCTTCCAAACTTGATCATGGTAAATTACATTTTGTTTTTATTTATATGGCTATTCGCTGCATTTTACCACTATCAGTGAAAGTAAACAGTAAAAATCATTAGACTTTTTTGCAGCTTTAGACTATAACTTGTTGAAGAAACCAAAAAGTTTCCATGGACGTAGCTTGGTTCCTGGAAGTGAGTGTTCACCAGATATCACAACAAATTGGCAGAACTCAAGGACACCAAACCATGAAGAAAACATTAATTGTGAAATGAAAGTAAAATAAAATATTATAGGTTAACTGGAAGTAGTATTGGCAAGACAAGACAGCATGCATTAGAAATGTTTAATGTTGCCTGCGGAAATAATGCATTACTTTTCATAGGATGTCACAGATCCTGCGGCCAATTCAGATGTACAAACAGATTCTGTGACTTCTGAACAGTTTGGCACATTGACTTATGACCTTGCACATTGGAGTGTTAAATAAGCAGAAAAAACTGAAATCGTGAATTGCTTGATTACATTGTACATGTTCTCACCAAAACCTAATAATATCACAATAAAAATTCGCTCAACCTCCCTCTTCCATTACTTTTAAATACACAATGATGTGATTTTCCACATTTACCTATAAAGAACAAACATATGCTATATGTATTCTTTTCCGAACTCTGTTTTTATCCTTATGTAAGTTGAGATTGAAAAATTCAATGAACTTCAATTTGAATTACTAGAAATTATACTCCTGAAAGACGTTATTTTAAAATTGTTAAACAAAAAAGATCAGGGCCTCACAAGGAGTTGGAACTATATCTGCTCTTTTGAAATAAACATAATTGGTTTTCCTCACACTCCTGCCAGAAACACAAATGTCTCCTGCTGTGAAGCAATTGAGAAAACTGTGGAAAATTAAAGGAAATGTAAGAAAATGGGCAAGCATATTTCTAATGTTACCAAGAATCACAATTTGCAAGTTAAAATCAAGACAATGATAGGAAATAAGACAAGAAACTAAAGAAAGACTAATTGAGATTTGTTTTTCAAGGCGATTCATGTTCTGGGATAGTATTCAGAAGATGAAAATGCATGACATTATTTTCCAGGGAGAAACTTCAGGAAGGTGTAGCCGGTGTGCTACAAATTGTTTGGAAAAACACACCAAATTAATTGCAAACCGTGCAGTTAGATTGCAATTAAGAAGTGACAAGGGAGAAGACATCCCCGCTGGAAAGAGTTATGTTTGCTCTATAAAGAATGCTGGTTGTCTCAAAAGCAAGCAGAGTCCTTGATTAAAGTTGTCATAGGTGTTAATCTATTTAAATATTTAGAAATACAAAACTTCAGGAGAAGGATGCAGCATTAGCAAAAGGAAAATGGTGAACTGCTAATACTGTGTGTTGGTATTGTACCTCTTAGGATTATTATTTTGAGAATAATGATTCAAAATTATATCGAACATCTGAAATGATAAATATATATGTATATTGGTCTTAAAATGCATTTAATATGTGATTATCTGTGTAGTTTTCTCAAATTCTGAGTTGAAAAGTTAAGCTAGTATGTTCCCAGTATCTAAAATATATAAATTTTGAACTTGTATATTGCTGATAATTTTAATCAGATTAAACATTTCTATTTTGAAAATGCAATAATGAGTAAAAATGTTACATTTTAATTTAATATATTTTCCTTTGTCAATATAGGAAATGTTGCTGGTATAAATGAAATCTTTCCTGTAAAAGGAAGTGTTAAAATTGATAAGACTTTTTAGAGGAAAAATGTGGAGGAATATTTTTTTCAAATTTTCACCTCGTGTAATATATAGACAGCACTTAGATTAGCTTAGTTAGTTCATTTTTTTATGTGACCCAAATCAATAACATCATAAACGTCGCAAAAGTTTTACCCAATATGTCTTTCACTTTTCATGTGAATATTTCTGTTAGATTTTAAAAAGAAAAAATGTCAAAATATTATGAAAATCCAAAAGAGTACAATGTGAAATGTTTGTAGATTTTATCAATAAGATCTATCTCAATACAACACATGAAATTAATGCAAACATTTGTTTTAATTTTTTCTTTAAACATAGAGACTTGTGCATGCTAGGCAGGCTTCCTAACCCTGAGCTACATGCTCAACACTTTATGTTTCTATTCACATTTTGACATAGGTTCTTTCTAAGTTGCTCAGGGTGTAGTGAACTCTTTGACATTGGAAATTAAAGCTTTTCTTTCCATTTGTATTGTTTCTTTAACATTGGAAATTCAAACTTCTGTTTTCATTTTTACTGTGCTCCAGAAAACAACCAATTCTAATGGCAGTTTCTACTTTTAATTTAAAACCACATGTAGAGTAACATAGGCGGACAGAGACCTGCCTATATTCTTTGTAAAATGAATCATATAATACAATGTGAAAGCAAAAAAGAAATGTGAATACTTTTATAGCAGGTGTGAGGGCCAATTTGTGTCTTAAACTTACACATTAATCATAAGCAGACATATTTATCACCATGGAAGAGATGGCAACAGGAAAAGTCCTGGCACAGAGAGGCTGGACCCAGTGACCAACTCATGCTATGGGAGACCCAACAGTCCCATAATATGGGAGCAGGATGCAGAACCTTAGTACATCGACCACAGATGAATGGAAAACTTCAGTCATTTTTGAAGAATATGATGTGAGACACTGAAATTATACCTGTAAATGAAAAGAAAAAAATGTTTGCCTGTAAAACACAAAACATTTGAGACTTAAAGCGTAAATAACTTTCAGAAAGAGAAAGAAGCTTAGTAAGGACGTTGCACAACTTCTACAGAGAAAGAAAAGGGGAGAGAGGAAGCTAGGGAAAGAATTTATGATTTCCCTGATGGACAAAATTTATGTGCATCATCTGTTTTTGATACTGCAAGTCTGAATACGATACATAACTATGAATTTATGGATAGGAATAGAATGTATATTTAACATAACTTCATTTTCAAAATATTTTATTCATCAAAGTGATTTTATTTTTAATCAGATAATTGTAATATTGATTGTCTCACATCAATTCTCCCTGATTCACAGAATGTAAGATTTAATAACAAACTAAAAAAAATTTCTAAAGGTTGAAGCTTGTGTCCTAACCCACTTTTCAGAGGAAAACAATGCAGAGAGAAAACAAATTGAAAATCACTGAAAACAATGCTACTGCAGTGGTGGAATTTGTTCTCTTGGGCTTTTCTGATAGTCCCAAGTTGCACTGGTTGCTCTTTGGAATATTCTTACTCATCTATTTGATTATCCTACTGGGGAATGGAGTTATCATCCTAATCACGAGACTGGAGCCCACCTTACATACCCCCATGTATTTTTTCCTCAGTAATTTTTCTTTCCTAGAAATTTGCTATGTGTCTGTCACTCTCCCTAGAATGCTTATGGATCTTTGGACCCAGAAAGGAACTATTTCTTTTTTTGCCTGTGCCACACAAATGGGCTTCTTCCTCGTGCTGGGAGCTGCCGAGTGTTTCCTTCTGGCGGGGATGGCCTATGACCGCTACGTGGCCATTTGTAGTCCTCTGCAGTATCCGCTGATCATGAACCACAAGGTCTGTATCCAGCTGGTCACTGGCTCCTGGATCGTTGGCCTTCCAGTCCAGGTGGGGCAGACAGTGCAGATTTTCACTCTGCCCTTCTGTGGATCTAAACACATCAACCACTTCTTCTGTGACATCCCTCCGCTGCTCAAGTTGGCCTGCGGCATCATCGTTGTGAATGAGATGATGGTCTATATATTGGCTGTCTTGATTGTCATCGTGCCCTTTATGCTGATCCTCGCTTCCTACAGTAGAATCATCTCAACCATCCTAAAGTTACCATCAAACACTGGCAGGGTCAAAGCCTTCTCCACTTGTTCCTCCCACCTTACGGTTGTGTTTTTATTCTATGGATCTGCCGGTATCACCTATTTCCATCCAAATTCCTATCAGTACGAAGGCACAGACAAACTGCTTTCTCTCGTCTACACTGTTTTGACCCCAATGTTCAATCCCATGATATACAGCCTTCGGAACAAAGACGTTACAGGAGCACTGAGAAAGTTCCTTCCCAGATTGTTCAAATTCTGAGACAATGCATGTGACAATATTGTTTTATGTTTAATTTGTATACACAATTATAAACTTGTATGATCTTGTATTCATGTGTAAATATGCTCATGGTGTAATTTAAATGTAGTGAATGCTGTGTCCTCAGAGTTATGAGAATTGTGTTAATTAATTAACAATGTTATACTCAAAGCCATTCCTTCCGTTTGCTATAAACTGGTAAAGGTTTGTAACCTCAGGAGATGATGTGATGGATGGTATATTCTTAGTGGATCCCGATATCAGATACTTTTTACAATAATGTTCCCTATTAAAAAGATCTCACACATGAGATTTTACAATCATTATTAATTACTTTCTTCAAACAAATGTATGAATGCAGAAGAATACTCTTGTAGCCTTATAATATATATAAGTGTATAATACATATGTGTGTTGCAAAATATTGTGCATTGCCAAAGAGTGCATTGCAGTTCCATTTTTCTAAACAAAAAATGGAAAAAAATGAATGCTCATATTGAGAAATATTTTACTAAATATGGTATATAAATGGAAGACACTTATTCCACTACACAGTCAATAAAAATTATGTTGTATATACATAGTAACAGCCCAAATAAACCATTTCTTCTTGTACTCATATCTTTATTTTCCCTTTCAGCACTGACTCTTAATGAGCTGAATCACTGGCTTTGGCTAAAGGAGCAATAGCAAACATGAATAGTAATTAAGCATTAGGCCTTATCTTCTCTAGCAATGGAAACTTTCCTTAGTATTGCTATGGCAATTTTAGGTTTACCAGAGGTGAGGAAACTGAGCAGCAAGGTACTTGGAGAAGTGGAGGGAACCAAGCTTTATTATGTGATGGGCTTAGAGGAGCTGCATACTCCAAAGTCTGAGCACTGAGCTAGCATAGGAAGTTACGTTTATATACTGTTTATCAGGAAGAGCAGGAGTCTCTGTGAGCCAGGGGAACTTTGCGAATATGGGAACCAACTGCAAACAAAACAGACTGAGTACAGCTTGCGCCTCTGGTACATCTTGGGTTAGCAAGCCTGTTTACAAAAGCAGAAGGAACATTCCAGACTATTGACCTATTTGAGTTTTGGAACATTTTGAAAACAAAAGCTCTTCTACATTTTCCCCTTTGATGCCCAAATTGTATCTTATCATAGGGCACCAGTTATTTCTAGGGCCTGATATATGGGCTTAGTAGACAGCAGCAGCTGATGCAGATGGTTTCGTGAGGGCCTGAACTTGGTTCTGAAGGGATCTGATCAGTGATTTAAACACATAGGACACAGAGAGTATGATGAGGAGGATGCTGACCAATAGGCAACCAAGGGAAGAAGGCACGGCTTCCAGCTCATCCAGGAGAACGGCCAGTTAGAGTTTGCCTGTTCTTTTAATCTAGTGGCTGGCTTTTGTAGGCTCTCTATAGCTCTCTGGACTATTTCAGACTAGTTTGTGTAGAAGCAGCACTCTTCTCCTAGGAATAGGCATAGGCCCCCACTTGACTGCTGTCAGAATGTCTAACCCTCCTCGGTTCTGGAGAACTATAGCTGCTAGGAAGTCTGACCCACTTTGTAATATGAGAAGGGAGTTGGAAATATCAGTTAAGCTTGGAGTGAGTTCTTGGGACAGAGATTTGTATGGCAGTGTTGTGTCCTACAGTCCCTGTCCCTGTCACTGTGGTTATGCCTAACCCCACTAGCAAGGGGATGAGGACAGGGCCCCCCCATGTAAGGCTAATGTTAGCATAGGGACTGGAAAATATCCCTCAGAGATAAACCAGGGTACAGGTCCTGGTCCAGTTAGCAGGGAGGCAGATGTAGGTAGAAATGCCATAGAGCCAAAATACACCTGGGCCATTCAGGCCAAAACGAATATGTGTCTGGAAAGGAAGGTTAAAGTGTTTGCCTTTTCCATGCCAGACCCTGATGGTTATGGCTAACGTGGTCCTGGTCAAAGGGGGTACCTGTCCCTGGTGCTTAACCTGGGTGGTGTCCTGCTTTATTTTCCCAACAAAGAAGGAACATTTTTGTATCTGGTAGGAGCCATTCCTGATATTGAGTAGCAGGTGCACTCTTGCGATGATGGGGTCCTTGTCACAGAGGGTGACCATTGATCCACGGTGATGTGAGGGTTCTGTCAACCATCACAAAATTTGGAGCCCTTTTGGAGGAGGGCTTGGGTGTCTGTTGTTGGATGGCTGGTGTATCAGTAAATTATACCTGGACATAGTTTATTTTTATCATGGTTGAATATAGACAGTGCTTATCGTAGGTGAAAGCATCTCTTACAATACTTGTCAATCCTAAAAGTGTACTTTCAAGAGTCACTGTCCAATATAGTTAATATGAACAGATACTTAACGTAAAGATGAAAGCAGCAGTTTCAGCACTTTTATGAACTTACTCTCTACATCTAAGCAGTGACAGTTAACTGCTGGGGCACAGTCTTGGAGGCCACTCACTCAGACGGTCATGGTCATTAGAGAACTTATCAGCCCTACGTAATGAGCTAAGCGGAAGGGAATTGATAAGTGAGCTCTTTAGAACTCATTGACTTGCACAAAAATACTTTACAGTAAAAGCTGGGAATTTAAATGATTGTCTACTGCAGCAAATAAAAGACAGTGGGATTATAATTAAAATCCAGGAGTAGGCAATGAATATGACCCCTGAGTTGAAATCTCAGGATATATGTGAGATACAAAAAATTATGTAAGCATTTCAACACTTCCTTTTTCACCCCCAAAATAACATGTGGGACATTAAGAACACTTTAATTTAGGAAAGTAATTTCAGAAATATGGGGAAAAGTATTACAGTAAATTCTTGATGTACATAGCAATAACTGACAAAACCTCACATCTCAATACTGAGACAGAAGTTTATCGAGTGTCTGTCTTGTTAATTATGCACTATTAAATATTCTCAGCTATTATTTTCCTAAGATATATATGCTTTGCTTTTGGTCTTTTTGGAAACTGCCTAATAACTATGTATAATAATAAATGTTTGACTTTTACACATTTTTTCTTAGATATAGTATTCAAATTGAAATGCTTTTATGTTTTCATATTAAAACAAGACATATTTAATATTTCAAAGAAAATATTTTATTCTTCACTTTTCCAAAACACTAATGTACCACTTGGCATAGTAATTTAACACAAATATTAATTGATATCTTCAATCGCCCCCAAAATGCCTGTTTTAAGTTACACAGAGTAGCTTAAAATCTTACACTCTTAAGTCCTCAACATCTTACACTTCTATTAAAGTGATCAACAAACAAATTACTTCAGAAAACTCTTAGAGTAAGAGACCTCAACTTCTTGGGCCTGGGGACTTCTTAAAGGGAAAACACTTGATTTGCCTCTCTGTAGCTGAGCTGTAGCACACTGTAGCTCCTTTTTTAAGGGTAACACTGCTAAGTTTCCTAATTTGAGAAGATTATTCTAAATTTAATATTGCAGGTCTCACTACAGGATTTCCATTTAAAATGCATTTCAGGTAAAACGAAAGGAGTGAAAAAAGTCAAACATTACTGCAGATCAAAATTATTCTACAGAATGCAGAAATGTTAACAGGTCACAGTGAATTCACCCAGGCTTTATAAAAGAACCACGGATAAACTTTACAAATAACCACTTCCATCTGGCAACAGAGAGAGACAGCAGGGCCTTGTATAGGACAGCAGTCCCTTAGAGTGGACACTGGAGATGTACGAAGACTTCCTGGTAAGCCATTATGTTCTCAGCTGATGTTAGACTGGATATGTCAATAATCTCCTGAAATGATTTCCCAAATCTTGGTTGTATTTCAAGCCCAACTTAAAACATTTCCTTCCATATCACCTAATTTTTAGACAGTATAAATAGACAATATTGGGGAAATGAATGTAACTCTCAACCTGCTAGATGTCAGATGCAGGGAGTGACAGATGCAGGAGTGTTTTCTAAAGTTGAAGGAACAGTGGAAGTTAAGAGGAAAGATTTAGCCACCTACATAATATTGATGTACCTGGGAATCAGGTCACACAGCATATGTATATGGAAAGAACGAAGAGCTGTTTGGGAAGGGATGGATCAGAAGGTCCTGATCACCCACCTGAGTGACTGATGTCTGCACTTTATTGGACCAGGTGATATCAGTTGTCACATAAGCTTTAACTTATGGCTTATCCCTCAGAAAGGCACATAGGCCTGGTCACTCAGAATTTATCTTGAGGCCTGACCTCCTGCTGCTTAATGAAATTTGGTCAATAAAGGTGTTGCAACGGGAATGCATGATCACAATATTGCTTGTGCTTGTCTGATCTATAAATGAAAGGGAAATGCAGTTTCAGGGTAATGTACATGTGGGAATGGTAGAGCTATAGCAGCATGATGGGAATATTATTTGTAAAATGCACTTGTAAAAGGCCTTAGGAAAGTTTATTACTACCAAAATGACACTTAAATGTTTGAAGATGGACATACTGCTGGGAGAATATGATATCAATGATTCTGCCTCTATTACTACAAGTAAAAGAAAAGAACAGTTTGGTTCCATGTGCAATGATAAAAAAGAACTTGTGTAATTGTAAGTTATATCATTATCACTCAAGTTAAACTTGCAGTAGATATGAATATGTTACACTTTTAGAATTTAGGCATTTCTCAGCATTTCTCAGCACGCTCCAGTTGTGCCTTTTGAATCCTATAAAACAAAAGCTGGAATTTGAATGTAGATTAGGAAACCTATATTCTAATTTTTCAAGAATCCTTGAGTCTGTAGAATTTGATAAGAAGTCAAAGGATAAAAGTGACATATCTTTATATTTTCACAGACAGAAAACTAAAAACTGCTGCAAGAAATAAATTCCACTTCAAGGATGGATTTTGTTCTTTTGGAGTTTTATGATATTCTGTCTCCAAAAATTTCTTTTTTGTGATATTTCTCGTTATCTATGTGATCATCTTTTTAGGAAATAGGATCATCATTCTCATGAGTTGATCCAGTCCTCCAAACTATTTTTTTTTTCTCAGAAAGTTTTCTTAGAAATCTACTATATGTCTGACACACTCCCTAAGATGTTTGCAGACCTATGGATACTGAAAGGAAGTATTTCTTTGATTGCCTGTGCTACTCAAATGTGCTTCTTTTTTGTGCTTGGAGGGACCAAGTGCCTCCTCCTGTCAGTGGTGGGCTATGACCGCTACGTGGCCATCCGTAACCCTCTGCACTATCTCCTAATCATGAGGCACAAGGTCTGTATGAAGCTGGTGGCCACATCCTGGCTCACTGGAATTGCAGCCCGTGTAGGACAGACATTTCTGATTTTCCCTCTACCATTTTTTGGATCTAACCAAATCAGTCAGTTCTGTGACATCCCACCAATACTCAAGCTATCCAGTGGAGGAACTTTCATAAATGAGATGATGGTCTTTACAGTTGCAATGGGGTTCATCACAGTTCCTTTTCTGGTAATTCTCAGCTCCTGTATTAAAATCATCTCCACCAGGGTGGAGGATATAGCTCAGTGGCACAAGCACCTGCCTGGTTAATGCAAGGTCCTGAGTTCGAGTCCCAGTACCAAAAAAAAAATCATTTCCACCATCCTGAAGTTGCTGTCAGCAACGGTACCAGTCAAGAACTTCTCCAGCTATTCCTCGCATCTCGTAGATGTAGTTTTCTTCTTTGGATCTCGAATCATTAATGCTTACAACCCAAACTCAAACAGGTCACCAACACTGATAAACTTCTGTGTCTTTTCTACACTATTCTCACCCCAGTGCTTAACCCTCTGATCTGTACTCTGAGGAATAAAGATGTCACAATGGCCTCGAGGAAACTCTTCGCTAATATTTATGCATTTGCTGAGGATTTAAAATTGCTTTCTGGTTTCTTATTTAACCTTGCAATTGTATAACGGAAGCTTTCCTGCCCTACTAATGATAACTTTTACTCATTTCTGAGCTTAGTCTCTTATGCTGCACTTCTCATGCTAGGGTTGTATTTACCGTATTTTTGCTAAGGAAAGGATTTGCTATCAACAAATTTCATATTTTTTGGTCTAGTCTACTGCTCTCAAATTAATTGGTGACTTGAGAGTGTGTGAAAACTGTATAATCTCTTACCTTCAAGTTGGTGACATATACATTTTTCTCTAAAAACTGAAGTGTATGTTTGTTATTTTCCGCATTAAACAGCTATTGTTTACCTAAAGTTATCAGGGCAGTCAACAGTACTAGATATGGTAAAAACTTGGATAATATTGCATGAAATATTGCTTATACTCTCAGGCATTTTAACTATTTAACAATAGGGATTTTGGCCATGCATGGTAATGCAGGCCTGTAATCTCAGCACTTGGGAGGCTGATGCAGGAGGATCACTGCGAGTTTGAGACCACCTTCAGCTACAAAGTGAGCTCAAGGCCAGCCTGAACGGCATAGTAAGAACCTGTCTCAAAACAAAAAAAAAAAAAAGAGGGGGATTTAGTGTCTGAAGAAACAAAAGACTATCCAGAAGGAATAAATGTCTTTTATTTATGTGCATTTTTTCCATTCAAACACTGCCATCCTATTTGTATTATATGTCAGTCATCTGGGCTATGAAAGGAACAATCTGATTTTGGGGGTTATTTATCAGCTTTGAAAATCTGTTTTGTTTTAAAGTGTCTCTCTTTCAGCACAACACTGATTTAAACTATTTGTTTTATACACAGATGTGATGTATCATTCTGGTAGTTCTCTAATCAGTATTATGCCACTAATAAAATGGTCTTAAAAATGTGAATATGATGAGTCAGTCATTGCCAAGAAGAAAATATTCAGAGGAGTAACATGAAACTTTCAGCTGTAGTACAGTACACGTGTGTTAGCATAATGGAAGAAAGGCGAAGTGTTGGCTTTGTAATGTTTGTGAGGCACATTGTCCTGCTCCGTATTGCTTCATGACAAACAGTGCAAAGCTAGCCACTTACAGCATCATGTCATTATTCATCAAAAGAATATTTAGGTGGAGACCCCAGGTAGGAATCAGCACTGTGATTCTTCTTTCCACCTGACACTGACCGTGTGCCCAGAGAGGAGTTTCCACGGTCCAGTGTCGGTCAGGAAGGTCTTCCCTGGTCTGAAATTTTAAATGATGTAATCAACACTGCTCAGGGAGTCACAAATGCTGCACTGTCAGGAGACAGCCATGCTCATACGGAGACTTCATAAACGCAATTACAGGAATTAGCAAGATTGTTTAATATAAAATCATGGAATCAATTTGATTGATCAAAATGAACATAATGAGACTAAGACTGTATTCATAATATCCTGGTGCTATTTTGTTTAGTTAGCCCCATCAAAAGTTAAAGAATTATCTTCCCTGCACGGGGAACACTGCATTGCACATCTTTTATGTCCCTATTATATCTTACACCTTGTCATGGTCACGGTTTATAAGGGAATAGGTTTAATATAAGGCACATAACTTATAGGATTATTTTATAATGTTCACCCAAATAGTCAAACTTAGAAGAGTGCAAGAGATCTGTCCATACGAGAGACCTGAAGAATCTGGCTGAGGGCCTGGATCCCACGGCAGTGTCTTGCATCAGTCCAGCTGGAGGCCTAGAGCCCCCGACAATGTCTCATGCAAGTCTGTATCAAGGATCTGCGCCAGGAAGGCCCAAAGGTCAGTGGTGGAAGCCAGAAAGTCTGCACCAGTGGGGTAAAGGATCTGTGCCAGCAGGCTGGGGGATCTGCGCTGGAGCCGGGAAGGATGCTCAAGGTAAGGACCAGAGCTCCCGTGAAGAGAACCGCAGCCATCCTTAGTGACAGTGAGGACCCAAGCTCTTCCAACTATGAGAACAGCTGAGTTCACATTGAGAAAATCAGCATGATGAGCTTCTTCAGGAGAATCAACAGTACCATCATCCCCTCCAGTTCTCCTGTTATACTGTTGGCAACAATCCTCAGGGGGGCCCTCCACACCCAGCACCATGTTGATGCAACTCAGCTGGGTGTTATAAGTTGACTATTAGTTAACCCACCACACACCTAGAAGCAGACATTTATGAGGTGCAAATGAAACATACTGTGAAAGTCTAAATAAAAATATTACCGTAAAGGCCCAAAGTTGTTAATCCCATGTGAAATGCTTAGTTATATGCAGCGCATTTATCCCATTATTCTGGCCATTTTTTGAGGTCATTCTGTTGTGATACCATACATGCTTTGATGTCCTGAATTGATTGAAAACATTGACTTTTATAGTCACTTTGACTTTTACAAGAGCGTGAAGTCGCATGACCCCAGACGCAGTGGGAAAGGTAGGTGAAGACAGCGTGGGATGTTTGAGGAGCCTGACTCTCCTCTGGATGGCACTCCGGTGGCAGCACTCAGCCAATCTTTTGAGACATCATGAACAAGGGCTTTCAGAACCACTTCAAAAGTGCCAAGAAAAATGGTGTAAGTGTGTTCCAAGCAAGGGTCTTGGGAGACCAGATAGGAAGGTTGAGACCTAATTGTCCTCCTCTGTGAGTACTAAGGAGAAAGGTAGCATGCCAGTGTGACACCCTGCAGGACGGCTGACATCCTCTCATTTACTCGGACTAGTACCATGGATGGTGCAGACTGATGAATCTTGTGCAACTCTGTGTGTGTCCATGTCTCAGCGAATAAAGCAAGGTGCGCCAGTCACTGGGGGCTCCCTGTCGAAAGTAGACAAGAAGCCCCTAGCCCTCCACGTTTTAACATGATTCTGTGTCTCTTTATTTTTCATCTTCGTTGCCCCTTGGTCAGGTACAAACTTGCAGGCTGCCTTCTACAAAGCAGGTGTATTTGAGGAGGATTGATGCAAGGTGCCTTTAACTGAAATATCTTTATTTAAAGTTGTATTGTAAAGTATGATCATCCCTTGTATTATTAGAAAAAGATGACAGAGATAGGAAATAAACAGAAGAGGAAGGGTTCCTATGTTCCCTCATGTGAGGTGCATATTAGTGTCAATAGAAGCAATGATTTGTAATATGAGCTGGCACATATTACAGTTAAGAACAAATGTTGAATTATGTCTTTCTCTTCATGCCAGCAAGAGAGTATCTTCTCCCTCACCAATTTTATTTAGCATATTACTGGAGATGCTGGCTTGTATATGTAAAAACTACAAGAAAAGTATGAGAATTGTAAACAAAATAATCCAATTATGTTCTGGGCCTGACAATATATATAGAAAAAAGAGCATACATTACAATTATTAGGGTAAATAATTGTATTTTTGCTGAATGTAAACCCAGTGAACTAGAAAAATAACTTTTCTTTCCATACAAAAGAAACAAATCAAATACAACTTCATAAATACTATGTGTCTGCTTAGTAACTTGTGAAACAATGTGAGAGAAATTTTAAAGGAAGCAACTGCAATGATATTGCATACATTGGAATACTCAATATTGAAAGCAGAGCTTGAGAAGCATTTAGCAAATTATTACAGGGTAGATGTGGACCGTAGGATCATTACAATGCTTGAGATTGCTTTTTGGGGTGGCATTGACCCTATGGCCCTCATATTGAGTTACATGCCCTCCCCTATTTTATTCGTTACTTCAAAACAGTGTCTTTCTAGGTTGCCCAAGTTGGGCTTGACCTTGAAATCCTGCTGGCCTCAGTCTCACAGAGCTGTTATTTCCATATGTGCCTGGAATTACTGAAATGGGAAAATGTTTTGAAGACAGTTTCATGTTATGTAAAATTTATTTTTGAAGTGGCTTGTGTATTTTCAGTCAGAGACATGCTTTCTCTGAGGCCACAGTAGATAAGATAATATGAATTTTGAAAAACTAGATTTTTTTTCAGCAAATATGAAATGGTATAATTTCCACAGAATTTAATTAAATAAAAAAATAGTCTTGTTTGGAAAAGGGTTCTCACCACCTCATCTACAACATGCACAATGGCAGACCACGAGCACATTTTTTAAGGTCTAAGTGACCTGGATCTGATATAGCACAAAATTTAAGTAATATTTTAGTATATATGATAGCATATCTTATAAGAGAATGTAAATGTACAGAATGACAGTATTAACATTTTTCTTATTTTTTATCAGTGATGGAAGAGATAGATTTAGTAAAGTAATAATATTGTATTTTATTTCCTCATGAACAAATAATTAATTTAAAAAGGTAGACTCTCACTATAATGTAAAAATGAAGATTTAAAACCCATTTTGAATCTGAATTATGGAAGAATTATCCCAAGGGATAATGGGAAATACCTTTGGATTAAAAGCACACAGAATATTACTATCAATAAAATAAAAAGTCAGGGGAAGTATTAGGACAAAACCTCTAACATAATTGCACTCAAGGATGAAGTACTAAATATTATTTCTCCACAATATTCTCTAAACAATAACATACACTATTTCTTTATTTTTTTGTTTGTTTTTTTTTAAGAGAAAAAAGACAAAAAATAACAATGAAAGTTTCAAAAACAGGATATGCTTGTATATTTAGAGACAGGTGCAATAAAATATATTAGACTTTATTTCTTGAGTGTATTTCAATTGTTTATCACTTCATATCTCAATTTTTAATCTCTATCTGGTAGCAACCTAATGAGGTAATGAGAAAATACTTTGAAGGCCTGTGTAGATACACTTAAGGGTGTAATTCAGGCATCAGAAGAGTGCAGTGTAGTTCCAAATGTGATGAACCATGTTGAATCTACCATGTCTGTAGATGGAAAAAAAAATACAACTGAAAAATCTGATGCCATTACACTCATGGAATTTGTTCTTTTGGGATTTTCTAATACTGCCCACATGTAATGGATTCTTTGGAGTCCATTTTTATTTATATATTCAACTACTTTGATGTACAGTAGCATTACAATGCTAATAACAAAAGGAGATTCTACTCTTTAGAGGTCTATGTAGTTTTTCCTTAGAAATTCTTCCTTTATTGGGCAAGAGGATTTCTAACTTGGCTTAGCTAAATATGCACTTGAATAACTAGGAGAAGGTGCATATAGAGAGGAAGCTTTAAGTCTTTGTGTTTTCTTGGAATCCTTTTCTACAGTTATACCCAAAAGGAATGCCAAAGGCAGACAAAGATGAAAAATGGCACACAAAAACAAATATTGAATGAATTGTTTGGAATGTTTCTAGTGAAAATTGATGTAGAAGTTCTAAGAAAATAGGACTAAATAACTGGAGACAAGATATATTCTGAGACTATAGATAAAACATGTTCACAACTAAGAACTGACAAAAGATATAAAGTCAGAAACTGCAATCATTTGTTAAAATGTTAGTCTTTCATGTATGTATACATGCTTAGGCCTGGTTGAAGGAAGTCAGTCTCATCCCTCCCTCTCCCTCTCTCTCCCTCCCTCTTTCTCTCCTGCTCTGGCTCCACCACCCCCACCATGATGTCCCACTCCAGGCTCTCAGCAGTAGAGCCAGCGAAACTTAAACTGAACCCTCTGAAGATGTCATCCAATAAAAATACAATATCCTTGTTGATTTTTTAATTGATTTTTCCATCATAGTTATAGAAAACTAATGCAAATGTTTTTCATTACTAAGCATCTTACAACCTATGACCTATATTGAATTCAAGAAAATAATGTTTGCCATTATCCAGATATTAATTTGAAGTGTTTATAATAAATTCCATGTTGAGTCAGATGAAAATTATCAGATACTTAAGAATCATCCAGGCACCCTATCCGATAAATTATAAAACATTGGAGCAAGATGTGAGAAAAAATGAATTTGTCTACCTTTTCATATATCAGAAAAATTTGTCTACATTTTCATATATGAGAAATCTAAAACTTTTTAATATGTAAATTTACCATAATAAAATCAAAGAAATAGAATAATCTTCATTTTGTCAGTGTATATGTATGTGACTTAGTGCTGTAATTCAATTGCTCAGGAAAAAAAATGAGTCTAATTGTTGTAAAGTCATAGAAGCCAAGACGTTCTTCACAAGACAGTACAGTGGGAGGCCCATTCACCATAGCAGTGCAACTTACTAAGTGTTGCAGAAATACAAACAATTTAAATAAATTCTATAATAGAAAAGGGACAGTGGCAATTAACAGAGAGCCCCACATAGGAACACACCGAACATATAGACACACTTGAATATGAAAAAGTTCAGACTACAGAATAGAGTTAGTCTTGGTATAAATACTTACAGTTAATAAAATATAATATCCTAAAAATATAAATATGTGACAAGAAAGAAAACTAGATATTTATGCACCTGATTTATCTATGAAATAATTCTAGATAATTTTGAATATTAAATTCAACATAATGAATCTTCACAAATATAATGTGTGTTATCATCTTGAATCTAGTATGAGGAAAATATTTTTGCTGAATTTACTTAATCCCATCAATTATAGTAAGGCAATCTCTAAACTTGAAAGTTATACATCTATGTAGATAGCTGTTTCATATAAAAACTATTCTAAAAACTATGATGATAAAGAAAAAGATAACTCAAAGATGATTTTAAGATGTGTTTAAGACATGTGAACAATTGTACCTATTGATTATCACCTCATATATATGAAAGTGTGTTTGTAATTGTACTTCATTACGTAAGGTACAAAGAGTGGGAATTTATAGTAAATTTTCTATATTAATTACTTACAGTGTCATAGAAGAATATTTATTACAGCAAAATTTTAAAATTCTTTTACTTTTTCATATTAACTCATGTTAAAGTAATAAAAACTTGGTTAGTGTTTTCTCATTAAGATTTACTTAAAGAGATAATGGAGCTACATCTTTAGAGGGTGAAAGAGAAAACAAATAAAAATCTGTCGAGATACAATTATCTATCTAGTGAAATTACACTGCAAGAGAGAAAATGGTATTTTATAATGAAAAGCATTTGTACCAATTAAAGGGAAAAATAAATCAAGAAAAGACTTACAATTGAGAAATACAAAAGGGAGGTTTTTCAAATGGAAGAAAAGGAAGACAGAAGGAAAGTTAAAAACAGAATGTGAATCAATAAAAATACAATAAAAAGGTACATATGCATAGCATTTTTCACATTTCAAAATGTTCTGCAAAAATAAATAGTACCCTGAAACATAAACACTGGATTGTGGTGTTAATGAATAAATGAATGTAAAACACAACCCTGCAGAACAAAAGTGTAGGTAGATGAAGATGGTTTTTTCACAGACTTCCGCTTGAGATTCTTATCTGCATACAGAACCAGGAATAGTTTTCTAGGCACTGGGTGATTAGAGGAAAGATTCACCTTTGCATTCTGTCTTTGCTTAAATTTTGTGTTTTCAAGGAGGCTTGTAGTCTCAATCAGAGAGACGCCTTCTCTAAACCTTGAACAGATAACACAATACAAATACAAGAAAACCTAGATATTTTAGGAAGTGTGACATGCCTATATTTCCATATATTAACTTAGGTCCAATTCTGAAAAGGGCTTTCACCACCTCAAATACTGATGACACCAAGCATTGCATGTTTTTGTTATAAAACACACAGGACACTTTCTAGTGACCCAGATCTGGAAGAACTGTGGGAATAAGACTAAACTAGCCAACTGCCTATCACTTATTAAAGGCCTTGCATGCAACAGCCAGGCATTTTAAATTTTTCCTCAAAGGCAGACAAGTGCTCTTTCACTATGAGCTAATTCCCCCTGTGGTAGGGGAGCTTTACACCAAAGAGAGGAAGATGAAGGAGCTCCTGTTTAAAAAGTAGCTCTCAATAATGAACCAGAATGATTTCCAAATACATCCAGGCTTCCAGAAATGCAACTGGTGCACGAGAGGAGATTGTCCTAAGAGTAAGTGGGACTATTCCTATGTAAGAACAAGACGTGTTCTTAAACTAAGCACAAGTATCGTAGCATTCAGGAGACTTCCTGGGAAAAAGAGCTTAAAAATTTATAGGTAAAAAAAATGATTTAAACTATCTTAGATTGCTGAATGCAAGTTTGTGAAGGTGAGCTGTGGTTGACACACGAAACTGTTTTTCTTAAAGATAATTTCAAATTAAAACAAAAAAACTCATGAAACTCTGAGTTCTTTATCTGAAAATAAGTTAGTTTGTACAAGTCATGGATTTATTAGCTTTCTTAATTGTAGAGTTAAATAAAATGAAGTAGGTGTTAAATATTGTTAATTATGCTAGTAGTAGAAATAATTTACATGAGATAAACTTGAAAACTAATACTAACTGATTATAGAAATAGAAGAGAACCACTATGCAGTTATCATTATATCAATTCAAAAGTATGAGGTGATTGAGTCATGTGTACATGCAAGGTGTACATGCACTGTGTGACCATCCTGGGAAGTGGGTCTTCATACATTGTACAGCTTGATTTTTTTAAAAATCTCCTTCTCTTTCTTCTCTCTCACTTCCTTTCTTCCTTCTATAAAGCCTTTTCCTCACTTTTGTTCTTTCTGATATAATGAATTGACCGTATCTCTTGCATGAGCAAGGCAAAGTACAAACACAGAGCACTGATACAGAGAAGCACGTAGATATCTTGCTAATGAGATGGTCTCTAAGAGAACGTGAAAGAGAGTCGAGGGTCAGGGAACAGGGAAACAAGTAGAACAAAGATATGCTTTGATTTTTAGTTCTGTTTATGTACTTTGGCCTTTACAATGGCTAGAGTATATTACCACTGGATTTAATCAAACTTGCACTGAAGTAGTACAACATTGGACAAGGGATCTAGAGACAGAGTTGCATTTGATTGAAACAAAATTCTATAGCAACAGAAACATAACAAAGGAGAAGACAGGACATAGAAGAATAGCATGAAGAATTAGCCATATCTTTCCTTAAGTTCTTTAGTTTTTATCAGTAATGTAGAAGGAGAAGGTAATAGAGAAAGTTATAACTATTCTGTACTTAATATGTGTAGTGTTTTGTATATAGGATGGGAGAGGTGTCCATAGAAAAGCAATAATAATGCACTTAGTTCTTTGTAATGAAAAACTGATTTAGGAAAATTGCTTCCACTGGAGTGCAAAAGGAGTATACAAACTCATTTTTACTAAGACTGAAAGAGAAGCTTCAAGAGAACTGAATTTAAAGAAGATGGAAAACAATTAACACAGAGAGAAAAGTAATAAAACCCGGCACACAATAGAAAGAACTTGGTAGCTAACTCTAATATTAAGGGCCAGAGAAGGCGATGATAGTAAATCACACAGTGTGCTCTAATTATTGATAAGTGTGTATGTATCTCAATAATCTTGGGTATCATTACAGCCAATCTTAATAAAATGTTATATTTTATCTCTTGAATTAAAGTTAATTGCATACAAGTCCCTTTTGTGTCATAGAAGCAGCAAAATGAAATTAGAAATAACATTAGAATCATGTGTCTATAGATTTAATTATGGTAACACAACAGGGCATGTAATTGCAAATGTAAATATATTAACCATCCTGAATGTATCTTAACTACAGATGAAATGCAAATGAGAGGAGAAATATCAAATATGACTACATTCATGGAATTTGTTCTCTTGGGGTTTTCTGATATTCCTGACCTTCGGTGGATCCTCTTTGGAATATTTTTACTGATATATTTGACTATTGTACTGTGCAATAGTATTATAATACTAATAACACAAGTTGAGCCTACTCTTCAGAGCCCTATGTATTTTTTCCTTAGCAATTTTTCCTTTTTGGAAATTTGTTATGTAACAGCCACTATCCCAAGAATGCTCATGGATCTTTGCACCCAAAAAGGAACTATTTCCTTGCTTGCCTGTGCGACACAGATGTGCTTTGTCCTCACGCTGGGAGGCACAGAGTGTCTCCTCCTGACTGCGATGGCCTATGACCGCTACGTGGCCATCTGTCACCCTTTGCATTATGCCCTAATCATGAATCACAAGTTCTGTGCGCAGCTGGTGGCCGCCTCCTGGATCTGTGGGATTCCTGTCATGATTGGGCAAACATGCCAGATTTTCTCTTTGCCCTTTTGTGGGTCTAACAGAATCCATCACTTCTTTTGCGACATCCCCCCAGTACTCAAGCTCGCTTGCGGGGACACTTTTGAGAATGAGATCGCAGTCTACGTGGTTGCGGTGGTGTTTGTCATGGCTCCTTGTCTGTTGATCATCATGTCCTATGGCAGAATTATCTCCAACATTCTGAAAATGCCCTTGGTCGGAGGCAGGGCTAAAGCCTTCTCCACCTGCTCTTCTCACCTGATAGTTGTGGTTTTATTCTATGGGACAGCTATTATCACGTATTTACAACCCAAACCAAGTCAGTCGGAAGGTGGGGGGACACTCATCTCTCTTTTCTACACCATTTTGATCCCAACTCTGAATCCAATTATCTACACGCTGAGGAACAACGATATCATGTTTGCACTGAGAAAACTACTAAGTTATCAACACGGAAGAAAGACATGAAAACTCAGAAATAATTTGCTGATGTGCTTCTTATATAGCTAGAGTTGGAAAAATATTCATGTTGTTCTTACATAACTATATATTGAGCATTTAAAATATGATTATGAAATCACATTATGTAAAATGATCTCGGTTTTATATAGTTTACTTAAACACATGAGCAAATTCAGTGTAAAAATGAACACTTCTAAAGATCATTGATCTATTTTCAGGAATAAACCATTTTCCCCATAACTGACTGTTGATCTAAGAGCATAAACAGTGCAATGAAAGGTTAACTGAATGTCTCATATGATGGTGATACCGCTCATGTCTAGGAATAAGTATTCTTTAACCTTTTCTCTTTCATTCATTTGTTGGAATTCTACGGTCCTCTATCTGGATTTAACCAATGAAGACTACCAGAACTAACCATGACACTGAGAACAGGGGAATCTGTGTTTTTCTTTTGTTTGATTTCTGCATTTTCCTATTTCCTATCTTGTCTCATAGCCCATGACTTTGAAAAACTACGACCTATATCTTGTAATCTGAACAACTAATTTGAAGATAACTACACGATACATTAACCATTGTTAATCTCCTATTATCTTGTTTTGAAATTTTGTATTACTGTTGTTTTACTTCTCTTTTTTCTTTTTTCTCTTTAAATTTTTAAAAAAGAAAGAAAACCACACCTTCTCCTCACCCTTGTCCCCCCGAATTTCACTATTCTGCAGTTATCTTAGTTTCTCCGACTCAGTGTTTTAAAAATATGTGGACAGCATTTTGCCATTTCTGTCTCTGTCTCTATCCATGTCCTTTTAGGATTCACATCCTGTATATGTTGTTTCCTCTGTTGTCCAAGCTATGACCGTTCTGCAGTAACTTCAGTTCCTCCTGCTGTAGCTTTCATTCTTGTTCTGGTATTATACAGCTCTCAGCACCCACATTTAGTGGATTGGGTACTAGTCCTCAAAATACTGCTGTGTAATAGCAAATGTGAAAGAATGGAAGAGTGTGTTACACCCAAGCATTTTGAAATGCAAGACATCACGGTTTAGAGCTCTGCAGCACTCCAAATTTGTACCTGGCATGGACCCATGAGAGACTAATTTTATGTCCCTTTAAACCCTCAACTTTGTGATAATTTTCTATGGCACCTATAGGAAAATAATACACCATGTAAGCAGGCATCAGGTTAAAGTTCTTTCATTTCAATCATCTGGAATGATTCTATATTTTGCCTAGAAACTGCTAATATATAACTCTTCTCCCTGCCTTTATAGTTTCATCTATGTTGAGCAATATTTTAAAAGCAAAATGTTTGGTTTTTTACCTGGTTAAGTTAATCAATGAAATATCATCTTGCAGGAAAAAAAAATGTCGCAACAAGAATTGTCTTACATATGTGTTAATCCTAAATTGCTTATTATTTTTCTTTCTTCAATTACATAGGACCAAATTGCAAGCAATGGGAAGGCAGTCTTACAGCCAGTGAAGATGCTAGAACAATGCCCCATTCTTTATCTAGTAAATTATATCATTATATTTCCCCTAAATATCATAGTTTTTTATTATTCTTTTCACCTTTAATATTATCATTTTTAAAATAAGATATCAGCTGTTAAAGAGGAATGTGCGTGGCTGGTAGGTTTGCTGGCACAAATTGATCTAAATCCTCACTACTTGGAGCTGACGATGGAGGCTTTTATGTTTCGTGCCAGCTTGGGTAACCTGGAGAGCCAGTCTTAGCCTAAGAACTACAGCAGGCTGGCTGGGAATGTGGTCCAGGTTAGAGTATATCAGGGAGGATACTTTATCCTGGAAAAAATGAATGAGTACTATGCATGATCAGCTCTTAGAATACATTCATTGAAAAATTATACATCTTTTATATGTTAAAAGCATCTGCACATTGATTTTGCTTCCCTATGATTTAAAACCTAACTTACTTATCTAGTTTTAATCCAAAGAAAGATTACCAGTGAAACCTAAACAGGAGGGTTTCTACACAAAGATTTCAGAAAGCACAGCTTTTGACCGTAGGCAAGAGAATATCTGGAAGAACAAATGGAAATGATCACTATGTAGGAGCCCAGATTCAATATTAAAATGGCATACGTGAAAGCAACAGGAGAGAAGGAAAAGTGAGATGTTCTCATTTAAAGAGTAGCTAATATTTTGAAAAGATCTATCTTATTTACATATACACTTCAATTGTTCTGGTTGAGAGGGGAAAATTGAACTGTATCTAAATCCGAAAGAGTGAGTATGGGTTATTTCATGCTGCTAGGATTTTTGTGTTGCTATTTTCTATGATTTCTACCATAGTGCAAAACTCTGAGAATCAATAATTGACAAATATTGAAAATGGGAAGCTTTAAGTTCAGAATGTATACACACAGCTTGTAAACTTATTCGTTACTTTGCTATGATGGATTAAACTGAAACAAAAGCCAGGAGTGCTGGCATAGGCCTGTAATCCCAACACTCAGGAGGCTGAGGCACGAGGACTGTTAAGAGTTCGGGAGCAGCCTGGGCTACGAAGTGAGCTCAAGGCCACCGTGAAGTGCATAGCAAGACCCTGTCTCAAAAAGACAATAAATAAATAAGTGAATAAATGAATAAATAAAACAAACTGAAATGAAAATGATATAATTTATACAGTGGTATATTTACATTAGTTGGTTGATTTACATTAGTTGGTAGACTGTTAATGCTAACAACCTACCAATCTAGTAATTGTAACTTATTTTACAACGTCACCCTGAATGATAAAATATAGTTTTGTCAATATTTCAATACATTCTGTGGCCCATTATATACTGTGTTACATGCTATTTAAAGGGGAGCTAAGCCTGTAGTTTGTTTCTCAGTCATAGAACTTTAGAGAAAATCCTTTCTTAGAAAAATACTTATCTAGAGTGAGTGATAATAACAATAATAATTTTTAAACACTGAAGTGTGCCTTGCCTAGTTGTCTTTTGTCTTTCTTTTCAGATGCCCGGGTTAATTTTAAAAAGAAGCAAAGAAGTATAAAATAGGATCATAAAGAAGTGATAGCAATCTGTATTTTTAATCTTTGCATTAAAACTTGAATTGTAATCCAGCATACTGTAATTTGTATTTTTAAAGAAAAGTGTCATATCCCTTTTAGAAAGTGTTCTGTGGAACATTAATATGACAGCTTATCGTCTACAAACATCCATTTATAAATTACAAGATCAAATTTTTCTTAGCATCCAAAGACTATATATAATTTTTATTCTTTTAAAAATCATATTGCTACTCAAACGTCCTATAAGATTTTATTTTAAGAATTATATTTTATGCATGGAACTTTCATTAAGTAATCTGACCTTCAAAACATATTTTCCTATTAATGTTAAGTAATTAAATTTTTAGAAAAGAAGTCTAAAGTCTTTAATATACTTCATGTTTTTTGAGAAGTATTCACAAAACATCACACATGATGAAAGTTTATAACACATAATTGATGGTCTATCTTCCTTTTGCATCATAAGCAGCACTTCAAATTTTTTTATTTTATATGGACAGGCCTTTTATTATATTATTCACAGTTTTCTTCAAGTTTGAATACAAATAATGCTGTATTAGCATTTTATAATGCTTGCCTTAAATCTAAGAAGCATTTTTTCAAGAGTCAGTGTCAAATGCAGCAAAGATGGAGGTGATATTTTATGTAAAGTTACAAGGAGTAATTTCTACACTTTATAAACTTACTCAGCATACCTATGCAGTGGGGTCTATGGACCTATAATAGTGAATTTTGAAAGACTGTTAATTGCAAATGCGAGTAATAATTATAGAATATAACAATCCCATACAATAAACTATATAAGAGAGAATAAAAGATAAGTGATTGTTTTTGATTCATTAACTTGGGCAAGAACACTTTAAAGTAAATTCTGGAAATTTAAATATTTTTTAAGTCGGGGCTGGGGATTTAGCTCAGGGGCTGGGGATTTAGCTCAGCGGCAAAGCCCCTGCCTGGCAAGCGCAAGGTCGTGAGTTCGGTTCCTGGTACCGGAGAAAAAAAACAAAACAAAACAAAAATATTTTTTAAGTCAAGAAAATATAAAATAATGTAAAATATAGGTTGTAGAAGTCAAATATAGAACTAGGTAAAGCATACAACCCCTATATTGAAATACTGACATATATGCAAGATAGTAAAACATTATATAGACTGTGTCATACTTCATTCTTTATTCATAAGATGTCATATGGGAAAGTAGGATATGGGCATTACATTGAAGAAAATAATTTCAAAAATAAGAAAGAACATATCACAGTAAATATTTGATATATACAACAATAGCTCACAGAAAATATCAATTTTAACTCATTACCCAGGAAAAAGTTATTGAGTATCTGTCTTATTATTGTTACACTACCAGTAAACACATACTCTCTATGTTAAAAAAAGATATTCTGTGATTTTGATCTTTTTGGAAACTGTCCAGTTGTCCTGTGTTAGAATAAATTGTCTTGTCTGAGGCATGGTGGTTCATACTTGTAATCCCAGTGCTTGGGAGGCTGAGGCAGGAGTATTATTGTGATCATAAGGCCAGCCTGAGATACAAACTGAGCTCAAGTCCAGCATGAACTGCATAGCGAGACCCTGTCTCAAAAAATACAAAAGAAATTCTCTTTGCTTATGTTGAGTTGCATATGATTTATCCCAGTTAAATTAATAAAAATGAGACTTTTTTTTTTTAAAAAAATGAGAATAACCAATGGCAGATAGCAAGACACGTAAGGATAGATTGACTAAGCAGAGTACTAGAATCACATCAACAGTCCAAAACTTTAATATTATCATTGTTATTAACTATTTGACAGGCTAAAATATTATTAAATATTTGCTGCATAATAAAAATGTGGAAAATAAATGATCTTGGTAATAATACATGATTACAATGCTACTAAGGTCTTATGATAGAGCATTGCAAAACACATGCAGTTTCAACTTGTTATGTAGGCAGGGAGGGCAGAGCTACAGCTGCGCTGAAGTTAGGGGAAGCACCAAGGTACTTGCAAAGAGTTGCATGGTAGCGTTCATTCTTTAACAAAAGTTATGCTTAAAATTTTGACACTGGGCATGCTACTGAAAGAATATGAAGAAAAAGTTGTGTATTGTAATTCTGCTTCTACGCATAAAAAAGACTTATTTGGTTTCACCATGTAATAGAAAGAATTAAAAATGTATTATTCTAGGTCATATCATTGCCACTCAAATTAAAATTCACAATAGATACAAAATATAATTTTAAAATGTAATAGTCCTAACTCTTGGAATTCACCTGTGCTTTTTGCTCCTCTCATATACAAAAGAGCAATTTGAGAACAGGTTAGAAACTTCCTGTGCTAATTGTCCAAGTAATGCTTTAGTCCATAAATTGGATAATATCTCAAAGAATATAAATGACATACCTTACTATTTTTACATGTGAAAAACTAAAAAAAATGACTCAAGAATTGAATTTCACTGCAAAGATGGGAATTTGTTCTTTTGGGATGTTCTGAGATCTCCAATCTCCCAAAGTTGCTTTTGTGGTTTTTTTTATTAATCTATGTGATCATCCTATCAGGAAATGGGATAATTATTCTTATAACTAAGGTCATCCTAGGCCTTCAGACACCCATGTATTTTGTCCTAGAAATCTGCTATGTGTCTATCACTCTTTCTTGAATGCTCATAAATCTTTGGACAATGAAAAAAATATTCCTGTGTTTGCTTGTGCTATGCAGTTGTGCTTTTCTCTTATGTTTGCAAATGTAGGTTGTTTTTTAAAATTTATTTTAAAAATAAAAGAGCAAAAACATATTAACAAACAGACATCCATTTAGAAAATAGCATAAAAACAATACAAGCAATACTAAATTACAAAGTGATACCGTTACGTGCCTATTTGTAACCTTCTGCCCTATCCTGTAATCGTGAACCACAAGGTCTGTATCCAGCTGGTAGCTGCTTCCTGGGTCAGTGCAATTCCAGGGAAGATAGCGCACACATGTCAGATTTTCCTGCTGCCATTTTGTGAGTCCAAGCAAATCAATCACTTTTTCTGTGACATCCCACCAATACACAACCTAGCCTGTGCAGACACTTTCCTAAATGAGGTATTGATCTTTTCTGTTGTCATGCAGTTCGTTGTGGTCCCTTTTCTGTTGATTCTTGGCTCCTACAATAAAATCATCTCCACCATCCTGAATTTGTCATCAGCAAGAGGACGAGTCAAAGCCTTCTCCCCCTGCTCCTCACACCTCATAGTTGTGGCTTTATTTTTGATCTGGAATCATTACATATTTACAACGCAGATGCAAATAGTTCTCCAGCACTGATAAACTTCTGTCTCTCTTCTACACGATTCTCACCCCAGTGTTTAACTCTCTGATTTATTCTCTGAAGAAAAGAAGTCATGACAGCCTTAAGAAAATTCATGACTAATGTTTAATACTTACTGTCTGCTCTGTAAACTAATTCTGCTCCTGTTCATGAGAAACTTACTTTTGGATTGCTTTGCTGCCCACCTATAGATTATATTTATTCATTCTTCAAGTTTTCCTTTATGCAGCACTTCTGATGTCTGGGTTGCATCTACCCTAGTTTTTCTGATAAGTTAATATACAGACAGTCTTATATTTAATGTTTTAGAGTGTTTCTCCAAAATTTATTGGTGATTTGAACATATGTGAAAACCTGCACAAGTTGATATCTAAAAGTGTGTTCTAAAAAGCAATAGCTGAGATTTTTACTGATTTTCTCTATAATGTTATAGGTCATCCTAGATTACCTATGTAAAAAACTTCCACAAAATATGAGAAATGGAAAGAAAGTAATCTTCTATTGGCTGTGAATAACTGTGCATAGAAAATAGATTACATAATAAAATTAGTAAAAATAAGATAAACTATTTTACTGGATATAGAACCAATGCATTTGAAAAATCATTTTTCTTTCTATATAAAAAAACTAACCAAACATAACATCAACTATTCTATGTGAAATACGATAAAAATGACGAATATGTAATAGCAATTATGATATGTGTGCAGGATGTCTGCTAAGTATGAAATAATGTGAGCGAAGAAGAGGAAGAGGAAGAGGAGGAAGAGATTGAAGAGCGGGACCGACCACTCCGTACACCAGATGTGACACGAGGTCACCCGGTGCTGGCCGGTGAGGCAGCTTACAGCATGGCAAAGCGCCCGCCCGCGCGTGGGGAGCTGCCTGTCCGAGGCGCAGCTCCAACAGAGGCACCCTCATGCGCAGGCCAGGGGCCACCTCCGGGAAGCGCCCTCTCTCCAGGAGCTGTGCTGCCAAGTGCTTCTCCACTCAGAGTAGAAAACACTGGTTTTTAAAATTTCACCAGAAGGAAGCACAGGAAGTGATCAAATGAACAAGCACTGTCACAGGCATCTTGGATCAAACATGTCTGAGGCAAACAGGCTGCAGTCAGTCTTTTTTATTACATAAGAGTAAATTACTGTGTAGAAATATCTACCAATTTAAAAAACATACACATTTGTTTTTATATTTTCTTCTAATGCTAAATTTAATGACCATGTGATTACAATGAAAAAACAAACCTAGCACATTTTATCACTTTTTTTCATGTTGCCATTTGTGCCTGAACCAACTAAAAATTATGAATTGACTCACCTTAAAAAAAATAAAAATTGCCACCCTAAATATTATCAAGGTTAAGTGACATTCTTTAACACTGTGAAAAAATAATTTTACTAGTGAAAATATAGAAGCCCAAGGCTGATATAATTGCTAATATTTAAAGTAAATAAACTTTTGATTTTAGTTAAGATGTAGAGGGTCTCAGCAAGTCAGGTTTGCTGCTGCAAGCATAAGAAAAAGCTGGAGAAGTTATTAAATTGATAATTACAAGTATCTGAGGTATAGATTAAAAAAGTAATTGACGATATTAAAAATAAGGTTACATAACAGAAAGAAAACTAACTTTATGCTTCAACACTTAGTTTACTCTTGCAACTTGAACATCATAGCATACCATTTTAAGGCAAAAATCTATACTGAGGCGCAATTTATTGGTTGCTTCAAAAGGTAAATAAAATAAGGCAGCAGTAAACAAACCCAGATTTCTATTCATATGTAGAAATGCAGAAATGCATATGAATGCCTGAGACTTTAAAGAATTACATCAAGGGTCCTATTACTTTATTATTATTCATGATTAAAGTTCAGTAACCTTCCCTCTATTTAAGTGATAACTTTCCTTCCCTGTGAACTGTTTTTTTAATTTATTTGGTCCATTTTATTATTTGTATCTAATTTTTCTTGATATATAAAACATCATTCATGAGATCAAATAACATTTTAAGATGTAATTTGTATGTTTTTATTCATTAATGTTATGTGATTTTACTTTTGGGGAACTATTTCTTTTAACCATGCTGAATTATATAATTTTGAATATCTGTGTGTGTGTGTGTGTGTGAGTGTGCATGTTATTTCCAGCCTAAATATTCAGTTAGACTGGATCAGTGGAATTGGTGCAGAGGATGGAATTTGAGGAGACCCCAAGGGCAGAAGTTCACGTAAAGAGGCCCTAATGTGCAGGATCCTTTTCCTCCTTCAGTTCCTCAGTTTTCTTCTTCAGTGTCCTCATACAGAGTTTTAGTGGAGTGACTGACTGACCAAGTGAAAACCGGAAGTAGGTTCCTTGGTGCTCAGAGCCTGCAGCAATCATAGCAGATCAGATGTGGGCAACAATACAGCCACTTTCCCGACATCGGTAAAGCATGTTGGTGAGAAGGTGGCCATCCAGTGGTGGAATCTAACAAATAGACTGAATAAGTATTTGTTGTAGTCAGGGTTCCCAAGGGAATAGAATTACATAGGACACAGAATTTATAGGATTATTTTATAATATTCACCATAAAGTGAAATGCGAAGGAGTTCAGGAGATCTGTCCACACATTAGAGACCCAAAGAATCCAGCTGGGCCTGGGACCCCATAACTGTATCCTGCATGGTTCCTGCTGAAGACCTAGAGCCCACGGCAATGTCTCATGCAAGTCTGTCTCATTGATGACTGGCATTCTCTATATCATTAAGTGTTTACAAACTGAGTTTGTCTAGCAGGAGGACTACACAAATTATCTGTTCCCTTGAGAAAGAAAGGTAATGTATGAATTTTAAACAATTGGTTTCATAGAACTGCTATTAGTTATGAGTTGTGAGAGATACTTTTTGTTATTCCCTTACTAATGTCTTTAGGTTATGATATACGTATTTCCTTTCATTCCTGATATTTACTAGTGGTGATTTATCTCTTTTTCCTTTCCAGCCCTTTAAAAAGTATCTATACTTTAAAGTCTATAAATGGGAATAATTTTGTTTAACTTTCACTTCATAAAATTTCATTTATTTCCAATTTTTTATTTCTTATGTAGTTGTGTCAAATACACTCTGTGTTTACCATATATGGTAGGTAATGCTAACATATTTTTTTTGATCACATCTTATCACTTTAATAAAAACATTTCATCTTCTAAATCTTCCTCTAAGTACTACTTAACTTCATCTCATAATTTTATGTGCTACGTTTATACTGAAAAGGACAATAATAACAAAAATAGCCAAATATTTGCATCCAGATAATATGTCTTAAAAATCTATAAGTGAAATAAAATACTAAGTGAAATTTAATAAAATAAAAAAATGAGTCTAATTTTATGGAATATGTTTTGCTTAAATGGAAGTGCAAAAAACTAAAAGCATTCTTAGAAATTAAAAATGTTTCCAGTTAACCAATGAAATTTATACAGGAAAATCAAAAACATAGAAAAGGTCAACAAAAGAACAACCAGAAAAAAAAAATAATGATGGTCAGAAATCAATAAAATAAAAATCTGAAAACCCAAAATAAAATGCAATTAACAGAGAAACTATATGTTTTTATCATTTCAATTTTTTATTACAGGGCAATACAGATATTATTATGATTTTTTTATTTTAAAGAGAATTATAAAGAATAATAGCAAAATATCAACAACATAGCCCCCCCCAAAACAAAGCAAAAACAATAATAATGATACAGATTTTCAGAACAAAATGATAGGTATTAACAGTTGTTGTTATTTTACATATTGTTAACATCATTGAAGTTGTTCATATTACCAGATGTAAGAATGCAAGCTTGATCAAACCATTAAAGTGAGTAAAAAATAAAAACAAAAAAGTCCGTTAGAAGTGATACAGAGTTTCACTAGACAAGATGGTAGGAACTCACCAATGGTTGTTATAGTGCATATTGTCTTCAAATTAGTTCTTGAGATTACCAGATATAAGCATGCAAAATTGGTCAGAAAAACTTTAAGCATTAACTGTTCCTTTCCATGAGTCATTAGACATCAGCAGTACAATTTTTCCAGCTATCCTTCTATATACATATATGCTTCTTACAATTTCTTTCAGGCAAAGT
This sequence comes from Chinchilla lanigera, assembly GCF_000276665.1. NCBI lineage: Eukaryota > Metazoa > Chordata > Mammalia > Rodentia > Chinchillidae > Chinchilla > Chinchilla lanigera. The sequence goes on along the minus strand of NW_004955511.1, from coordinate 897,196 downwards.
GCCACGCTAGAAAATTGTCCACTTGTGTAAGGTGTCTAATTGCTCGGTATAACATTCATATATTCTTTTATGACAATTTTATGTTTTAAATACTCCACGTCTCACATGTAAAATACAGTTAGTAATCACTGTTTTTGTTCCTGCTTTAACTCCTTGCCATAAAGTGATTTAAGAGAGAAATACAGAAGGTGTGCAGTCGGCTTTATAATTACTTCTGTAATTGTCTCTTTAAAACAAATTTAGTAGGTGTTTGTTGTTGCTTCCTTTCTACTTAAATCCTTTTTCCCATCTCTCCTAAACCAAGCAAGCAAGCCTGGCAGCAACAACCTGTTTAAATTGTTGATTTGGATTCTCTGAATAGCTTCCTACCTTAGATATCATAGATTTTGGTGAAAACTGTTTTGTTTTAGCTTTTTGTCTTTTTAGGACAGTGTCTCACTATGCAGTACACGCTGACCTTAAATTCACTGTGTAGCCCAGGCTGGCCTCGAACTTACAGTGATCCTCCTGTCTCAGCCCCCTAATGCTGGGATTACAGCCCTGTGTCACCCTGCCTGGTCAAAACTGAAGGACCTATCTAATGGAATACAGGAAGTCTCGATTCTTTTCCTACCTAGGAATATTAGTTTTTGCTATTTATCTGTTTAGTCACTTGTTGGGACTAATTTTCATGGCATTGCTTTTCTTTACTGGGTAAAGCTACTGATACGTTTTGCAAAATTTTTAAATTTTTATTTAAATGCCTGGCTTCCAGTGTGTCCCCAGTATTGCTCAGGGTGGCTGATGGTCAGACAAGGATACTCTTCTTAAGTATCCTGTGCCAGGGAGACTCTTACCTTACTGACGAGTCAGTGGTTGACTTGGACAAAGCAGTCAAATTTCGGGAACTCATAAATTTGTGCTAGCTTTACTCTGCATTTACACTCTTGTTACATCTGCCAGCTCTGTAGACTCTCCTGAGGATTCGCCAAGCCTTCGACAATGCCACAGTCTTTCAAGTCACACCGAACAAGACCTTAACAATGTCCATTTCCTTTTTCTCATTCTACACAAATTCCCTGGTAAATTTCTGAACTAGTATGTTCCAAAACTTATGGAAACCCTGGGATAGAAATAATACAGCCTCCAATTATTTGCTAATGAGGAAGTTGCCTTCATTTTTGATAATGATCCTGGAAATTACATTCCTGTATCCTCCCTGAGGTTGTTTGTGCCTGCTTTTATAACCCTAACAGAGCCTCCCAGTTATCACCATGTGAAGCCCTGGTACCCGTTCCTTTCTGCTTAAGCAGAGGGAAGAGCATGCTGCTGAAATACAGCACACCTGTGTCTTCTTACTGATGTTGGCTTAAGTTTCTCAGACATCTTCTCATCTGTTATGCCTGCTGTCATGTTGCAGATTTTAGAAATATTAGTAGTACATTCTTGTGATACACAATGAATTTCTTCCTTATGGGGAGTTGGTAGCCATGTACGGATTTTCACTTTCAGTGATGGCAGTGTGTAGTTTTGTTTTGTTTGAAGCTTTTCTGAATTCCTCTTTCAAACCATTTGGGCAGTCTAGGCTAAATTTTGATAAGCAGTAAAAAAAAATGATGTTCTTTTAAAATAAATTACGTGGGAGAGGTTGAACTTCTACATGTCAAATAAGTAAATTGATGAACAAATCAAGCATCATTCATTAAGAATCTCAAAGATGAATCATTGACTCACCTGGAGAGTGCTAAGTTATGTAGTTTGTAGAAGTAAACAGGATAAAATATTTGTCACCAGTGATAAGCTCACCACTTTAATATATTGCAAACTGCACCGTGCATAAAGGAAAATAATTACACATTTGACTTCACTAGTAGCAATCTTTTTTTCTGTTAACATTCTTGAAAGAGTGAAATTACAGACTGAGCAAAATATTAGCAATTCATACATGCACCATACTAAATAAATATATATGATCATATATATTTATAAATCTATATATAGACAGGAGAGAGAGAATATGAAGATTTCTCTATATACAACAACAGAAAAAGAAATGAACAAAATGAAATCCATGAACGACTAATGTAGAGAGAGTAGTTATTTTTAAGAAGGGATATAGCTAATATATAGCACATAATCATATCAATGTTGTTTGTCTTCATTGGCAATTATGAAGACACAAATTAAACCAAACTGTGTTGCACAGGCGTTTCATTGTCTGGAATTAAATTTAATCACAAAGTGGTGTATAAATATAAGATTTTTAAATATCAGCAGTTTTAAGTGTATGTTTTAAAACATGATATGTTCCTGCAATAATTTTTTCATTTATCTAATTATCAGTCTTTATATGTGTACACATTGTGCAGGTTGCTATGGCTATCTTTAATATTCTCCTCTGTTGTATTTTTTGTGTATGTATGTCTATGTTTGTGTGAGGGGGCTAACAGTGCCACACAAAATTATTTTATTACTTCATTAGTAATCTGTGGAGGTGATTAACCAGGAACACAATCAGCAAACTGGAAATTATTGTTTGAAACAAATGGAGGGAAAGTAATGGAAAAAACAGAGGAATTTATTTGGATACATAGCAGTCTAGCTAGAAATTATATTTTGAGACACCATACATGTGCAGTCTCATTAGAACATCTTAGTTTACATCACATGTAATGTGTTACAGATTTCTAGTACTTTCAGTGTGTGTATTTCTTAATCACAGAAAACAAAGACAGAGTAAATGCAGAGGATATGGAGTGGTAGAAAGAGGTAACATAGGTGTTTTTGTTTTTGCTCCTGTTCTTGTTACTCCAAGTACTTGAGTAGCTGGAAAAATACTGTCCTTCATCTAGACTCCAACATGGGAAAGGTCTGTATCCCCCGGGTACAGAACATCTGCTACTTAAATAACTCTCCTCTGACAATAGATGTAGACCGTACATTAAGGGGTGGCCTGCCCTGTGTTCCAAGTAAAGGCAAATTTCTAAACTTAATTCAATTGCAAACACCTGTACCACTGTCATAATGAATCAATAAATGTAAGTATTGAACAGCTCCAAATGTATAGGTGCAAACTAATTTGTAAGCAGCAAATTTATTTTTCAGTGACATTAGCGGTAAGATTTCAAGCATTAGCAATAAGATGAAATCAAACAAAAATTTTAAAAAGAGCCCATTGTTGTTAATGTTATAATATTTTAGAAGAGGTACATATTGCCTTTGTACTTGCAGACATTTAATATTATTAGTTCAAATGAGCATAAGATATAAAATCCTTTTTAATCTAAAAGGCTAATTTATTAGCAGTTATGGTTATTGTCATCACTCTTTAGGTGTTCACATTCGTTAAGTGATTATTATGTGTTAAGCCTGTATTTTAGTGTTTTAAATGTATTAAATCTGAAGATGATATTTCAAGAAACAAAAACAGTCTATATTTCAATAAAATTATTGAAAGGGGACTACAACTTGTTACAATCAAAATTTCTTATGCTTCTGAAAATTTAAGGTCCAAGGTAAATGAATATGAAAATCCTAGAGATATATTAACAAGCTTTAAACTTGAGAATTAGCATGGCAGAGAGCAAGTAACCTGAGGATCAGTTTACTACACAGTCCTGCAGAAAACATCACCCGTGCAAACTTCAACACCACACACTTTTTTTAACCAGGAAACAGGTCAAAAAATGTACCAATTATCTGCTGCGTGATGGCACACTCTAAATAAAAGTTTAGGAAGAACAGTGATGATAACATTATCCCTTTCAGACAGGAATGAAATGGAAATGCAGTTTCAACTTGACTCATCGAATGTATTTAGAAATGTTATATGTTTATTTTCTAGGAACTATTTTGTTGAGAGTACTGCATAGTAGATCAAAGAATATAAATGACACATCTTTCTATTCTCACAGATAGAAAACTAAAAAATGCCACTAGAAATAAATTCCACTTCAATGACAGAGTTTGTTCTCTTGGGATTTTCTGAGATTCCCAGTCTTCACAAATTTCTTTTTGCGATATTTCTCTTTATCTACGTGATCATCCTTTTAGGAAATGGGATCATCATTCTCATAACTCAGGTTGATCCAGTCCTCTGGACGCCTATGTATTTTTTCCTCAGCAATTTTTCTTTCTTGGAAATCTGTTACGTGTCTGTCACTCTTCCTAGAATGCTATTGGACATCTGGACATTAAAAGGAAATATCTCTTCGATTGCCTGTGCTACACAGATGTGCTTCTTCCTGATTTTTGGAGGAACCGAGTGCCTCCTCCTGGCAGTTATGGCCTATGACCGCTACGTGGCCATTTGTAACCCTCTGCACTACCCCGTAATCATGAACCACAAGGTCTGTATCAAGCTGGTGACCACCTGTTGGATCATTGGAATTCCATTCCAGGTAGGACAGACGTTTCAGATTTTCTCGCTGCCATTTTGTAGATCCAACCAAATCAATCACTTCTTCTGTGACAGCCCACCAATACTCAAGCTGGTCTGTGGGCAAAGTTTTCGAAGTGAGATATTGGTCTTTTCCGTTGCCGTGCTGTTCATTGCGATCCCTTTTCTATTAATTCTTGGCTCCTACATTAAAATCATCTCCACCATCCTGAAGTTGTCATCAGCAGGAGGACGAGTCAAAGCCTTCTCCACCTGCTCTTCGCATCTCATCGTTGTGGCTTTATTCTTCGGGTCTGGAATCATTGCATATTTACGACCCAAATCCACAGAGTTCTCCAACACGGATAAACTTCTGTCTCTCTTCTACACTATCATCACCCCGATGTTCAACCCTCTGGTCTACACTCTGAGGAATAAAGATGTCATGATGGCCTTGAGGAAACTGGTGACTAATATTTAAAGCAATTGTTGAATCTTTCAACTAATTGAATGTTTTACATTTAAGTCTGCTATTGTATAATCATAAGATTAACTTAATTTGCTTTTCTGACTCAGTAGTGTTAATTTTTACTCAAACCTGAACTTAATTTCTTATGCCACTTGTGATACCAAGATTGTATCTACAGTATATTTTTTTAATAAAATGTTTTCAACAAATCTCATATTTCATGGGCTAGTCTGTTATTCTCAAATTTAGGGCTGTACTAGAATGCTTTGAAAACTGTGCAAACTTCTATGGGTCTGTTCATGCCACATGCTCTTTTGTCTCTCTAAAGAATAGTGTTATACTTTTTTATTTTCTTGTTTATATAGGCATTATTTTCATAAGGTTATCATTCAGGAAAATGTACTAGATGTGGTAAGCTTATGGAGAATTTTTATTGAGTAAGCTATATAACAATATTGCTATATTGTATAATCATAATATATATTATTATTATGGAATAGATGACATATGTTATAGTATATAGTTATGTATATTATAACATATAACTATATTGCTTATATTCTGACATATTTTAACCTTTTATTTTATTCTATAAGGAATAGAAGAACTTCAGTCACATGCTAATTCTTTAGCATGTGAATAATAACTGAATAAGTTAATTAGATTTATGTATTGCTTTTCTGATGGTAATACATAAATAATTTCACTCATTGTAACAGCTTCTGTAACAGCTTCTATTTATCTAATTAACTTATTCAATTTTTCATTGAATAATGGCATTCCGTTAGGATTACTTGTCAATCAAATTCTACTAAGAAAGTTAGAATCTGAGAGTTGTTTCGTGGTTCATTTAAAAATGTTTTTCTCCTTCAGCAGAATATCTGTTCAAACTCTGTTGTATTTGTCATCAGCTGTTTCTCTTCTTGCTGCATTCGATATCATGGTTGTCAGGAGTTTGCTAAGTTTGTCAAAATTGTGAAAATAGAAATAGCTATGCAAAGACGCACTGAAAGAACAGTAAAGTGGGAAGATCTATTCCAATGGAAATGCTTCATACTATAATGCTTCAGAAAGTCAAATAATGTACTGTAATTCAATTATAGTTAATTGCATCAAAGACATGCCATAGAGAACCCAACTTGCAATCAGCACATAGACATACTTGGATATGAAAAAAAAAAAAAAAAAAACAGTAAGGAATAGTACAGAGGAGATAGTCTTTTAATAAATAAACTAAATTTAATTAGACATAAATGTGTAAAACAATGAAAAGTAAACCAGAAAGGGATGAAATGAATAAAACACCCAAAGAAATCATGGGTCAAATATATTATTGTGGAAAACAAGCTGTAAGAAAAAAGGCTTTTGATAGCAGTAAAATATCATCCAAAAAGTTTTACTAATTTTAAAAATGTATGCATACATTTTACATTTTCCTCTAGTACTAAATTGTCCTTAATGAGCATGTTTTGATCACAAGGAAAATGAAATGCAATTTATCATCTTCTGTGAGGCTGCAATTTTGCCAGCAAGCAGTGTGAATTATTTCTTGCCTCTAAAATAAATAAAAACTGCAGCTTAAATAGTCAAGAATAATGCTAGTCTCTAATTTTTTAAAGACAATTTAATTTTATTTTTTATGAATGTAAATACAGAAAGCCAAGCCAAATATAATTTCTAATATTTATAACAAACGAAACACATTTTTGTTTATTTTTGTGCATTTTTCTTGTATCTTAAGATATCCTGGGTCTCAGCAAGTGAAGGCTGTTCCCAGCACAAGAAAAAAATCTGAAGAAATTATCAAATTCTTCCTTAGAGTTATCTGAAAACTATGCAAAGAAAAACAGTAGTTGACAGCATTAAAATTAAAGCTGCTTGCTTTAATTTTAAATTCACACTGCTCGCTGGTGCTGGCAAAATTGCAGCCTCACAGAAGATGATAAATTGCATTTCATTTTATTTGTGATCCAAACATGCTCATTAAGCACAACCCACATGATGGTGCAACATTTATCTTACTCCTTTGAAGGTTAAACATTGCAACATTGTTTTTCTGCAAAACTTTATACTAATGCACGATTCATTAGTTGATTCAAAGAGTACAGTTGTGCTAGTTAGAAGTGAACCCAGATTTCCATTTATATATAGAAAAGTGTCTATGCACATTAATGCCTACATGGTATCATCATTTATTATTATTATGATTAACACTGGATAATAGTCCCTCTATTTAGGTAATGACTTTTCTTTTTTTCTCTGTGAACTGTTGTTTGTCTGTCGATAAAACTCTTTGGATGTTAGACTTTAATATGTAACACATCATTCATAAGAGCAAATAGCACCTTAAGGTGTAACACACATATACATAACAGCTCCATATGGGCCACTTACAGTATATAAAATAATAATCGGTTATCTGTCAGTTTTGAATGCCCGCAAACTGTCTTCATGTGTAAGAGAAAAAGGACAGTGCATTCTGTTCCTTGCGGACCCTGAAGTTAGTGTATTCTCAGCAGGGCCATGTTGTCAAAATTAAATAAAGCAAATCAATAGATACCAAAGAGAAGCTTTTAATCAAAACTTTAAATATGTACCTGGAAAAAGCCCCTTAGGTACACAAGACCGGTTTAAGAGTGTGATATGTTTATAAGGACCAGAGTATTATTATAGTATGCTGAATATTTTTGATGATACCAATAGCTAAAGCTAATGCAATTTAAATATCTGAAAGCTGAACCTCTACAGTGAGACAGAATCAAGATTGGCCCATATAACACAGGTAACCATGAACTATTTTAAACTTTATCTCACTTTAATATATAAAATATATAAATTCCAAGTGAAGAATATTTTATTGTATTAATGAAGTTCATGTATATCTCTCATTCTTTTATATATAACTCACAATGCGATAATGAAAACATCAATATGAAAACGTTCAATATAGAGAACTATGTATTTCCATGCAGAGGTAATTCTACAAAAACTTTTTGTTAGTGAAATAGTGTAACAAATAACTCTTATTAATGTATCCAGTCTTGGTAATTTTGAACAGGATTTTTCAAAGTAAAACAATTCAAGAATTAAATTTACCATCTCTTGGAACTACAAAGAATATACATTAAAGACAAATAATAATTTTATGGAAGTAATCAAACTGTGAAACATTAAAGAGTTTTAAGTTCAAAATTCTTTTTTCTAAATTTAGTTGAGGATTTAGATTTTTAATATACAACAAATCAAAAATGAGAACTAAAGATTACTAAGCTCCCAATATTTGGCTGAATTAGGGTATTGCTACGCATTGCCATAAACCTTTGGATTTTTCTGGTAAATCTAGGCTTGAATTTAAAATGGAAATACCAGAGCATTTTGTTTTGTTACCTGTAATTAGTAAGAATTTATATATCTACAATAAGGAATAATACACATGATTTAATGATTTCATTCTTCACCCAAATATAATAGACAGAAATGTTATGTATTTTGTTTTAGATATTGATAAGTTTATCACCAAAATGTAATGTGTAAAAACTTTACTATTTATTCATTTAGCCCCAGAAGCTGTTACAATGAGTGAAATTATTTATGTATTACCATCAGAAAAGCAATACATAAAGAATGGAATTTTGTTCCCCATTGTATTAATTATCTTAAACCTCCTAAAAGTGACTGTTTTATTTTAACAGTGATTGTTGGCCTTATTTCTGTATCAAATATTGAGTGGCACTTAAGGTGTGAAAACATTTTCTAGGATCTATACTGATATAATGTAATAAAACTGTCATGGCCTTTACCACTGAGATTATTTATTGTTAGTAACAGAAAAGCATAGGAAAATGAGATAAATTTCAGTGCAGTGGACTGGACAATGCTCTATGTTATGATTGTAAAGACTAGAAAAGAGATAGAATAATATAAAAAGACAATATTTGTAAATGTATCATCTCGATCTTTTGGCACTTTCTTGAAAGTTTTCATGATCGCACTAAAATTTCAGTCTATTCCCATAATAAAGATGTCACACAAGAAAAAGTAATTTAGGGAATATGTATTCATAAATTTAGTTTTTTTAAAAAATAAAAACTGGGATCCAGTTGTCTCATAAGTATCACCATTTCTTCAAGTTATTTCATATATACTAAGACCATTAATTCACATAAATCATTCTAAGTAGTGTGCCATTGTTGATCTATTTTACAGTTGAGTGAACAGTACAACCAGAGGGTTAAGCAGCACCCCTAACTCAGAGAGTAGCAGCAAAGAAGCAATACTTCATTGCAGGACACCTTGACAAGACTTGGTTTGTTTGGTAGACAAGGTCCAAAGCATAAGGCTGGAGAGAAAAGAAACAGACAACCTGCACAACAGCTAGAAAGACCTTCACTCTGAGGGTTTTACAAATACAAAATCAGCCCCCTAACCAAGCATGAGTTAGTACCTCTTAATCTTTTTACCAAAGTAGTTCACTTGACTAGCCAGAGTCTCAGCCCTCCTGAAAAGAAAGGATGACAAAAAAGTAATTGCCAAAACAGTAACTCAATGATTGTATTAAATAAAACTTTTCTAAGCAATGTACTACCGTGCTAAGGACTAATGATTTCATAGCTTATACAGTGTTCATAATTATAATATAGAACTGTGGCTATATTGATAATCACTTCAAAATTAAACAGTCATATTTTCCCATTTAATTCTGAAAAACAAGGAAAAATCAGAGCTGTTTAACACTTCTTCCTTATCTTATAAACAATAAAAGGAGGAGTTTGGTAGCTTTAAATTCAAATTCAATAAAAGATGATTTTACTGTAGTCATATTTGCACTGGTCAAAATAGCTCCCATTTAAAGAGTCTCAATATATTTACTTATAATAAAAAGTGAGTTTAAAATTGTCTGCCTGATTTTTGAGGAGCAGCAAGATCATGCTAGTGCATGCAACACACACAGATTAACATAAAAGCCAATATATTTCCCTTGCATCCCCCCAGGCAAGGGTACACAGTATCACATTTCACACTGGGCCTCTTGGTTTCCCTGAGTTACCCTTTTAATTTTTTCAATCAAGACCAATATTAGGGGCTGGGGATTTAGCTCAGCAGCAAAGCGCCTGCCTGGCAAGTGCTAGGTCATGAGTTTGGTTCCCAATACCGGAGAAAAACCAAAAAAAAAAAAAAAAAGACCAATATTAGTTGGCTAGTCTCACAAAATAAATCCTCCAACATTTCCCATATAATAATTGGGAACAATATCATTTAGTCAATATATGTTCTCCCAAGAGATATCTTTCAATATTTTAAAAACCACTTATAATTGTGAATGATATAAAAAAGAAAATATGTGTATAGTTATTGGAGAAAATAAAGCATTTAAAGAAGCAAATATAAAGGTTTCTTGCAGAAAGAGAGAGTACTTTGAAAGTTTTCATCATGAAGAAATTATAAATGTTATAGAAAAGTTTAAAATATGACCCAATGTGTGGATGTTTCCACATGTTCTGGGTTGTACACAATTTTATGTAGTTTACATATATTTAAGAATATGTAAAAATATGCAGGAGAAAATAATTGATTATTTGTGCTAATGATGTATTACAGGAAAAATTCAGAGAGCTATAGTAAGGTTTCAAAAAATGCAACTGATTGCAATTGGTGTGTGACTAATCTCTTGATTTATCTGTATGAGCTGCAAATTTTTCCAGAGTCTGTGCACAGTTTTGTTTGTCCTGAGCTGTTGAGAGAAGGCAAGATTAATGATTCTGAAGAAATTTCAAAGGAATTTAGAAATAATCCACAGTATCTAATGGAGCAGAATGTGATGTATTTAGTAAAGTCCTTACCATGGAAAGAATTACAATGATGATAAAAAACATCGATGTTAATGACTTCATCCTTTTATAGACCAGGTATCTACTTCAATAGAAAATTGAAAAACATGTACTAAGTTTATCCCTTTCACAGATGAAAATTTCAGAAAATCCATCAGAAGAAAACTTCACTGAATGAATGGAATTTGTTCTTCTGGGATTTGCCAATGTTCCCCACCTCCAGTGGTTTCTATTTGGATTATTCTTGGTCATTTATGTCATTGTATTATTGGGAAATAGCACCATATTACTTAGTAATAAGAGTGGAACCTTTTCTCCACACCCCCGTGTACTTTTTCCTTGGCAATTTTTCCTTCTTAGAAATCTGTTTCAGTGATTCTACCTGGAATGCTCATGAACCTTGCAACCCAGAAAAGAGCCATCTCTTTAGTTGTTTGTGCTACACAAATGTGCTGCCGTCTCACATTAGGAGCCAGAGAGTTTCCTGCTGGCCGTGATGTCCTATGACCACTACGTGGCCATCTGTAACCCTCTTCACTATCCTGTAGTCATGAGCCACAAAGTGTGTGCCATCCTGGGTCAGTAGCGTCTCGGTCCAGACAGGGCAGATCTTCCAGATTTTCTGTTTTCCTTTTTGTGATTCCAAGCAAATCAACCACTTCTTCTGCGAATCCCCCCAGTACTGAAGCTGACCTGTGGGGACACCTTTCCGAATCAGTTGATGGTCTAAATAGTTGTAGTGTTCGTCTCTGTTCCATTTCTATTAATCCTTATCTCCTATGGCAAAATCATCTCATCAGTTCTGAAACTGCCATCAGACACGAGTCGGTCCAACGCCTTCTCCACCTGTTCCTCTTGTCTTGCAGCTGGGGCCTTACTCTTTGGATCAGCCACTATTCCATATTGAAGACCTAAATCAAGCCGTTCCACAGGAACTGATGACGTAGTTTCTATTTTCTACACTGTTGTGACTCCCATGTTTGACCCCACGTTATATGCTCTGAGGAATAAGGATGTCATAATAGCACTGAGGAAATTAGTATGCAAATAATTTGTTTGAAGAAAATGCAGGTTTGCAGGACTTGCCTTTCAGGTATATGTAATAAATTATCAGAAGATATTGATCTTTAGTTCTTTATCTTATCTCTCTTCAGAGGGGTCTGTTTTTCCATATTAAACATTGTCAGGTTGAGAAATATTTCTATGTTACAAGCATATGAAGTTGTCAGCAAAACACAAATCATTCCATGATAACTGTATAATACTTTTGTGCAGTCACCATTCTCAAAAGAACTTTTGGCATTGATGATAGAACTGATTCTGTTGTACTACAGAGACTATTATATATGTTATAATGTATATTACAAGTCATGTAATTCATTTCCATACATTTCTAAAATCTTTCCAGAAAAAAATCAGCAAAAAGAAAAACAAACCAAAACCAAACTAACACATTCAAAAAACCCAGTAAATAACACAGACAAACACACTGATATATTTTGGTCTAAAAATGACCATTCGAGTGAAATAATTCTTAGATAAAACTCAACATTTAGAGGTATGTAGTATTGTAACTAGGGTGGTACAACAATACCCATGAATATAGAAGATGACACATACACATAAGCATGTCACACCTTAATCCCTAAAGACTGCAGTTGGTAGTTGTGCTTTCCTTACTGCTTTCTGAGTTGGTCTTTCAAGTCCTCTGGGAAGCCTGGGCTACTGTGTGCTGGGAAAGATGTAAAGGCTTTTCAGAGAGGAGAACGCGCTCCTTTCAAGTGAATGACCTGGAAGAGACCGAACTTCGGGATACAAGCGAAACCCAGCCCCAAACTCACAATTCACCCCTTAAGAGACTCAAAGATGGAGCCCCACATGCCCTG
>NW_004955511.1:829698-878393 GCF_000276665.1 Chinchilla lanigera | reverse complement strand
TATGTAATACAACAACCATTGTTAATTCCCTACCACTTTGTTTGTAACTCTGTGTTGTCTGTACTGTGCTTGTGATATGTTGTAAAATGTTGCATGTCTGTTAATGTTTCCCTCCTTTTATCTTTAAAATTTAAAAAAAAAAAGAGACTCAAAGATGTGTCACTGATGTAATGTTAGAATGTGAAAGTGTACAGTTGTTGGAAGACAATATGAGAATAAGTATTTGTCACCCGAGACACAGATACCTCATTAATGTATCACTAAAAGCACAACCTACAAAATCAAACATGAATTTGATTTCATCAGTATAAAATCATGTTATTCTGTGTTAATATTCTTCACAGAATGAAAATACAGCTATAGAGTCAATAAAATTTTAGCAAATCACATATCCATCAAAGTAAATATGTGTGGAATTATTGAAGATCTCTGAACAGAACAGCTTCAGAAGAAATAGACTTACTAAAATACCTCAAAGACTAAAATATGTGATAGGCATACTTATTTTAATAAATGGTTACATATGAATTAAATAATCACATCAAATATGCTTATCAACATTGACAATTATTAAAATGCAAATCAACACAAAATTAATATTGCACATATACTTTAATATCTAGAATTAGAACAAATTAATCGTAACATCATTCAAAAGTGGTAGGTAGATATATAACCTTTATAAGTGGTAATTTTTATACATGAATGTGATGATGATGTAGGTTTCTAAAATGCAGTTTTTCATTTATGTAATCATTAATCTTTTATTTGTACGCGTATCCCAGGCTGTTGCAGCTGTACCTAATGTTCATTTGCATTGTATTTTTTTGAGTGTGAGTCTATGTGTGTTTGTGTGGGGTGTCTGGGAAGGTTACCAGAAACCATTTTATTGCTTTATCATCAGTCCAAGGAAGTGCTTGATCAAAAACCCAAGCTGCAGCCATTTGAAATTCTAGGTTGCAGCTACTGAAGGAAATTGATGAAGAATGGAGAAATTTGGTTGGATACATAGCAGTTTAGCTAATAATTACATTTGTACCTTTCACTTTCTCTTAGAACACCTTAATTTGTATCATGTGTAATATGGAGTTACACATTTTTTTAATACTTTGTGCTTATTTTTTTAATGACCACAGAAAAATAGAGAGAGATTATAGAGAGTGGTAGATGAAAAACATTTTGGCTTATTACACTATTACTTGAGTGGCAGCATGAACAGTTTCCTTGAGTTAGAACGTGACATGGGAAAGCATGTACCCCCAGGGTACAGAAGATTTCCTACTTAAAGAGCACTGCTCTGGAAATAGACTGTACAACAGAAGGAGGTTATGCTCTGCTACAAGTAAAGGCAGATCTTAAATTTAATGAAAAATCAAACTTATTTATCACTGTCTGTCTTTTATCAGTAAAGGTAAGCATTATAATTAACCTAATTGCAAATATATAAGGCTGAAATACATTTGACAAATGTCAAATTCGTTTTTACAAGAGTTTTCATTTTTTAACATTAGCCAAAAGATGAAATTACAGAAAAAAATGTTAAAAAGAAATCCTTCATCGTCGAAATTTTTATCTCAAAACAGATATGATATTTGATATTGTTGGACACACTGAGACCAAAATGTAAGATCATTTTTAATCTAAAAAGCTAATATACTAAAGATTATTATCATCTGTACAATCTTCCTCTATGGGTTATATTAATTAAATGACTATAATACATGAATCACACATTTAAATATTTTGCATGAATAGATGTGAACATATTACCTTTTCAGACTCGAGTGCCTATAACACAGGAGCAGAAGTGTTTAATGGACATTACTGAAGCATCACACTTCTATCGACATTGCCCTTGCTTCTTAAGAGTTAGTACCCATGATAAACGAGCACAAAATTTTAGAGAAATACTGACAGGTTCTCATTTTATATTTGGAGGACTTAGCCAGCAAAGCTGAATCTTTTTGAAATGCATGTACCAATAGCTAATTTTATTCCATCCCTTCAATTTAATTTCATGAACAATCAGATTATAAGCTCTATATTCACGGTGGTGATGGATGCTTTCCTTAGTATAAAAGTATCTACAGCAAAGTAAGCCACTGTTTTATATGAGATGTAAGGAAAATAAATATGAAGCTTTTAATTAAAACAAAAGTTCCATTTGTACATTCATCATCTACTTTTTTTTGTACAATGGAATATAAATTTCTAAATGTTTTTGAAAGTGAGAGAAAACAGTGAAAATTCTGGAGGTTTGGAGCACACACTTGACAGGAACATGTTTAGAATAGCTCAGCGGCACAACACCTGCCTGGCAAGCATGAGGTCGTGAGTTCAATTCCCAGTACCAGAAAAAAACCATAAAAAAAAGAATATAAGTGCAGTTTAGATAGTTTTCAGTAATAACATTTATTATGTTATATATTGTTTTACATGGATAGCTTCATCAAATATCCCTAAAATTGCTGTTACATTTTACAAATAGAAATTTGAGGCCCTACTATCAAAATATAGAAAAATAAGATTTCAGTAGATGAGCGAGTCTGCTCTAGTTTCTTTTTAATTATTGTTATCTGTTTTAGAAGCTGTTGTAATTTCCTTTGTAAATGTATACTCCTACTTGATTAGAGGGGAATAGCATACAGTACACCTTATTGGTAGGAACAAGCCTTATAGAAAGGGAAGATGCAAGGAAAATGAAAAAGAAAATATAAATCTCAGAGAGCAATGGATCTTTAAACAAATGTAGGCTATAATACACATGCTATTCTCCAATAGATGATGATTCAATCATGTTTCCATCATTGTCCATTTCTTAATTCTAGATGTCATTATATAGGAGTATATATGTTTCCAATTTCACCATACTGTAGTTAGAAAAAAAAGTACTATTGTACAGATTCAAAGCCTTGAAATCATACCTCTCATATAATTGTCTCTACCTTGCAGTTTAAGTTAAAACATTTTTACATACTAAAATAATAATTCTAATTTGTGTAACTGCATAATTATGGAAGAAGCCTTAAAAATCCCTGCATTTTAATATTTGAAATTATAGATGGGCTAACAATTACTACATATTATTTCTATTACGAATCAAAGAAACATCTCAGGATGACCCAGTTTGGCATGGACTGCAGCTCCTTCTTCATTTCTCTCTATTCACTGAAGCTGAAATCCACCACTCCCTGTTAATCCTCTTACCACACGGTCAGTCTGTGCTTGCTGTCTGTGGTGAGTTGGTTGCTTTGTGTTTAGGCTAGTTAAAATCAAAATGGAAACGTTATACTGAGTAAGTACAATAATGGGAGAGGTTGTTTCTGCAAGAGTGGATGACTTACGCCAACTTCTACAACCTCTCCATGATGACCCTAATCTTTATGTCCCACAAAACACGCACAGATTAAACTAAAAATTAAAAATCAAAGCCAAAGCCAAAAATACATGGTGAGTTCTACATAGCCACTTCCCACACAAACACACACACTTACACATACACACAAATGCGCACACATATACAAGGTATCCAAGAGCAAAGCACTAGGTATCCAAGAGCAAAGCACTAGGTTCATTCAAAATTACACTAGCAGTCAGCAATTCAATATTGGTGGAATCAAATACACTACACATTACAGAGAAAGTGTACACAGTATATATGCTAAGAAACTCTAACAAATGTAGAGAGACGAAAACAACATAATATAAATGAATTATAATATGCTAACAAACTTATGTGGGATCATACACAAACACATACATTGGAACAGACTGAATAAATAAATGAGCTCTGTAGAAAACAGCAGTGAGGACGTCATCAGTGAGAATCTGGATGACGTAAGGAAATATCGCAGAGATGAAGTAGTTGGTGTCCCTCTTACACCTAGGGCTGTGTTGAGAGCAAAGATCTGCAACTTCTAAGAACTGGATTATGGAATAACGGACTGTTTCTTTACACTTGAGTTTCTCTGCATAAGAAGGTGATCTTAATATTTTTTAATCCCACTCTAATTATTTGCAAGAATTTTAAAGTAGCTTAGAGTATAAAGTCTGAATTAGATTTGTGACTTTGAATTTCATAGGCCTTACACTGTAGTGAAAACTTTTAAATATTAAATATCATGTTATAATATGTGGAAGTTAGTTGATCAATTTTTAAGTAATAAAATAACTTATACATTCAGAACATCATGGCTAACATGTCTTTAGGAATACCTTATCACAACTCACTATAATTTATAGTAACTAGATATATTCTTCCCTAAGTTATTTTAAATATGTGAAAATATTTTTATGCAATGTAATTAATCTTTAAGTGGTGAATCAAAAAAATAGTAAGAAAACAAGAAATAGAATGGAAACATTGCTGTAAGTGAACCTGAAGTGATAGGAAAATTTGAACTGACATCTTTTCTCCTCAGAAACAAGCATAGGAGAGATACTTTAGAAGAAAAGTACACTAAAATTTTCCTTATACATACACCTGGTAAGCAAAAGCATTCTTCACTAAAAGTCCACAGCACATGAAAGTCTTACGTTTTCATCTTACAGAGAATTGAGAAATTTAGAAACACACCATCCTTGTTTTATATATAAACAAAGAAAAGCTAGGCAGAGGGAAAAAACTTCACCTTCTGGCTACATTCTTCTGACAGATGCAACAGGAAGAGATAAATGCACAAGGCAATGTTTCTACAGCGGGGCATTTTGTCCTGCTGGGATTCTCGGACCTTCCAAACCTCCGGGGCTTTCTGTCTGGGCTGTTCGCCGTCATGTACTTGGCTGTCCTCATTGGAAACAGCTTCATAATCCTAATAATAAGGCTGGACCCTGCCCTCCACAGACCCATGTATTTTTTTCTGGCAATTTTTTCTTCTTTGGAAATCTGTTATGTCTCAGTCACTCTTCCCAGGATGTTGTTCAACCTCTGGACTCAGAGGAGAACTATTTCTAGGGTTGCTTGTGCCACACAGCTGTGCTTCTTCCTCGTCCTTGGAGCCACTGAGTGTTTCCTGCTGGCCGTGATGTCCTACGACCGCTACGTGGCCATCTGCAACCCTCTGCACTATGCTCTGCTCATGAACCCAAAGAGGTGCGCTCAGCTGGCCGCTGGCTCCTGGCTCGGGGGGATCCCAGTGCAGATAGGGCAAACGTGGCTGATATTCTCCCTGCCTTTCTGTAATTCCAACCAAATTGAGCACTTCTTCTGTGACATCCCCCCGATTCTCAAGCTGGCCTGCGGGGACACATCTGCTCATGAGGCGTCTGTCTATGTGGTAGCAATGTTGGTGGTTGCTGTCCCCTGCATTCTGACACTAGCCTCTTACAGCAAAATCATTTCCACCATTCTGAGGCTGCCCACAGCCAAGGGACGGGCCAAGGCCTTCTCCACCTGCTCTTCCCACCTGCTGGTTGTGGTTCTGTTTTTTGGATCTGCTGCCATGACATATTTCAGGCCCAAATCCAGCCATTCTGCAGGAACCGACAAGCTGCTGTCTCTTTTCTACACTATCGTGACGCCCATGCTCAACTCCATGATATACAGCCTCCGGAACAAGGACGTGATTGCTGCCCTGAGAAGGTTGTTCCTAGCTAAAAATGCTGTGACCTGAGTGTTTTTAGAATTATTTTATCTTCTTTTGATACAGTCATTATTTCTTTACATTTTCCATTTGAGACATTAATCACTTTGAGCTTATGATATCTGTGTTATTTGTGAATACTAGCAGGAAATTTACTGTGCTTGGATATGTCCTACACAAATTATCTTTCTTTTAATATTCCTTTGTCAAAGAACATATTTCCTTATGAATGAAACTTAATGTACATCCCATATTCTACATGAATACTATGAGTATTATGTGAAGGTGTAACAGTGTTTTTGCTCACAATTGTAAAATGATCAATATAGTGAAGACATAAAATGTGGAATATATATGCAATCCATATATTTTAAGGGGTTCATGTCAAATATATATAGGGAACTCATGTGACTCAATAAGCAGGAAATAGTGTCATTAAAAATTGGGAAGACATGAGTAGACCATGGTAAAGAGGAAACAAAAAATATATGAAAAAATATAAGACATCACTAATCATAAGAGAAGAACCAACTAAAAGCACTCAATTCACTCCTATTAGAATGATTAATATCAAATGTGAAGACTGTGTTGGTGAGAATACCAAGAGACAGAATGAAGCATGTTCTCACTCAGGTATTAATGAATTAGACTAATTGTCTCAGAAACAATACGACACTCCCTCAAAAACAAGTAGAATTGTAATGTGATTCCGGAATTGCCATAACTGTTACATGTCCAAAGGAAATAAAATCCACATGTTGAAAAATACCTGCTCTGCGATGTTAACTGAAGTATAGTTCACAGTAGTCAAGATGTGAATTGAACTTATGACCCATTAAAAACTTATTGGATAAAAAAATGTGTTTTCTCCACAGTTGAACTCATTTTAACCTCCCAAGGAAGGAAATCCAGTAACTGGTGCAATGTAGAAGACCCCGGGCTATATTGTACAAAATGACACAAGCCAGGCAGACAGGGGCATGCGGTGTGCTCTCACGCAGGCTGTATGTGTCTTCTAAAAAGTCAATCAGAGGAGCAGCGAGGAGAAGGCGTGTGGGGCTGAGGCATTGGGGAGATGATAAAGTAGACAATATGCAGAGAATAGACACACTTAAAAGCATTTGTTGTAAACCATGTGGAGTATAGATACCAAACAATGCACAGCTTTTCATTAATCTCTAATTTACCATTTAATTAAGGCATGAAACACATATTGCCCACACTAATTAAGTTTTACATAATTTTTCGTGTACATTTACATAGTAAAATGTTTAAATAGGACTAGGTACCTTAACTGCTCAAACTTTAATTATTTCTTGATGATGAATTCATTCAAAATCCTCTCTTTCTGTTTTTTGAAATGTAGCCCATTGTTGTTGGGTATGGGTATTCTTCTCCCCACACCAGAATTCTTGCTCATATTGAAGTGTGACTCATACCTACGTTCTCTCGTCCATGCTCCTTCTCTCCCCAGCCTTTGTAACACCACTGTACTGGCAATTTCTCCTAAATTCTATGGGATCAACTTCTATTTGATTCCACAATGAAGTACATTATGCTCATTGCCTTTCTGCACTTGACTCATTTTAATAAACATGAAACCCACTGGGTCCACACTTGCTAGCCCATATGAAGGGATGTTATTTTTGGCTGAGTAGGGTTTTATTGCATGTGTGTGCCATGTTTTGACTATCCATCAGTTGAGGGACATTTGGTTTGTTCCAAATGGCACCAACCATTGATGTAGCTTTTGTGAATTTTGTTGGCTTCTGGATTTTGTGAATAACATTGCACTAAACACGGGACTGCTGAAGTCTTTTGGATATATTGCTATCATTTGCTTTGAAAATATATTCAGCAATAGGATTTCTGGATCTTATGGTAGATTCATATTTAATGCTATGAGTAAGTTCCAATACAGCTGGACTACTTTACACTTCTTCCAATAGCATACAAGGCTCTCTTTTATCTACATCAGCAATTGCTTTTGGCTTTTTTGGTAGCTATAATACTTCCAGAAGTGAGGCATTGTCTCACTGCAGTATTGATATGTGTTTCTCTGATTCATGATACTCAATTTTTCATATATCTGTCAGTCATTTGTATGACTCCTTTTGAGAATCATCTGTTGAGTTCTGTTTCCCAAATAAACTTTAACAAATTTAAAGTTTATATCTGTATGTACATGTTAAACTTGTTTGAATATATACACATACACGATTTACATTTGTTACATATTTTCCTTAGTAAAAGTGAAACTGATTAGAAGGATCACTGCATTGGGCCATTCCAGCCAGTACACAGAAGAGAATAATAATATTGTTCACTGAAATTATAGAGTGTGGCAGTATTGGGGATGGTGTCTATTAGCCATGGATAATTTTGTACATGTCTTGAAGTTTTTCTGCATGGACCTTATCTGTAAATGGAAAATGAAATCCTAAGGCTTTGTCTATGCAGTGAGGATAGATATGTGATTTAGTTTTCAGAAGCCAATTACCAGTCCTCTTTCTAATGCCAAGGTGCTTGGTTTTCTACACCTTCACCAATGTCAGATATTTTGAGTATTTTCATTTCAACTATTCTTTTAAAAAGTCATATTATTGCACTGATGCTCTGATTTTTCTGTGCTTGAACATTAATGAAGCTATGTGTGCAGTACAGTAATGTGTATATAAGCCTGGCATAATGGTGCACACCTGTAATCCTAGCATTCGGGAAGCTGAGGCAGGAGGATTGTTGTGAGTTCAAGGCCATCCTGGGCTACAAAGTAAATTCAAGATCAGCCTGAACTTCATAGTGTCTCAAAAAGACAATAAAAAATAATAATGTGTATATAAAATTTCAAATTAGAATAAAAGACCAGTTAAAAGCTCTGCATTTACAGGTTTTTGTTCCTCTCAGATTCATTCTATCATTATACACCTTGCATCATTTTCACTGATTCCATATTTTAATAAATGAAAGAAAGAGAAAAAAGCCCACTAGAGATGTGACACAACCTTTTTGCATAAAAATAAAGTGATTTATGTTTAAAACTCCCAGGTGTACTGAGGATGGGTCTACATGGAAGTAGAATCTTTTCTCAAAAAACACAGTATTACAGGTGGAAAGGGCACTGCAAATAACCTAGATCAAGGCTTTCTTCTGCATGAACATAGAAATAGATTATTATACATGTTTTTTATATAGTGTTTTCCTGAGAGCACTTTTGAGGAAGGAGTTAAGGCAAAAACTTTATAATATAATAGCACTTCCTGACATAGACGCTGGGAATATTGTATTTGGAGGTTATTTGCCATCAGTTATTGGTTGAAGAAAAGGACAGTGTGATTTGGGCAGTATAGAGGGGAGGGATATGATGAAATCGAAATATCAGTGCCAGTGTCTCATATTTTAATTTAGTGTTTCATAGTTCTATGGATCTCAAGATGGAATACTTGTAAGCTTCTGGTCTTACTCTTTGGATCAGCCATTATTATGTATTTAAGACCTAATTCAAGCTGTTTTTGTTTTTTGTAATTTATTTATTTATTTTTTTTTTGGTGTTTTGCCTGGTACCAGGAATCGAACTCACAACCTCACACTTGCCAGGCAGGCGCTGTGCTGCTGAGCTAAATCCCCAGCCCCTTGGTTTTTTTTTTTTTTTTTTTCTAAGTCAAGCTGTTGCACAGGAACTGACCGGGTGCTTTCTGTTTTCTGTGCTATGATGATTCCCAGGTTTAACCCCATGATATACAGTCTGAGGAATAAGGATGTCATAATGGTGCTGAGCAAATTACCATCAAATAATTTGTTTGAAGAAAATGTGAGTTTGTAGGACTTGCTTTTCAGGTATATGTAAGAAATTATCAGAAGATATCGATCTACATTTCTTTATCTTATCTGTCTTCACAGTGATCATTTTTTCCATATTAAACTTTAAAAGGTTGAGGACTTTTTCTATGTACAAGTACGATGAAGTTGTCACCCAAACACAGATCATTCCACTGATAATTCTATAATAGTTTTCTGCAGTCACTGTTCTCGTTCCCCCCTCCCACCTCCGGTACTGGGAAAAGAAACTCACGACCTTGCACTTGCCAGGCAGGTGCTGTGCCGCTGAGCTAAATCCCCAGCCCCCAGTCACTGTTCTCAAAAGAGCTTTTGGTGTTGATGATAGAACTGTTTTGGTTTTAATACAGAGACTATTATATATGTTGTAATGTATATTACAAGTCATGTAGTTCATTTCTGTACATTTCTACAATCTTGCCAGAAGAAAGATGATCAAAAAGAAAAAAGGAACCAAAACCAAACTAACACCATCAAACAATCCAGTAAATAACACAGATATACACAGAGATGTATTTTGGTCTAAAAAATGACCATTCCAGAAAACTAATTCTCAGATAAAGGTCAACATTTTGGGGTATGTAGGTTTGTAACTAGGGTGGTACAACAATAGCCATGGATATTATTCATGTTTAATGTATATACAAAATTAATTATTACTATGTGTTTTTCCATGGAGTAGATATTCCTCAAATGATGTGTATTACAGAGCCAGAAATAATGATGGAAGACCATATTCCTAACACTCTGAGAGACTGAGGCAGAAGAATTCCAATTTTGAGTCTAGCCTGGGTAACACGGTGGGACAGTAAGGTCATCCATTGTAAAGGGAGATTGCTCAGCATACAGGGACTATTTTCAGTCACCAAAACCTACATAAATAGTTAAATAAATAAATAACTGACTTTGTGCTTATCCAAGTAAATACGGCCAGATCAAAACTACATTTAAGTGGAGATGCCCAATGCCAGTGCTGTGGCAATGGTGCTTATTTAATTGAGTCACTCAGGGAGACGGGATGTAGACAAGAAAGTTTATTGGGGGCCGGCAATGGACCCCCAATATATGACTGAGCACTGACCCTGAAGTACAGGAGGGGAGAATAGTTATACAGTTTTACTTCCGGGTTTAGTTCTGGGTCTGTGGGGGGCTGGTGTTGATATGATTTAGTGCAGCTATAGAAAGACTAAAAAGCATGGGCTTAGCTTCTGACAAAGGAACAAAGGTGTCTGACATTTTAGAAGAGGACAGGTAGCTTTATGACAGGGTGTTATCAAGTTAGGTAACTATGTCAACATTTATAAGAAACAAACTTAATGAAACAGAAATTTAAGCTTTAAAATGGCCCTAGAACACAAAATGGCATTGGTTCAGCTTTTTGGTTTTCTTTTTCATATCATTTCCCCCTCAAGGACACTCACCTCTTACTAAGCTGGTGAGGTATCTTTAAATTTATCTACAGAGGTTGATACCAAGGATTTTATTTTTTTCCAAACAGAAGTTGTACCAGGTCCAGTCTAGCTAGTAAGTTCCAATCACAAACAAGTAAGGCTATACAGATCATCAGGGACCCAGCCACACTTGTCAGTAAAGAAGTTAGCCAGGCATTTAAATTGTATATCAGGGCATACCACTCTTGGGAATTTTGGTGGTCTTTTGCTCTCTTGTTGAAGTGCTCATGGGCCCTGGCTAAAGATTTTCTGATGATTTTGGATTTATTGGCATAAAAACAGCATTTTTAAAATAAACTCCCAGTAGGGTTGCTGGTGGTGTTAGTGGGTGAAGGTCTGGCTCCAAATTGGAACCAGGTGTGGGCACACTGTGCTGAAGCCCAAGACCTGATTTTACAGGGGAGTAGATTGAGGCCTCGATGACTTTATGAATAGTAATAAACATTTTTGAGTCATCACTTAACAAATAAATTCTTCATCATCTGTGGAGTCACTGCTGTTGGCCTGATCTCCTGGGCAAAAAACTAAATCTCAACCAAGTTTATCTCATCTTTTAACATTTTGTTTGCATCCTACAGGCAGGAAAGTCTCTCAGTCCTTGAATTGGTTGATGAATCTTAAGGGGCATCAACTCTCCTGGCCAAACACTCTCATTTAGAATTGCTCTCCCAAGGTCTGAGTCACTCTGCACTTTTAAACGAGTTCAGTGGTTGGCCTGACCACAGAAGGGGAGCAGGAAAAGGGTGACCTGAGTGGTCAGTTTGATGCTGTTGTTGTTTCTCTTTTGTGGAGGAGATGTTGTTTTGTTGTTTGGCATGGCTGGCTCACTGGGTGGCATTGGTCTCTTTCCTGTTTATCATTTTATCTGAAAGTGATGGATCCACAGAACAAGCCCTAAAATTTTAAGAGTAGCAGGACTGGTTAATATGACTTCCTAGGCCCCTCCACCTAGGCTGAAGGGGCTTATCCTTCTGGCCCTTGACCAAAACTTGGTCCCCAAACTGGCAGGGATACAGGATGTGTGCAAAGGGGTTGGGTGACATTTTAGGATGGTCTGTTCTTAGCTCCTCAAGGACCCAAAGAAGTGCCTTCATCTGGCGACAAAGGTCAATCGACTCAGCTTTTTGGAGTCTTTTTATCATGGGCATCAGTGGCAGAGGCTGTTTAATTATGATATTGAAGGGCATGAGGTCATCTTGGTATGGTGTGCACCTGGATTGGAGGAGGGCCATAGGCAATGTGGCTGTCCAGGTTGTATCCATTTCCTGGCAGAGTTTAGCCAAGGTGGACTTGAGAGTGCAGTTTTGTCTTTTTAATCTGTCCAGAACTCTAGAGCTGGTAAGCCATATGGAGTTTCTATTTTACCCCTAGAGCCACAACCAGCTCCTGGACTACTTTACCTATGAACACCAGCCCATTATCTGATCTGACGGTCATGAGTCTACATGAGAGGATGATCAACTCGAAAAAGGCCTTAGTTACCTCTCTAAAAGCTTTAGTCCTAGTTGGGACAGCCTCTATCTAACCTGAGTAGGTGCTCATCAGGACTAGCAGGTAGTTTGGATTTTTAGTTGTTAGCTTGACCTCAAGCATTTCCAAAGGACTGGTCCCAGATCTCCTGATGCCAGGCTGGTGGCGGGGCTTCTAAGCAGGGTTATTGTGGGCACAAAGTTCATATCTCTCAGGCACAGATGAGCGCAATGCCCAAAATCTGAGGATATAAATATATCTTGGAAGCAACTCTACCATAACAATTGTTTTTTTCAGATGAGTGTGGGTTGGTAGGTACTATATCAGAAAATGTCCCAAAGACTCAGGAAGGAACACAATCTCTCCTGGCAGCCAATTTTATCAGTGGTTCCCTCTGACTTAGCCCACTTAACTCAGTCTCTGAATAGAAAGGTCATTTTTGAACATTAACATGAGAAATACATATCTCCACTTTGTGTGAGCGTTCTCTGAGCTCTAGTCACATATCTCTTCCAGAGACCTTTTTGTTATCAGTTTTCAACTATAATCTTTCCAGTGAAATTTTCAGTCCATCCATTTGCTTCCACCAGTGGATGGTAAACAACCACATCTGGCCATTTCTCCTTCCAAGATATAGGAAGAAAGGGACACACTGCTGAGACCTCTGCACCCCTACATAACCTCCCTTCCCTAGTCTCCTCTATGGATAGCCCCAAAGTGGCCACATTATTGCCCATGTCTGATCTAGATGATGCCTGGATATCACAAAGTGCCATGGAAACTACTTTCAGGTTTTCTCTTACTCAGGTACCTGCTCAAAGGATGCTCCCATGAGGCCTCAGTTTGTGAATGGGGGAGAAAGCCCAAGTGGAAGAGAGCCTTAAGCCTCCCTCTCAAGTAACTCAGTGAGCACTTCGGGTATCCTTAATTCTGTCAGCCACACCATTTCCGTAAGGTGCCTGGAATTTCAACATCATAAAGTTGATCAGAAACTCAGTTTCTCTAACAAGAGTGCTACACAAATGATCAACTCATTTTCAGAAAGGATGATAGTTTGTGGATTTTAAAGGATGAATTTTATCTAGCTGATATAACTTTGAATTGGTACAGATACTATTTAACATTCTGTTCTTAATGTCTTTAGGTTCCAATGTGCATATTTCATTTCATTTCTGATGCATATTAGTTCTGATGTATACTAAACTTTCAACCATATCTGCTTTACTATTTTGTCCTTTTTAATTTACTTCAAATCATTATGCTTGTGTTCATTTATTTAGGTTCAATCTTAGATTATTAAATTAGGGCTTATGTTAATAGTCTATAAAAAAATCAGATGTTGTAAATCTTCCACAATGCATTATTTCAGCTTTATCTCATGGACTGTATGTGTCACATGTATATTAAAATAGACTATAAAACAGAAAGATCTCCAAATACTTGAACAGAAATAGCATACTTCTGAATAATCTATGAGTAAAATAACATCTTTAGTGATATTTTTAAAAAATAGAACCAAATATACTGTATCAAATTTTAAAGAACATACTAAAATATAGCTTAAATTGAAATGTATAGAGCTAAATGATATTAATGGAAATTAATAATATGTCCAATTCATAAACTAAAATGTACACATTAGGAAAACAAAAAATTCAGAAAAGTTACCCAAACAACCAATAGAATCATAATCAAACATCAATGAAACAAAAAAGTGGAAAATAAGAATAAACACAATTAACAGGGAAAACATTTGGTACTTGGCTCATATGTGTATTTATTTGACAGTATTGTTTTAATTTTTGCTGTATATCAATGTAAATATGATGTAGCATATCATCATAAGGCATTTTTCATATGTGTCACTCTAGAAATTTCTGTATTTCTGTAAGATGCCTACTTGTTTGGTAAAACACCATATCCACTTGTGCAGTAGTTTTAATTCTTTCAGTGTCAGCAGTGATATATGTGAATTACAGCGTTAAATTGTTTTTTAGATACTGCTTTCACTATTTGCATTCAAAAGGGATATAGGAAAATATGCATAATGGGTTATAAAAACTGTGATTATCTTTAATGGTGATCATTTCTCATAATTTTTAATTGATATTTCTCGTAACCAACTTTCAACCTAAGCACTGTTTTCTATGTGTTATGAAACAGGGCTTCCAGCAACAATCTGTTGAAGTTATTGATTCATTTCTCCACATAGCACGCACTTTTTTCTTACCCTAATTTCCAAGGACTTTGATTAAAGGTGAACTTATTTAATGCACTATCGATCTTTCCTAAAACTGTAATTCTGATTCATGCGTAAATGACTGAATGCATGTGTATTTCCCACATTGGTCAGCTGTAGCTTGGGGGTCACACAGTGATACTGTCCTTCAATATCCAGAACAAGCAAAATTTGTGCCATATATTAAGGAACCAGTGTTTGACCTGGAAAATGTATTCAAATTTCATTAATTTACTGCAAATCTGTGTTAGATTTTGCTTTCTTCATTTGGGAGCTCACACTCAATCCACTAGTTCTTTGGACTCATAAGTGTGTGTGCAGCCCTGATCTTGCAGCTGGTCTTCCAGATTACAACACATATGGTATTAACAGTGTTTATTTTCATTTTCTCATTGCACAAAAATCCATTAAATTTCTTATCTAAGTTGTTGCACAATGTATGGAGAACCTGGAGTAGAAATAATATCAGCCTTCCCTGATTATTTGTACTGAGGGCGCTATTATTTATGACAATAATTTGGAAACAATAGCTCTTCATTCTACTGAAATTTCTGTGGCTTCTCCTCTAATGATACCAGAGCTGCTGGCTTTCCCACACATGGACCCATTGAAACCGGTCCCATGCCCCTGAGAACACAGGGAAGGGTACACTGATAAAGCACAGCTCAATGATGTTCTGCTCACTGAGGACGCTTTAGATTTCTCAAACATTTTGTAATTGTTTTATGCCTAGATCACTGCAGGTTTTAAAAAATATTAATCTATAATTGTGATACATGATAAAGAGACTTGTTGGAGGGAGACGACACATACACACACATACACACACGACGCATGTCACACCCTAACCCCTAACGACTGCAGTTGGCAGTTGTGTCTTACTTTACCATTTTCTGAGTTGGTCTTTCAAGTCCTCCGGGAAGCCTGGGCTACTGTGTGCTGGGAGAGATGCAAAGCCTTTTCAGGGAAGAGAACGTGATCCTTTCAAGTGAATGATGTGGGAGAGATCAAACTTTGGGATACAAAGGAAACCCAGCCCCAGACTCACAATTCAAAGATGCATCACTGATGTTATGGTAGAATGTGAAAGTGTACAGCTGTTGGAAGACGGTATGTGTAAGTATTTGTCCCTAGAGACAAAGATGCATTAATATGTCACTAAAAGCACAACCCACAAAATCAACTATGAATTTGATTTCATCAATATGACATCATATTATTCTGTGTTAATACTAGTAACAGAATGAAAATACAGCTATAGAGTCAAGAAAATTTTACCAAATCACATATCTTCAATGGAAATATATGTGGAATATATGGAGATCTCACTCAAAACAGCTTGAGAAGAAATAGACTCACTAAGATAAATGAAAGATGTGAGTAGATGGCATAATAATTTTAATAAATGGTTATGTATATGAATTAAATAATCACATCAAAGATGCTTATCGGGGCTGGGGATTTAGCTCAGTGGCACAGCACCTGCCTGGCAAGTGCAAGGTTGTGAGTTCGATTCCTAGTACTGAAAGAAAAGCAAAAAAAAAAAAAAAAAGAAAAAGCAGCAAAGATGCTTATTAACACTGACAATTATTGAAATGCAAATTAACACAACAATGAATATTACATATATACTTGAACATGTAGAATTGAAATAAATTCATCACAGCATCATTCAAAATTGGTAGGCTTATAATATAACCTTTATAAATGGTAGATTTTATACGTGAATGTGATGACAATGTAGGTTTCTAAAACACAGTCTTTCATTTACGTAATCATTAATCTTTTATTTGTACGCATGTGCCAGGCTGTTGCAGCTGTACCTAATATTCACTTCCATTGTATTTTTTGAGTGCCAGTCTGTGTATGTTTGTGTGGGGTGTCTGGATGATTACAGGAAGCTTTTTTATTACTTTATCATCAGTCCAAGGAGGTGCTTGATCAAGCACTACAGCTTCAGCTAATTGAAATTCTATGTTCTGGAAATTAATAAAGAAATGGAGAAATTTAGTTGGAAGTGTAGCAGTTTAGCTAGTAGTTATATATTGTACTTTTGACTTTCTATTAGAACATTTTAATTTGTATCATGTGTGATATGAAGTTCTAGATTTTTGATCACTTTGTGTTTATACTTTCTAATCACTACAAAATGAATGGAGAAAGATTATAGAGAGGGGGAGATGAAAAGCGTTTTGGCTAATTATACGAAGCAGCTGAGTGGCAGGATGAACTGTTTCCTTCAGTTAGAAGTGACATGGGAAAGACATGCACCCCCAGGGTACAGAGATTCCTACTTAAAGAGCACTGCTCTGAGAATGGACTGTAAAATAAAAGGAAGCTATGCTCTGCTACAGGTAAAGGCAGACTGTAAATTTAATGAGAAATCAAATTTCTCTATCATTGCCTGTCTTTTATCAATAAAGGTAAGCATTCCCAAACATAGAAGGCTGAAATACTTTTGACAAACGTCAGATTTATTTTTATATGAGCTTTATATTTCATTTTTTATTTTTCATTTTTTAACATTTCATCTTCTAACATTCATTTTTTAACATTAGCAAAATGATGAAATTACAGAAAAAATTTAAAAAGGAATCCATTGTTGAATTTTTTTATTTCAAAACAGTTCTGATAGTTGATATTATTACACATACTGAGGACAAAATGCAAAATCATTTCAATCTGAAAAGCTAATGTAGTAAATATTATTGTTATCCTCATAATCATCCTCATCTGGGTTATATAAATTAAAGGATGATAATGGATGAAGCACATGTGTACATATTGTGCATGATTAGAGGTGAGCATATCACCTTTTCAGATACGCATTGCCGATAACACAGAGCAGCAGTATTAAATGGACATTACTGAAGCATCACACTGCTGTCGACATTGCTCCTGCTTCTTAAGAGTTAATACCCAAGATAAATGGATGCAAAATTTTAGAGAAATATTGACAGGCTCTCATTTTATATTTAGAGAATTCTGCCAGTAGAAATAAATCTTCCTGAAATGCATGCACTACTTTTATTCCATGCCTTCAATTTAATTTCATAAACTTAACCATATTATGAACTTAATATTCACTGTCATGACAGATGCTTTCATTAGTATGAAAGTATCTACAGCAAAGTAAGCCACTGTTTTATAGGAGATGCAAAGAAAAAAAATGAAGCATTTAATTAGAACAAAATTCTGTATTTACCAACGTCGTCTGCTGCTTTTTTTCTTTTTACAATGGAATAGCATTTCTAAACTTTTTTGAAAGTGAGAGGAAACAGTGATATTTTGAACATTTTGAGCAAACCCTTGGCAAGATCATATTTAGAATGTAAGTACAATTTGGGCAGTTTTCAGTGACAGCATTTACTATTTTACTTACTGCTTTACATGGATAAATTCATCAAATATTCCTAAAATTGCTGTTATATTTTTCAGGTAGAAATTAGAGGCCCCCTGATCAAAATATACCAAAAAAATTTCCATAGATATGCAAGTTTGCTCATGTTTCTTTTTCATTTTCATTACGTGTCTTAAATACTGTTGTAATTTCCTTTGTAAATGAGTACTCCTACTTGATCAGTGGGGAATCATATATAGTACACCGTACTGGTAGGAAAAAGCCTTATACAAAGGGAAGATCCAAGAAAAAGAAGAAAATATAAATTTCGGAGAGCAGTGGTTGAGGAAACAAATGTAGGATATATAATGCTTTCTAGTCTCCAACAGATGATGATTCAATCATGTTTCCATCATTGTCCATTTCTTAATTCCAGATTTAATTAAATAGGAGGATATGTTCCCAATTTCAGGATACTGTGGTTAAAAAAATTAGTACTGCACAGATTCAAAGCCTTGACATCACATATTAGTAATACCCCCTCTTATATAACTGTCTGTACCTCAGCGTTTCAGTTCAAACACTTTTACCTACTAAAATCACAATTTTCATTTATGTAATTCCATAACTACGGAAGCAACCTTAAAAATTCTTGGTACTCTAATATTTAAAATTTTAGATGGGCTACCGGTTAGTAATTATTTTTTCTATTTCTATTTATTCAAAGAAATTTCTCAGGATGACCCAGTTTGGCATGGACTGCAGCTCCTTCTTCAGTTTTGTCTACTCTTTGAGGCTGAAACCCACCACTCTCTGTTAACCCTCTAAGCACATGTCAGCCTGTACCTGCTGCCTGTGGTGCGTTAGCCCCTTTGCGTTTAGGCTAATTAAAATCAAACGAGAAATTTTATACTGAGTAGGTACAATAACAGGAGGGGCTCTTTCTGCAAGAGTGAACGACTTATGCCAACTTCTACCAACTCTCCATGATGAATCTAATCATTATATCCTGAAAAATATGCACAGATAAAACTAAAAATTAAAAACCCAAACCAAAGCCGAAAATATGAGTTCTACACAGCCATTTACCATACAAACACACACATACACATACACACACATACAGGTACACATACATACATATATACACAAGGCATACAAGAAGTAAATCACTGGACTCATTCAAAATTTATACCAGCAGGCAGCAATTCAAATTTGATGGAACAAATACACTACACATTATACAGAAAGTATATACAGTATATATCGAAAGAAAGTATAAAAAAAGTAGAGAAATACAAAGTACATAATAGAAATAGACATTAAGATGCCAGCAAGCTTATGTGGGAACCAACACAAATAGAATCAATTGAACCGATTGAATAAATAAACGAGCTCTGTAGAAAACAGCAGTGAGGATGTTGTTAGTGAGAACATGCATGATATAAGTAAAAATCTTAGAGATGTATTGTAGTTGATGTCCTTCTTACAAATAGGGTTGTTCTCAGAGCAAAGCTGGGCAAGTTCTACTTAGAACTGGACTTTTGAATAATGACACTGTACTTTACTTGTGAGGATTTATGTGTCGGAGGTGACCTAATATTTTTTTATTCTGTCCCAGTTCTTTATCAACAGTCTTAAAGTCACTTAGAGTATAAAGTCTAAACTACACTAAATATTTGACTTTGAATTTCATAGGACTTTCATTGTAATGAAAAGTTTTAAGGATGAAATATCACCCTATAATATTTGGAAGTCTGTTGATCATTTCATAAATAGTAAAATAACGTATAAATTCAGACGTCACAGCTAACATGTCTTTGCGATTGCCTTGTCACAACTCACTCTAAAAATTAAATATATTCTTCCCTAAGTTATTTTAAATATCTGAAAATGTTACTATGCAGTGCAACTAATTCTTAAATGGTGAATCACGAAAGAAATGGTAAGAAAGAAAACAAGGAAGAGAATGGAATCATTGTTGCAAGTGGATCTAAAGTCAAACTGAATTTTTGAGGGTTCATATGGAAATTTAAAGTGACATTTTTCCTCCTGAGAAACAAGCATATCAGAGAAAATTTAGACAAAGAGTACACAAAAATTTTTCTTATAGATACACCTGAAAAGCAAACACATCCTTCACTAAAAGTCCACAGCACATGGGAAACATAGGTTGTGATCTTACAGAGAATTGGAAAATTTGGGAATACATCATCTTTGTTATATAAAGAAGCTACCCAGAGGGAAGAAATTTAACTTCTGGCTGTATTCTTCCAACAGATGCAACAAGAAGAGATAAATGCACAAGACAATGATTCCACAGCGGAGCACTTTGTCCTGGTGGGATTTTCTGACCTTCCAAACTTCCAAGAGTTTCTCTCTGGTGTGTTCACCGTCATTTACGTGGTTATTCTAATTGGAAATGGCCTCATAATCCTAATAACTAGGATTGACCCTGCATTACAGAAACCCATGTATTTTTTCCTGGCAAATTTTTCTTCTTTGGAAATCTGTTATGTTTCAGTCACTCTCCCGAGGATTCTGTTCAACCTCTGGACTCAAAGGAGAACTATTTCTAGGCTTGCTTGTGCCACACAGCTGTGCTTCTTCCTTATTCTGGGAGCCACTGAATGTTTCCTGCTGGCCGTGATGTCCTACGACCGCTATGTGGCCATCTGTAACCCTCTGCACTACGCTCTGCTCATGAACCCAAAGAGGTGCGCTCAGCTGGCCGCTGGCTCCTGGCTCGGGGGGATCCCAGTGCAGATAGGGCAAACTTGCCAGATATTCTCTCTGCATTTCTGTAATTCCAACCAAATTGAGCACTTCTTCTGTGACATCCCCCCCATTCTCAAGCTGGCCTGCGGGGACACATCTGCTCATGAGGTGTCTGTCTATGTGGTAGCAATGTTGTTTGTGGCTGTCCCCTTCATGCTGATCCTTGCCTCTTACAGCAAAATCATTTCCACCATTCTGAGGTTGCCCACAGCCAAGGGACGGGCCAAGGCCTTCTCCACCTGCTCTTCCCACCTGTTGGTTGTGGTTCTATTTTTTGGATCTGCTACCATTACCTACCTAAGGCCCAAATCCAGCCACTCTCCAGGAACCGACAAGCTGCTGTCTCTTTTCTACACTATCGTGATTCCCATGCTCAACCCCATGATATACAGCCTCAGGAACAAGGACGTGATTGCTGCCCTGAGAAGGTTGTTCCTAGCTAAAAATGCAATGACCTGAGTGTTTTTAGAGTAACTTTATCTTCTTTTGATACAGTCATCAGACAAGCATTTCAATTGTCTTCATTTTCCCTTTGAGACATTAGGCACCTCAATCTTATGATGTATGTGTTATTTTTGAATACTAGCATGAAATTTACTCTGCATGGACATGTGCTAGGCAAATGAGTCTACTTTTCATATTCCTTGCATAAACAGCATATTTCCTTATGAATGAAATTTAATGTACATCCCACATTAAATGAATACTATGAGTACTGTATGAAGGTGTAACATACATTTTTTTGCTCACAGGTGTAAAATGGTCAATGGAGTGAAGAGACAACCTAGGAAATGTGAGAAATATCCTCAATCCATACATTTTAAGTGGTTAATATCAGATATACATAGGGAACTCATGTAACTCAATTACAAGAAAATAATAGCATCAAAACTGGGGGAAAGACATGATTAGACACTACTAAAGTTGAAAAAATAATCCTAACAGATATGTGAAAAAGTATAAGAAATCACTGATCAACAGAGAACAGCAAATGAAAACATGTCAAATCACTCCTGTTAGAATGACTTAATATCAAAACCTGAAGACCGTGCTGGGGAGGGTACAGAGAGAATGAGGCAGGTTCTCTCTCAGGCGGTAATGAATTAGCATAACTGTCTTGGAAAACAAATATGGCGGTGCCTGAAAAAATGACTGGTAGAATTGTAATGTGATTCTGGAATCACCATTACTGTTACATGTCCAAAGGAAATACAATCAATATGTTGAAAAATACTTACTCTGCCATGTTCACTGAAGCATAGGTCACAATAGTCAATATGTGAATTGAACTTCTGCCCCCACTAAATGCTTATTGAATAAAAAAATTTTTTCCCCACAATTGAGGTCATTTTCACCTCCCTAAGGATGAAAGCCAGTAACTGGTTGCGATGTAGAAGAACCCGGGGCTTATTGTACAAGATGGCACAAGCCAGGCAGAGAGGGGCATGCAGTGTGCTCTCTCGTAGGCTGCATGTGTCTTCAAAAAGTCAATCGGAGGAGCAGCGAGTAGAAGGTGCGTGGAGCTGAGGCACTGGAGAGATGATAAAGCAGACGATATGCAGAGAATAGATGCACTCAAAAGTGAGTGTTGTAAACCATGTGGAGTATAGATACCAAACACTGCACAGCTTTTCATTAATTTTCAATTTACCATTTAATTAAAGGATGAAACACAAATTGGCCACACTAATTGAGTAATGTGTAGTGTTTTCCTATATATATACATAGTGAATTGTTTATATTGCACTAGGTACATTAACTACTGAGATGTTAATTTTTTTATTTTAAAAATAAAAGGAGGAAAACATTAACAGACAGACAACATTTTAGAAAATAGCAAATGAACAGTACAGACAATACAGAGTTACAAACAAAGTGGTAGGGAATTAACAATGCTTGTTGTATTACATATCGATATCTTCAAAGTGGTTGTGAGGGCGATCTGGCTGCGACATCTGTCACCCCATTGATCGCCAGGGTTGATTCGGCTGATCTGGCTGGCTAGGCAGGTGTCCCCCTCCTCCCTCAAAGCTCCATGTGCGTCCCTCCCGAAGCTGCATGCTCGGTCGAAGAGGACGACCACGCCTGATAGAGGAGGACCGTTCCTTGGTCAAGAGTATAGGAGTAGCTGCACTCCCTTGCTAGAACCTCCAAACAAGCTCTCAAGATGTTAATTATTCTTTTGTGATGAATTCTTTCAGAATCTTTTCTTCCTGAGTTTTGAAATGTAGCCCATTGTTGTTATGTGTGTGGTTATTTTTTTTCTGCCCACCAGAATTCTTGTTCAAATTGCAGTGTGACTCATACCCACATCCTCACCCACCCCTCTTTCCTCCCAAGCCTCTTATAACCACAATTGTACTGGCAACTTCTCCTAAATTCTATGGGATCAACTTCTTTTGAATTTCACAATGAAGTACATTATACTCATTGCCTTTCTGTACTTGACTCATTTTAATAAACATGAAACTCACCTGGTCCACACTTGCTAGCTCAAAAGAAAGGATATCTTTATTTTTGGCTGAGTAGGATTTTATTGCATGTGTGTACCATATTTTGTGTATCCGTCCATTCGTGGATATTTGGTTTGTTCCAGAAGCCAATTGCCATTCCTCACTCTAATGTTGGTTTTGGTTTTCCACACCTACGCCAATGTCAGATATTTTGAGTATTTTCATTTCATCTATTCTTTACAAAGAGTCATATTATTGCATGGATGATGTGATTTTTATGTGCCTGAATGTTAATAAAGTTATGTATGCAGTACAATAGTGTGTTTATAAGCTGGCTATGGTGGTGGAGGTTGGCAGTCCCAGCACTCGGGAAGCTGAGACAGGAGGATCTTTGTGAGCCCAAGGCCAGCCTGGGCTACAAAATGATTTCAAGACCAGCCTGAATGGCTTAGCCAGACCCTGTCTCAAAAAAGACTAAAAAGAAAATGTGTACATAAAATTGCAGAGCTGAATAAAAAATCAATTAAAATCATTGAGTTTACAGATTTTTGGTCTTCTGAAATTCATACTAACACTATCCAGCTGTCATCATTTACCCTGATTCCAAATTTTAAAAAATGAAAGAAAGAAAAAAGAAAAGATCCCACTACAGACGTGACACAACCCTTTTGTATAAAAACAAAGTATTTTATCTCTTTAAAATCCCTACAGTACGGAGGATGGGTCTCCACGGCAATGGAATCCTAACTCAAAGAAACAGCATATTGCAGTTGGAAAGGCTTCGCAAATAACCTAGATCAAGGCTTTCTTTTATGTAAACGTGGAAGCAGATTATTACACATGCTCTTTAATGAGGGTTTTCTTGAGAGCACCTGTTGAGGAAGGAGTGAAGACAGAAAGTTTATAATACACTAGCACTCCCCAACGTGGACAGAGAGTGTATTGTATTTGGAATGTATTTGCCATCAGTTCCTGGTTGAGAAACAGGACAATGGGATTTGGACGCTGTAGAGGGAAGTGTTAAGATGAAATTGAAACATCGGTGCCAATGTCACATTCTTTAATTTAGTGTTCCGTAAATCTATAGATCTCAGGACGGAATAGTCATAAGCGTCTGGTCTTACTCTTTGGATCAGCCACTATGACATCCTTAAGACCATAGTCAAGCCGGTCCACAAGCGCTGACAAAGTGCTTTCTGTTTTCTACACTATGGTGACCTCCAGGTTTAACCCCATGATATGCAGTCAGAGGAATAAGGGTGTCATAATGGTGCTGAGGGAATTAGTATGCACATAATTTGTTTGAAGAAAACATGAGTTTGCAGGACTTGCTTTGCAGGTAGATGTAATAAATTATCAGAAGCTAAGTGTCTTTAGTGCTTTATCTTATCTCTCTTTATAGTGATCATGTTTTCCATATTAATCTTTATAGTGTTGAGGAATTTTTCTACCTATGTACAAGTATGATGAAGTTGTCACCAAAACACAAATCATTCCTTGGATAACTCTATAATACTTTTGTGCAATCATCATTCTCAAAAGAACTTTTGGCATTGATGATAGAACTGTGTTGGTTGTACTACAGAGACTATTATATATGTTATAATGTATATTACAAGTCATGTAATTCATTTCCACAGATTTCTACAATCTTCCCAGAAGAAAGATGAGCAAAAAGAAAAAAAGAACCTAAACCACGCTAACACCCTCAAAAATCCCAGTACTTAACACAGACACACAGAGATATTTAGGTCTAAACACGACCATTCCAGGAAACTAATTCCTAGATAAAGGTCAACATTTAGGGATATGTAGTTTTGTAACTAGGGTGGCACAACCATAGCCATGAATATTATTCATGTTTAATGTGCATATAAAATTAATTATTGCTATGTGTTTTTTCATGGAATAGATATTCCTAAAACAATGTATTAAGGAAGACTGTATTCCTAACCTCTGAGAGACTGAGGCAGATGAATTCCAATTCTGAGTCTAGCCTGGGAGGACAAAGTGAGACAGTAAGGTCATCCATTGTAAAGGGAGATTGCTCAGCATATATGGGCTATTTTCAGGCACCAGGACCTAAATAAATAAATAAATAAATAAGAAAACTTCTTTATGCTTATCAGAATAAATATGGCCAGATCAAAAATCACATTTAAGGGGCTGGGGATTTAGCTCAATGGCACAGCTCCTGCCTGGCAAGCGCAAGGTCGTGAATTTGATTCCTGGTACAGGAAGAAAAAAAACCAAACAGACAAAATCACATTTAAGTGGAGATGACTAACGCTAGGTGAACAGGCTTGTGTGAAGCCACTTTGTATCTAAAAGAACACAGCCAGAGTACAGGCTTAAAAATGCAAACTGTGTGCCTGAGAAATTGTATCACAGATCAGACCAAAGGAAACCATGAGTTAATCCCCAAGAATCTGGGGGAGTGCAGAAATCAGAAGATACAGAAACATTTAACAGGCAGTCTTTTGTAATGGCATCATATAAAGAGGAGAAATATCGTAGAAAACAGTCAAACAAATGTCAGACAGATGATGAATGCCAATCTATTGCAAGTAGGAAGGGGTGATGGAAGTTTTCATCATTTTTATTTGCCTATTTTCTCTTTTTTCAAAAGTAGTAAATAAAGCAATTTGAGAGAATAGAGTTTGGCTGAAACAAAGCTGATTCTAGTAAGAGTAAAGTGTAAGTCCTTTGTGATGGACCACGTCCAATGCAACCCCACCCGCCACTAGACAGGTGGCTGACTGTGCCAGGGAAGAGTGCCATGTGAAGAATTCAGGATAGTAAAGTGACTTTTAAAAAGGGGACGACATATACACATATGCATGTCACACGGAAGAGTGCCATGTGAAGAATTCAGGATAGTAAAGTGACTTTTAAAAAGGGGACGACATATACA
Source organism: Chinchilla lanigera (assembly GCF_000276665.1). Classification (NCBI taxonomy): domain Eukaryota; kingdom Metazoa; phylum Chordata; class Mammalia; order Rodentia; family Chinchillidae; genus Chinchilla; species Chinchilla lanigera. The sequence goes on along the minus strand of NW_004955511.1, from coordinate 852,332 downwards.
TCTAAAGTGACTTTTAAAGGGGACTACATATACACATATGCATGTCACATCTTAATCCCTAAAGACTGCAGTTGGCAGTTGTGTCTTAATTTACCGTTTTCTGAGTTGGTCTTTCAAGCCCTCCGGGAAGCCTGGGCTGCTGTGTGCTGGGAGAGATGCAAAGGCTTTTCAGAGAGGAGAACGCGCCCCGTTCAAGTGAATGACCTGAGAGAGACCGAACTTCAGGACCCAAAGGAAAACAAGCCCTAAGCTCAAAATTCACCCCTTAAGAGACTCAAAGATGTGTCACTGACATAATGTTAGAATGTGAAAGTGTACAATTGTTGGAAGACAATCTGTGAATAAATATTTGTCAGCAGAGACAGAGATACTGCATTAATGCATCACTAAAAGCACAAGACAAGAAATCAACTATGAATTTGATTTCATCAATATGAAATTATTTTATTCTGTGTTAATATTCTTAAGAGAATGAAAATAAAGCTATAGAGTCAATAAAATTTTAGCAAATCACATACCCATCAAAGTAAGTACATGTGGAAAATACAAAGATCTCTCTAAATGAAACAGCTTGAGAAGAAATAGATGTACTAAAATATCTGAAAGACTAAAATATATGAAAGGCATACTTATTTTAATAAATAGTTATATATATGAATTAAATAATCACCTCAATGATGCTTATCAACATTGACAATTATTAAAATGTAAAGTTAAAAACTTAGTATTGCACATATACTTTAATGTCTAGAATAAAAGCAGTCAATCACAACGTCATTGAAAATTGGTAGGTAGATATATAACCTTTAGAAATGATAGTTCCTATACATGAATGTGATGATGATGTAGGTTCCTAAAATGTATGTAATCATTAATTATTTGTCATGTATGTAATCATTAATCTTTTATTTGTATGCATGTCCCAGGCTGTTGCAGCTGTACCTAATGTTCACCTGCATTGTACTTTTTGAGTGTGAGGCATGTGTGTTTGTGTGGGGGGTCTGGAGAGGTTATAGGAAACTATCTTATTACTTTATTATCAGTCCAAGGAGGTGCTTGATCAACAACTCAAGCTGCAGGTAGTTGAAATTCTAGGTTGCAGCCATTGAAGGAAATTAATGAAGAAATGGAGAAATTTAGTTGGGTACATAGCAGTTTAGCTAATAATTATATTTTTGTACTTTTGACTTTCTCTTAGAGCATCGTAATTTGCATCATGTGTAATATGGAGTTACAGGTTTTTTAATACTTTGTGTTTATATTTTTAAAGCCCACAAAAATAATAAGACACAGACAGGCAGAATTTTTTCTTTGTGTTTAGAAATGGCAAAAAGGGATTCAGAGAAGGGAGAAGAAGGAAGGGTAGAGAAAAGAGGATCAAAAATGGTAAAGACTCTAACTCTCCCTATACAGATATATATCTCAGCTTCCTAAAATGAATGATTGTGTACACAAATTTATACTAATCAAAAAGAAAGAGTTAAAATGTAGTAAACACTTTCTCCATGTTTGAGAGGAAAAAAACAGTTTTCAAAGGTTTCCGTATCCCTTATTGCTTTGAATATCAGAGTGCAATGAATGAACAATGCCACAGTTTCCTTCTTCATGGGGACTAATCTACATTGGATTTGATTGATGGAATCCCCATTGATGTAATAATATGTTTCATCTTTAATTTACACAAGATGCTGTGAGAAACACAACCTAGCCCCTCCCTTGCTGCACAGTCCTGAAAAGTCGGGCCCCTCTCAGAGCTGTCTCAATGTCCCACATCCAACTCTTTCACATAAACCAATTTATTCATGAAAATTTCTAAAAAAATCATTGAAGTAGTCCTAATATCAATATCAATAAAAAAGCTTTGTGTTTTATCCACCAACAAATTAGTAAAAAATAAATATAGAGTAATAGATGGAAATGGTTTTGGCTTATTATACTAAGCACTTGAGTGGTAGTTTTCTTTGGCTAGCACATGACATGGGAAAGCCATGAACCCCCAAGATACAGATGATTTCCTACTTATTAAAAAAGACTGCTCTGGGAATAGACAGTACAGAAGGAGGTTACGCTCCAATACAAGTACAGGCAGATTCCTAAATTTAATGAAACATCAAACTTCTTTATGATTGTCTGTTTTTTATCAGTAAAGGTAAGCATTATAATTCAGGTGATTCCAAATGTATAATCCTGAAATACTTTTGACAAAAGTCAAATGTATTTTTACATAAGTTTTCATTTTTTAACATTAGCAAAAGGATGAAATTACAGAAAAAATGTTAAAAAAGAATCCTTCACTGTTGAATTTTTTATCTCAAAGTAGTTCTGATGTTTATTGTTAGACAGAGAACAAAATGTAAAATCATTTTTAATCTAAAAGGGTACTATACTAAAGTTTATTATTATCCTTACAATCATTCTTGTATGGATTATATTAATTAAAGCAGTATAATGCATGAACCACATATTTACATATTGTGCATGATTAGATGTGAACATATTACCTTTTCAGACATGAGCTGCCTATAACACAGGAGCAGAAGTATTGAATGGACATTACTGAATCATCACACTGCTATCGACATTGCTCCTGCTTCTTAAGAGTAAAAGAACATAAAATTTTAGAAAAATAGTGATAAGTTCTTATTTTCTATTTAGAGAACTTGGCAAGCAGAAATAAATCTTTTTGAAATGCATATACCAATGGCAAATTTTATACCATGCCTTCAATTTAATTTCATAAACTTAATCAGATTATAAGCTCTAAATTCACTGTGATGATGGATGCTTTCATTAGTATAAAAGTATCTACAGCAAAGTAAGCTATTGTTTTAAAGGAGATGTGAGTAAAATAAATATGAAGCTTTTCATTTAAACAAACATACGGTATTTACCTATATCATCAGTTTTTTCTTTACTTTGGAATAATAATTTCTAAATTTTTTGAAAGCGAGAGAAAAAAGTGAAAATTTTGAAGGTTTTCAACAAATCCTTGGCAAGATCATGTTTAGAATGTAAGTACAATTTGGATAGTTTTCAGTAAAAGATTTATTATTTTGCATATTGTTTTACATAGATAACTTCATCAAATATTCCTAAAATTGCTGTTATATATTACAAATAGAAATTTGAGGCCCCCATTAAAAATACAGAAAAAAAGATTTCAGCAGATGTGCAAGTCTACTGTTGTTTCTTTTCCATTATTATTATCTGCTTTAGAAACTGTTGTAATTTCCCTGGTAAATGTATATTCCTACTTGTTCAATGGGGAATAACATACAGTACACCTTAGTGGTAGGAAAAAGCCTTACACCAAGGGAAGCTCCAAGAAAAAGAAAAAGAAAATATAAATTTCAGAGAAGAATGCTTCTATAAACAAATGTAGGATATATAACGCATGCTATTCTGCAATAGATGATGGTTCAATCATGTTGCCATCATTGTCCATTTCTTAATTCTAGGTGTAATTATATAGGAGGATATGTTTCCAATTTCAAAATACTGGAGTTAGAAGAAAAATGCTACTGCACAGATTCAAAGCCTTGAAATCATATCTTAATAATACCTCCTCTTATAATAATTGTCTCTACCTCAGAGTTTCAGTTCAAACATTTTTACCTACTAAAGTCACAACTTTCATTTGTGTAATGGCATAATTACAGAGAGACCTTAGAAGTCCTTAACATTTTATATTTGAAATTTTAGATGGACTGATAATTCCTATTTATTATTTCTATTGTGAATGGGATGACCCATTGGACTGCAGCTCCTTCTTCATTTCTCTCCAATTATTGAAGCTGAAATCCACCATTTCCTGTTAACCCTCTTAGCACATGGTCAGCCTCTGCCTACTGTCTGTGGTGAGTTAGTTGCTTTGTGTTTAGGCTACTTAAATAAAATGGAAATTGTATACTGAGTAAGTACAATAATGGGAGGGGCTATTTCTGCAAGAGTGGATGACTTATGCCAACTTCTACAAACTCTCCATGATGAATCTGATCATTATGTCCTGCAAAACACATACATATAAAACTAAAACTTAAAACCCAAAGTGAAAGCCAAAACTATACCATAAGTTCTACATAGCCACTTACCACACAAACATACACACATACACATACATACACATACAAAAACACACACATATACACAAGGCATAAAAGAAGCAAAGCACTCCACTCATTCAAAATTTATACTGGCAGTTAGCAATTCAAATTTGGTGGAATCAAATACACTACACATTACAGAGAAAGTGTACACAGGACATGCTAAGAAACTCTATCAAATGCAGAGAGATATAAAGAACATAATATAAGTGGACAATAGCATGCCAACAAGCTTATGTGGAATCATGCACAAATACATGCAACTGACCAGGTTGGATAAATAAATGAGCTCTGTGGAAAACAGCACTGAGGAGGTTATTAGTGAGAATGTGGATGCTGTAAGGAAATATCTCAGAGATGAAGCAATTGATGTCCCTCTTACAAATAGAGTTGTGATCTGAGCAAAGACCTGCAACTTCTAAGAGCTGGATTATGGAATAACGAGACCATTTTGTTACTCTTGAGGTTCTCTGCATAGGAATGTGACCTTAATATTTTTTAATCACATGCTAATTCTTTAGCAACAGTCTTAAAGTCACTTGGAGTATAAAGTCTATATTAAACTTATGACTTTGAATTTCATAGGCTTTACAGTGTAGTGAAAACTTTTAAAGATTAACTATCATGCTATAATACTGGAAGTCAGTTGATCATTTTATAAATAATAAAATACCTTTTAAATTCAGAACTAACAGAGCTAACATGTCTTTAGGATTATCTTATTGCAACTCACTCTAAAAATTAATTTTAGCCTTCCTTAAATTATTTTAAATATCTGAAAATATTATTATACAATGTAATTAATTTTTAAATGGTAAATAAAAAATGGTAAGGAAACAAGGAATGGGCTGGAGTCATTGCTGTAGGTGGACACACAGTCAAACTGCATTTTTGAGGTGTCACACAGTCAAACTGCATCTTTCTTCTCAGAAACAAGCGTATGAGAGAAACTTTATTTTTTTCTCTTCAGTCAGATTTTATTGGTACATTTTATTTTATTTTTTTATTTTAAAGAGAGTGGTAAATGAGACACATACAAAGAAATAGAACAGGAGCAGCATACCAGTATCACAGACATAAACAAATCAAAGCAGGAACATTCAAAGTGATACAGGGTCTCAAGACAAAACAATATGAATCAACAGTGGTTGTTACATTGCATATCGCTATCCTCAACTACATTGCTCAGATTACACAATGTAAGAATGAAAGATTGCTCAAACCATTATGGGGAATAAGAAAATAATTCTTTGATAAAACCGTAGAGATAATACAGAGCTTCAGTAGACAAGATGGTAGAAATTCACCATTGCAATTCCACTGCATATTGTTACCTTGAAATCAGTTGCTCAGACGACCAGACACAGCATCCACAATCGATCAGAACATAAAAAATTGTGATCATTACCTGTTCATTTCAATACACCATCAGACATCAGCAATACAGTCATCATAGCTATTCATATGTATATATATTTATATTTTGCATCCCTCCTTTCTTTTTTCTTCTTTCCCTCATCCCAGTTGTTCCTTCCTTTGAGCAATTTCTTTCCCTTTCCTATCATCTATTGTACATTTTGAGTTTGACCTAGTCTTTCAGGTTCCTACACCAAGGAGACAATATGATGTTTACCCATCTGGGTCTGATTTATTTCACTTATGAACATGGTCTCTAGTTGCATCCATTTACCTACAAAAGCCTCAAAATTATCTTTTCTAACAGCTGAGTAATAAAAAAAAGATGTGGTATTTTTATACAATAGAGTATTACTCAGCTACTAAAAAAGAGAGAAACTTTAGAATAAAATTACACTGACATTATTCTCATGGATACACCTGGTAAGCAAAAACATCCTTCACTAAAAGATCACAACACATGGAATTCATAGGTTTTGATCTTACACAGAATTGGGAAATTTGGAAACACACCATCTTTGTTTTACACATAAACAAACGAAAGCATCCAGCAGGAAAAACTTCAACTTCTCGCTGCATTCTTCCCACAGATGCAAGAGGGAGAGGTACACGCACAAGACAATGTTTCCACAGCAGGGCACTTTGTCCTGCTGGGATTCTCGGACCTTCCAAACCTCCAGGGCTTTCTGTCTGGGCTCTTCGCCATCATGTACTTGGCTGTCCTCATTGGAAACAGCCTCATAATCCTAATAATAAGGCTGGACCCTGCACTCCACAGACCCATGTATGTTTTTCTGGCAATTTTTTCTTCTTTGGAAATCTGTTATGTCTCAGTCACTCTTCCGAGGATTCTGTTCAACCTCTGGACTCAGAGGAGAACTATTTCTAGGCTTGCTTGTGCCACACAGCTGTGCTTCTTCCTCGTCCTTGGAACCACTGAGTGTTTCCTGCTGGCCGTGATGTCCTACGACCGCTACGTGGCCATCTGCAACCCTCTGCACTATGCTCTGCTCATGAACCCAAAGAGGTGCGCTCAGCTGGCCGCTGGCTCCTGGCTCGGGGGGATCCCAGTGCAGATAGGGCAAACGTGCCTGATATTCTCCCTGCCTTTCTGTAATTCCAACCAAATTGAACACTTCTTCTGTGATATACCCCCTATTTTCAAGCTGGCCTGTGGGGACACATCTGCTTATGAAGCATCTGTCTATGTGGTAGCAGTGTTCGTTATTGCTGTCCCCTTCATGCTGACCCTTGCCTCTTACAGCAAAATCATTTCCACCATTCTGAGGCTGCCCACAGCCAAGGGACGGGCCAAGGCCTTCTCCACCTGCTCTTCCCACCTGCTGGTTGTGGTTCTATTTTTTGGATCTGCTACCATTACCTACCTAAGGCCCAAATCCAGCCATTCTGCAGGAACCGACAAGCTGCTGTCTCTTTTCTACACTATCGTGATACCCATGCTCAACCCCATGATATACAGCCTCCGGAACAAGGACGTGATTGCTGCCCTGAGAAGGTTATTCCTAGCTAAAAATGCAATGACCTGAGTGTTTTTAGAATTATTTTATCTTCTCTTGATGCAGCTATCAGAAGTGCACTTCAATTCTCTACATTTTCCCTTTGAGACATTAATCACTTAGCGTTTATGATGTATGTGCTGTTTTTGAATACTAGCATGAAATTTACTCTGCATGGACATACACTAGGAAAATCAGCCTATTTTTAATATTCCTTGTATAAAGAACATATTTCCTTATGAATGAAATTTAATGTGCATTCCATATTAGACAAATACTATGAGTACTGTATAAAGGTGTAACATAGCTTTTCTGCTCATAGATGCAAAATGGTCAGTGGAGTGAAGAGACAAACTATGAGATGTGGAAATATCTTCAATCCATGTAGTTTAAGTGATTCATATCAAGTATAAAGAGAGAACTCTTATGACTCAATAAGAAGTAAATTATCTCATCAAAAATGGGGGAAAGAGGGGCTGGGGATTTAGCTCAGCGACATAGCACTTGCCTGGCAAGTGCAAGATTGTGAGTTCGATTCCCGGTACAGGAAAAAAACAAAAATCAAACAAACAAAAATGGGATAAAGACATGAGTAGACACTGCTACAAATGAAAAAAAAAATAACAGCTATGTGAAAAAATATAAAACATCACCAATTATCAGAGATGAGCAAATTAAAATCATTCAATTCACTCTTATTACAATGACTATTACCAAATGCTGAAGACAGTGCTGGAGGATACAGAAAGAATGAGGCATGTTCCCACTCAAGTGGTAATGACTTACAACAACTGTCTTGGAAAACAGTATGGTGGTCCCTCAAAAATGACAAGTAGAATCCTAATGTGACTCCAGAATCACCACAATTGTCACATGTCCAAAGGAAATAAAATCAGTATGTTGAGAAATACCTGCTCTGCATGTGAACTGAAGCATAGTTCATAATAATTAAGTTGTGAATTAGACTTATGCCCCCATTAAATGCTTATTGGATTAAGAAAACCATGTTTTTTTCACAATTAAGTACATTTCACATCCCAAAGGAATGAAATCCAGGAGTTGCTGCAATGTAGAAGAACCCGGGGTGTATGGTTCAAGTTGGTACATGCCAGGCAGAGAGGGGCATGCAGTGTGCCCTCATGAAGGCTGTACAAGCCTTCTCAAAAGTCTATCAGTGGGGCAGTCAGTAGAAGGTGCATGGGGTTGAGGCATTGGGGAGATGATAAAGCAGACTGTATGCAGAGATAAGACACACTCAAAAGCAAGTGTTGTAAACCATGTGGAGTATAGATACCAGACACTGCACAGCTTTTCATTGATTTTTAATTTAGTATTTATTGAATGGATAAAACATAAATTGTCCACACTAATTGAATACCATATAATTATTTCATATACATGTATAGTACAATGTTTAAATGAGACTAAGTGCACTAACTGCTCAACCTTTATTTATTTCTTGGTGATGAGTTCCTTCACAACCTTTCTTCCTGGTTTTTGAAATGTAGCCCATTATTGTTATGTGTGTGGCTATTCTCCACACAGCAGAATTCTTGTACATATTGCAGTGTGACTCATACCCACGTCCTTCTCTCCCACCCCTCTTCCCTCCCCAGCCTTTTGTAACCACCTCTGTACTGGAAACTTCTACTAAATTCTATGAGATCAATTTCTTTTGGATTCCACACATGAGGAATGACATGCTAATTGCCTTTCTGTACTTGAATCATTTTGCTAAACATGACACTCCCCAGGCCCACACATGCTCATGCTAGCCCTTATGAGGGGATGTTGTTATTTTTGGCTGAGTAGGATTTTACTGGACATGTGTGCCATAGTTTTTTATCCATCAGTTGAGGGACATTTGGGTTGTTCCAAATGTAACCACCCACTTATGCAGTTTTGTGAACAATATTGGCTTCTGGATTTTGTGAATAACATTGCACTACACAGGGGACTGCTGAAGTCTTTTGGATTTATTGGTATATCCAAATATGTTTCATTTACTTTGAAGATATATTCTGTAATGGGATTTCTGGATCATATGGTAATTTCATCTTTAATGCTATGAGTAACGTCCAATACTATTGGACTACTTTGCACTTCTTCCAATAGCATGCAAACCTCTCTTTTGTCTGCATCAGCAATTGCCTTTGACTTTTCAGTAGTAATGATACTTCCAAAAGTGAGGCGATGTCTGACTACAGTATTGATATGTGTTTCTCTGATTCATGGTACTAAACTTTCCATGTAGCTATCTAGCATTTGTGTCTTCTTTTGAGAATTATTTCTTGAGTTCTGTTTCCCAAATAAACTTCAACCAATTTAAAGTTCATATCTGTATATACATGTTAAATTTGAATATATACATATACACAAGTAAAATATGTTGCATATTTTACTGAATAAAGTGAAAATTATTAGAAGGATCACAACATTGGACAAGTCCAGCCAGTATACAGAAAATAAGAATAATATTGTTCACTGAAATTATGCAGTGTGGCAGTATTGGGGATGGTCTCTCTATTAGTCATGAATACTTTTCTATATGTCTTTAGTATTTCACTCATGTACCTTATCTATAAACATAAAATGAAATCATAAGGCATTTGTATATGTAGTTAGAATAGATATTTGATTCAGTTTTAAGAAGCCAATTGCCAAACTCACACCTTCACAATTGTCAGATATTTTGAGTATTTTCCTTTTAACTAGTCTTTAAAAAGAGTCACATTATTGAAATGATTCTCTGATTTTTATGTGCTTGAACGTTAATGAAGCTATGAATCTTAAACTATAATGTGCATATAAGCAGAGCATGGTGGCATATGCCTGTAATCCCAGCACTCAGGAGGCAGAGGCTGGAGGATCTTTGTGAGTTCAAGGCCAGCCTGGGCTACAAAGTGAGTGCAAGACCAGCCAGCATTGCATAGCGAGACCCTGTCTCAAAACAAACAAACAAAAAAAATAATGCGTATGTAAGTTTCCAAAGTCGTATAAGAAGCCAGTTAAAAGCACTGTGTTTACAGGTTTTTGGTCTTCTGAAATTCATACTAGCACTATCCAGCTGGCATCATTTCCACTGATTCCAAATTTTAAAAAATGAAAGAAAGAAAAAAAGAGAAAGAACCCTACTACAGATGTGACACAACCCTTTTGTACAAAAACAAAGTGATATATCTTTTTGAAATCCCCAGAGTACCGAGGATGGGTCTTCATGGCAGTAGAATCCTAACTCAAAGAAACAGTATTACAGGTTGGAAGGGCACCGTAAAGAACCTGGATCCAGGCTTTCTTTTATATAAAGATGGAAGTAGATTACACATATTATTTATATTGGCTTTTTTTAGAGCAAGTGTTAAGGAAGAAGTTAAAACTCAAAGTTCATAATAGAATAAAACTTCCCAATGTGGACGCTGGGAATATTGTATTTGGAGTGTGCTTTTCATCAGGTATTGGCTGACAACAGCACAAATGTGATTTGGGTAGGTGTAGAGGGACGGATGTGATGAAATCAAACCATCAGTGTCACATGTCACATATTCCAATTTAGTGTTCCGTAGTTCTGCACAATCTCAGGATGGAATCATCATAAGCATCTGTTCATGTTTCTATATAAATCTCTAAAATTAATACTAATAATATATTTCTACCTCAAAAATCCAAAACGATGAAGTCACAGCAAATCAATTTACTGTGGTTTGCACACCCTCATGTAGGATTTTAGTTTTTCTTCCCATAATCATATTCAGTACCGGGGACCTGATTTGATTTTCTGCTTAAATAAGTCTATAGGTGCTATAATAAAAGTAAACATCTCAAGAGTGACACGGGCTTGTTGGAGAAAGTTTTGTATCTCTGTTTTATTGGCACCCCGTTGCCATCCAATTTGCTTTCATTTTAATATAACTCAATGCCTTCTACCACGTTTCTGTTTGCTGAGACTTACTGAGGTATTATAGCAAAATATAGTGGACTGTCGGCCTGTAAACTCAAACTTATTTCTCACAGTTTGTGAGGCTGTAAATCCCAAATCAGGATGCTGATTTTGTGCATATAGAGAGAGCCCACTGTATCACTGTGGGCAGCCTTATTCTTATGGTCGTCATATGGTGGGTGGAAAGGGAGTGAGGTCTCTGGTGCTGCTTTTGGAAACACTAATCTGTCTCCTAAGGGCTCTGTCCTTAAAATGTAACAGCTCCCGTAGACCACACCCCTTCCTACCATCATCCTCAGAGGGAAAATTTCAGTATATGAGGAAGCAAACAATAGCATTGCTCAAAACTCATAACTGTTAGAGTAGGTGATAACTGAAGAAAATATCTACAAAGAGCACAGTTAACCTTTTACCTAAACAAAAAACTGGCAGTTTTTTTCCAGCATGATGCCATTTTTGCGTCATTACAATGCCCCAAAATCACCTTACCAACAGAGACTGTCTTTAGGATTACATTCTATTGCAAAGTGTCCTCACAGTAGGTCTTCATGCACTTCCAGCTACAAACCTGCAATGTCCAGGAATTTCACTTCTATAATTCTAGCAGGTAATTATAAGTATCCTTGTTTAATATACGATTTTCAACTGTATGCCCATACCCATGTTATCATAAAGGTCTTACAATCTTTGAGCTGTCAGAAAAATAGAGCTTAAAAATAACAGAAATCAAGAAAATACATAGAAGTGTAGGCTTTACTTTTAAAGCAGTAAATATCTATACTTTTGTAAAATCATCACATTTGTATCCAAAACAATTTTTATGTACTTTCTCCTCTGTGTGTGTGTGTGTGTGTGTGTGTGTGTGTGTGTGTGTGTGAGGCATACAATACCCATACCCTCAAATATGTACTTTCCTTTACCAACATCAAAAAAGCACTCAAAACCATTAAATTATCTGGCATATTTGTTTTGATATTTTAATGCTAAAACAAATATTTTAGTATGTTTCCCAGTTTCTGTCTCAGACATAGTGTAGATGGCTTCTGTGAAGGAAAGCTCCACCTTTGGGTGAGATAACCCTCATGGAGATGCTGATGGAAGAGACAGGATAACGTTAAATAATGCTTTGGGAAGGTGACTGTTTAGGAGCTACAGGACAGTACTTAGCAGGGACTGAGACTGGGGTAGAATGCAAGGAATATTTTCTATAGAAAGTGAAGGGAGAATTCACAGATGGTAATTACAACACACGAATGTGCATTGTTAGGACACCTACAATTGTTTTTTCTTAACTGAACCTGTTTGGACTTCTTTCATTGCCAAAAGTCATGGACCTGCTCACCAAAATAACTTTTGTAATGTGAAACCCTCTGTCTAGAATCTTTTTCTCTCCCAAGCAAGTGAAATTTCAGATGGAAAGCTAAATATCTCCATCCTGTAGGAAAACTTGAGATGAGTTAAAATTCTATTATGCAATAAAGTCAGCAACCCCAAGATGGGTTAGGGTTAGGGTTAGGGTTAGGAGATGAAGGTCAGAAACTCAAAATGGAATCTGCTGAGTGAGGACCTATGGAGAGACACTGCCCAAAGGGTAACTCAATCTGAGTGCAATCACGACAGGACCACGTGGAACAACCATTTTCATACTTCTGGGATGCATTTTTAGAGTTTAGAGCAGAATCTGCACGACAACAGTCAGCAGAATTCAAAGCAAATTATTGTCAGAGATGTTTGCTTTGGCCAGTGTGTGCCCTCTGCCCTGGTGAGATTGTTCAATCTGGGTCCAAGGGTATCATGTAACAAACTATCCCAGTCTAGCCCAGTCCCCTACCAAAACTCCATACAATATGTTCCAGAATGCTTTGCTTCTACTTTATTCTCATGTCCTTGAGTTACAAATAAATAACCATGGGAGTCTCAGTTGGTTTCTGTTTTCCTGAGACTCACTTATGCCCAAAAAGTAGCCATCTGAGTTCTCAGTGATTGAAGTAAATCTCTTCTCCAAGTAATATTTCTCATCCTCTGCACAGCCACTGTTGTGCATTGCAACAACAGCCTTCCAGGAATCTTACAAAAGACATCTGCTGAGTGTCCTTTCTGGGGCCTGGCCAGACTATGACCAATTGGCTCAAGAATGCGTGGCCCCTGCATTGGCACTATGTAAACATTGCATAGGTTAGACTCTAAAAACTATAGTCTCCTACAGGGTGGAGACTATATGGATTGCACAGTTGCTTGAGCTCCCGTCAAGACTGCTTGACAAGAAGTCTTCTTGGATGGCATATTCAGAACCCACTCCTGGATAATAGGAGCTTTATTTCCTTGCTTTATATCTTTTACATTCTTGACATTATATTTTATAGAAAAATTTGCTTGTGCCCTACCTCCTCCATCCAGTTTCATTCTATGTCACCATGATGCACAAACTTGACACTTGCACAGTCTGTGTAGCCATGTTCTTGTGGACTATAGAACACACTATTTCAGGATGCTTTTAAAGTTTATGTGGATTACTTGAGTGCTTGGTTAAGAAATGCCTGTTAACTCAACTAGAAGATAAGATTCCCAGTCCACATTTTTTTTTAAATTTCAGTATTGTTTTAACCTTGTGGGTTGTTAGAGTGTTGGGTTAACTAGAGTCTATTACCACAACTAGAAGATAAGATTCATTGATAAATAAATTACTGGATTTTCATGAAATACAAAGCATCTAAATGTATAAAAGGACAACTAATCATCAGTCACTAAATCTTAGCATGTCAGAGACAATGCCAGCATGAAAGAAACAACAAATAAAAGTTTGATGCAAATTAAATTTTCATGAAAACACTGTCTGAGTTGGAGTACTATAAGACAATTTAAAGAAAATAGTTAAGGATGACACACTTGGATACCTGCAACATCTTATGACTAGAACTTAGTGCAAATACTTTTCGTACTAGATAAAATTATGTAACATGCCTTTGTTTCTTGTGCAATATCCAACATAACTTTACAAGAACAACAACCAGCACAAGTCTGTCTGTGTTTGTAGTTATTCAAATCCATCTTTTACTTCTCAGTTTTTCCAGGGCCTCCTTCACATCCTTGTTCCGCAGGCTGTAAATCAGAGGGTTCAGCATGGGGATCACCAGGGTGTAAAACAGTGAGGTCATTTTGTCTTGATCTAGGGAGTAGGCAGAACGTGGCCTAAAATTCATGAAGAGCAGCGTTCCTTGGAAAATGGCAACCGCAGTTAAGTGGAAGGCGCAGGTAGAGAAAGCTTTGAATCGGCCCTCAGCAGAGCGGATCTTTAAGACTGATAAGATGATGTAGCAGTAGGAGACAAGAACTCCTGAGATGGTGCCCAGTTCAATGAATCCAAAAATGATGAATAACATCAGCTCATTAATTTGTATGTCAGAACAAGAAAGGAGAAAAAGTGGAGGTAAATCACAGAAGAAATGATTAATCTCATTGGACCCACAGAAACATAAGCGGAATGCCAGAGCAGTATGTATGGAAGCATCTGCAATTGCCAGTAGGTAAACTCCAGCCACAAGCAGGGAGCACAGCCTGCTGGACATGTGGGCTGTGTAGAGCAAGGGGTTGCTGATGGCCTTGTACCAATCGAAGGCCATCACTGCCAGCAGTATGCACTCCGAATCTGCAAAGACACAGAAGGTCAGAAACTGCACAGCACAGCCAAAGAAAGAAATTGATTTATTCTTCGTTGTGAGATCCACCAACATCTTGGGTCCAATTGCTGAGGAATAGTAGAGGTCACAGATCGAGAGGTGGCTGAGGAAGAAGTACATGGGTGTGTGAAGCTGGGGATCCACCTTAATTAAAATTATCATTCCAAGATTTGCCAGGAGATCAATGACATAAACAAAAAGAAAAATACTAAATAGAGTCACACTCATCTCAGGGTTATCCGTAATTCCCATGAAAATGAACTCAGTGAATGAGGAGCAATTTTCTCTCTCCATTCTTCCTCGTACTTGCCTGAAATTGTATAAAAATGATAGACTGTAGTAGATGTCAAGTTCCTCTGTACATTCACAACGTATTTGTGAGAAAGAATATACTTTTTATGCAATTTTTCTTTACTCTCAAAAGCATACCTATTCATGTATATTGTTCTTCAAAGAGGGAGGGAGAAAGGTCTGCAGGGGACTGGGAAATCAAAGGAATTAAGATGTATAATGTACATGTACCAGCTCCCTAAGATGCATGCCATAAGTATGTACCTGCAAACAGGCATGAATACCAACTTTTTTAAAATTTAGAAAAGAATTATTATGTCTAGTTGGCAATGATAATAAAAAAATCAGAAAAGTCCCCTAAGCAACATTTAGATATAAATGTCACTCATTAATTATGTGACTTTCTACAAGGTCTTCACTGTATCTTGATCATTTCTTATTTTAGGAAGTAAATTTTACTGTGCTGAAATCTTAGTACAGTTTCAAAACAGTATGAACACAACACTTATCACATAGGTCCCTCAAAATTTCATATATGCTGTTCCCCAGAAATCACAGTATATTGAAAAGCCATTTTTGTAGCTCCAGAAACAGGGAGGTATCACTGAATAGTAATAAAATTAGTATTTTGCTGTTGTTGTTCTATCAGTTATTTGTTTTGGATGAGACATAAAATTAGTATCATTTTAAATAGAAATTTGTTGATTCTGATACAGTGCTCACCACATATGTGTTGGTGTGATCTGGAGGTACAGTGTGGGTCTCTTGAGCATTCAAAGGGAGATGGTATAAGTAGTAGATACACCATAATTTAAAACATATAGTTACATCATATCCATTTTAAATGGACTTTTGTACTTAAAAAAGGAAAGCAATAGCAGACAATGAGTATTTCAAAGCTGTATAAGATTCTTTTCTTTATAGATATGTGCACTAATGTATACTTACATACATGGCCTTGTATGACTTTTAATTGCTGGAAAGCTAGAATATAAGAGGTACACATTTGTGGTGATTTTTTCAGTCTACAAAAGCATATTTTCTGATTCATGTGGAGTTGAAATTGTACCCATTCACCTTTGTAATGTGGTATCTAAAAATTTTTAATGAAAAACTGAAACAAATAAAAATCCTTAAATCCATGTATGTACATATTAAATGATAAGTGAATCCCCCATGTTAACTTAGATTAAAATAAAATAACTATAATGTTATTTTGTGGATGCTAATGAGTTCAATAGTGTGCCCCAGTTCAGAGAAGAAAACATTTTTATCATTATTCTTCAGAATTTGTTAAAATGATTCCTTTACAAATGTCTTATTTCTTCCCTGAAAAAAGTTAAGTTTATGGTATTGTTTAACCTGATATCTTTAGTTTAGAATCTTAAGGACATACCAGAGATGAGAAGTTCTTTGACAGCTGAACACTCAACAGGTAATATTTTTATAATAGCAGATAGCTTTGGGGGCTCAAATCTCTTTAAAGATATATCCCTAAGGAACTGGCATTATATACACATGTGATTAATTATGTTTATCGTTGTGCATTTTCCCCTGTGAGTAGGCAATATCACTAGCAAAAATTACTCTTTAATTTTTGACAGGTGCCATCAAACTAATCTATGTCCAGATGAAAACTGAATATAATTTTATAGCAAAACATTTAGAGAAAGTAGATATCTTAATATATGAGATATATATCTTATATTGTATAAGATGTATATCTTGTTCAGGTAAATCAGAATAACAAGCACAAACAGTCCCCTTGTTTAATGATTTCTAACATATTTTTGTTCATTTTCCTTTCATTTTTGCATTCTTCCTTCATGTAAATGAAGCATTACATTTCAATGATGGTTTAATGGAGAAAAGTTCATGTGCTACAAATCTGGAATTTCAAAGTAAACACTCCCTTGGTTTTAGGTGTAGTCACAAAGTCGGGCAGACTTACCACAGTCTACTTGTAGAAATTTTTCAGGTTCATAAAAAACACTCAGTAGTGGTGCCTCTGCTCCCTCCCACCCACCTTTGGTAAACTTTGCCTTCCAGGTCTGTGTATTCAACTGTTCTCCTATGAAATAGAAACAGAATTGAACATGTAATATTTTGTGTCATTTTTTTTTTTATTTAGCATAATGTGAAGATCTACTGGTATAGTAGCATGTTTTAGAATTTCCTTCACTTTCATGAATGAATACGGTTTCATTTTATGGATCTAAGACATTTTGTTTATCTTTGTCAGTCAGTAGATGTCTGGGTTATCTGTACTTTTTCACAGATTTTTTAAAAAAATAACAGTATAAACAATGATACCAATGAAAATGAAAATGTGCAAAACCAATTTCCTCACTATGTCATTGCCATATTCCCATCCCATATGCATGTGTCACCTCTACACATATCTTTAACTTTGTGTCTATGTCCCTTGCTATGCACTCAATATGCAAATTTTGAATTACCCTTTTTCTTTGGTCCCATGAATTGAACTCAGGACCTTGTGTTTTCCGGGCAGGCACTTGTGCCACGGAACTACATCCCCAGCCCTATCCTTATTGTATTGAGACAAGAATTTCTCTACTAAATGTCTAGCTTTTAAGAATTTAGTCTTAAATTAGTGATGAAATTTCTGCATTTCTGCAATCCTATAAAAACCATTTTGCAGTTACTTTTTACTGAATCTGGATAACTTTTGGAAGTTATTTGTGAAAAGGAAGAAGTGAACAAAATGTAGAAACCTACTAAATTTACAGATTTTTTTCTACAAAGGTAGCTCATACATATATGGATTCATTTATTAATTATGTATAGATAGTATTTCTGAAATGCAGTACCAGTTTTTTAAAAACATGATTTAATTTGCTACTATTTGTACAAACTTCTTGCAAAATTTTTAAATTCTTAAATACTAAAATTTTTATACTCCAGTGTCAGATAAGAGTGAAATTCTGTACATTCCATGACCATCACCCACCACTCTACTTGGCTTCACAGGGCTGCTTCAAAGGACACCAACTAACCCTCCTTCCACAGTGACCTGATGGTAAGGTCTCCCATAATTTTTCTTTATCTTTCCTCTCCTTAATTTTTTTTTTTTTTTAAAATTTAAACCACTTACCAAACCACCATTGAGGCCAAATTGGAACCACCCCAGGACCACCAAAAACGATACATGGGCGGGCCCGACGCAGCCCCGAAGAGTAGGCGCCTGGAAATGCAGATAGCAGGAAGCCGGGAATCGGCGCAGAGAGGCGCACCGGCCCTGCGGCCGGCCACCACCATGAGGTCCAGAACCGCCGTGCCACAGAGAAGCACCGACACAACAGGCCCGCCTGGAGACGTGCGTGATCCATCCTAACATGGAGAAACCTCTGGGAAAGCATGCCACACGGCGGGTCGCTCTTGGCCCTGCCCTTGAGAGCCTGAAAGGTCCAGAGTCAGCGGAGGTGCAGGTGATGAACAAGGACTCGAGAACACGAGAGTAACGACACCCGACGACTCAGAGGTCGAGCTGATGGGGACGCGGGAGCCATTCCGGAGCTGGAAACCAGGAGGACCTTGTGCAATACCTGGGGAGACCCGCTGGAGGCCATTCTTCCCCTAACTATACAGGCTGCGGTGGAGGAGCGAGTGGAGCTCCTCAGAGGTCTGCACCAAGACTTCATGGATTACATGGGTGCCCAATATTGAGATTCAGTAGAACAGCCTTCATGGAGAAGGACTGTTGTCTCCAAGGAGGAGCCCTGTGAAATCATGACTATAAAGGAAAAAGTGGGCCGCCCGTTGCTGGACACTGGTTCTGGTCTCTTGGTCCTTCTTTTCAGTCCTGGCCTTCCTTCCAGCCTTCACACCTCAGTGAGGGGAGTCACTGATGAGGAGGTAATCTATTTTTTTGCAACCCTTGGGCTGTAACTACTGGTTGGATCTTTCTTGCATATCTTTGTTTTCTTGAGAAACCACTTTGAGGATGCCAACATGTACTGCAGCAGCCATTGATGATTTCCTACCAATCTGTCCATAACTCTGTAATGGTTGTATTGTTCCTATGTTATTTCATAAATGGATGTATGTTCGTTATTATGTGTTTTCAGCAACAACCATTGAGAATAGTCAATGATTATTTGATTAATCACTCTATATAGCTCAATTTGTTTTCCCTAGAGACCACTTTGGAGAAACCAAGATATAGTACAACAACCATTGATAATTTCCTGCCATTTTTTTTTGTTTGTTTTGTTTTTGTTTTTTTTCGTTTTTTCTCCGGTACTGAGAACTGAACTCACGACCTTGCGCTTGCCAGGCAGGCGCTTTTGCCGCTGAGCTAAATCCCCAGCCCCTGCCATTTTTGTCTGTAACTCACTATTATTTGTCTATTTATGTTCCTGAGAAACTATCTTGAAGATACCAATAGGTAAAATAACAACCATTGATAATGTCCTACCGTTTTGTCTGTAATTCGGTGAATCCTCTATTGCTATGTTCTCCTTCTTTTACTCTTTAAAATAAAAAAAAGCAAAAACCAATATATGACCTCAAAACAAAATGACAGGGATTAACAATGGCTGCTACATTACATACTGTTCTCTTCAATGAAGTTGCTCAGTCCACCAGATGTAAGAATGTAAGATTGATCAATCAAAGGAAGTATGTGTGTTCTTCAAGTATTGCTTCATGCAGTGGCTTTGGTAGGTAGTACATGGCAGGAAAAGGAAAACAGATCAAATACACACATACACACACACACACACACACACAGGTACACACTCAACTACTTACTCAAAGTTGTTAAGATCTAAGAATAAAATAATTCAGAATGAGAAATTTCAGAATTTTATAACAAACTGATGATATTTTGACAGAAAAAAATAGTTATATATTTTTGTAAGTGTATCTCTTAGAAACACAGCTGTCTTTTTTTTTCCCCCTTGGGAATTTTTCTATCCTTTGATTACTTTTGACCAACAAAAACTGGCAAAAATCATTCTGTGTCACCGTATTCCCAGCCTTTAAGAAAATAGTCAATGAGCTCTATGAGCTGCTACCAGGAAAAACAAACTAATTTTGTGAATAAGCAGTGTTACCCACTCTCCCAGAGCACTGAGGGAAAGAGACACCATGTGTCTCTATCTCTGGACATTCACACCTTTGCATGGGAAGTCTATAATCCAGTCCCACTTTCAGCTCAATAGTGAGGTGAAGAACTCAGTTATTCAACATGAGGAAGCACAAGTCATTGTCTAATAGTGCTTAGGCCATGCATTTAAAGCTTTTCAGAAAAACTTTAAAGCTGTGTCAATAGACTATAATTCAAGACAATATTCTGAAGATGGTGTTTTCGATAGTGTGCTATATACGTTCACACATATATGTGCACATATAGAAAAGTATATGTATATATATATGTACTCTTCATAGTTTGAAGAATATATTTCCAAACCACAGATCAAACAAAAGACTCTTAGCAAAAGAATCAGAACTCTTATCAATAACAGAGAATCTATTCTTTACTTTTCTGTTTAAAATAAGCTGGCTGGGGAGATAGCTCAGCAGCACAGTGTCTGCCTGGCAAGCACAAGGTCCCGAGTTTGATTGTTGGTACCTGAAATAATAGATAGATAGATAGATAGATAGATAGACAGCTAGCTAGATAGATAGGTGATAGATGGTTGGTTGATAGATAGATAGATAAGAGATAGATAGGTGTTAGACAGATGATAGATAGATGATAGATAGATAGATAGATGATAGATAGATGATAGATAAAATGAACAAAATTTTAAACAGAAACCTCTCCAAAAGATCCATGAATGGAAAACAAACACATGTGGAAATGCCCAGTGTCTGTAGTTATTAGGAAATTGAGAAATAAAACCAAAATGAGATACCATGACAGATACCATATAATAAGTGGACTCAATTTTTAAATATTGCTCATACCTCATTTTTAAAGACAAAACTGGAATCTATACCTTCAGGTAGCACTTGTGGGCATGAAAAATGCTTCACACATTTAGGAATACAGATTGACAGTTTCTTAGAAATTTAACATAACCTGCTGTTATGGTTTGTGTCTGTGTGTCCCCCCAAAACCTCATGCGGCCATGGGGCAGGCTTTTAGAGTTTGATTGATTATGGATGTCAGAGCTACACCCGCCCTGGGGTGGATAGTTTGCATAGGTAAGGGAGAGGAGGAGGCTGCTTGCAGCCATTCCTCCTTTTAGTGCTTGTTGCTTTTGCTGTGTTCTGCCACCATGAGCTGTAGCCCTCTGCCATGTGCCATTCTGCCTTGTAACCTGCCAAGAATGGACTGAAACATCCACAAACTGTAAGCAAAATAAACCTTTCCTTCCTTAATTTTGGGCATAACGTATTTTGTCCCAGCAACGAGAGAAAAGTAACCAAGACACCTGCCCTATAATATGACAACATTATTCCTGGGTGTTCACATAAGAGAAATTAAATAAATGGCTTGAAAATGAAAGTTTATAGAAGTTTTATTAGCAACAGCCAAAACAACTGAAATTTATCAACAGATGAATGGTTGCCCAAACTGTCCATTCATAGGAATTATAGCCATAAGAAAGAAAAAGAAATTCCTGAATCCCACAACACCATGCATGAATCTCAAAATAAATATGATGAGAGGAAGGAATCATGAACTGTAATAGAAAATACATTAGTGAAATACTAATATCAATATTATTCCCTTTTCCTTGGAATATATGTTTGCGTTAATAATTCTTCCTTTATAATTAAACTGACTCATTTAGAATTTGACTGATTTTACTTTACACAGCATTGAATATCACAGTATGATGCTATGGGGTCTTAGAGGGAGGCCCCTTTCCCAGGTGTCTGTGGAAGCGCTCCTTCCCCTCACCCCTGCTCCCATGGGCACTTGCTGGAGAGTGGCCAGGAGCCCTCCCTGTGCTCCAGAGGGGGCAAGAAGGGAAGTGCAGAGATTGAGGCCTGACCAACGGCAAGGTGCAGGAAGAGAGTGAAGCCTCTGGTCACAGGTGCTCTTCCCAAACCTACGGCAGCATCACGGGGAACAAGAGTCTGAGAAGAGAAGTTCCTTACAGAGAAGTTCCCGTCCTTAATATTCCCTTGCAGCCTCGATGCAGAGGGTCATGCGGGCAGATTTCATGTGAGAAGCACTTACTACAATCACATGAAAGACAGGGAATTGTTTCCCCTTACACATGCAAAGTCTGCTTTGCCCACCAGGCTTTTAGGGGACTTTGTACATTCAATGACTGCTGCTAAGTAGCCCCCTGCTGCGGAGCATCCCTAAGATCAAAGCCAAACAGGGCAAGAGCATCAGCATCACAGAGTTTTGAGTCTGAAGCAAGACATCATTTATTTTTATTGATTTACTCCATACTTATTTCTAATTGTTACAATGGGCATGTTCAGGGTGATATTACTATGCATGAAGAATACAAACAAGAGTAACTTTGACTCTCTTAAGTCTCCTGCTTTTTATTTTATTTTAAAGATAAAAGAACAGAAACATATTAACAGACACACAGACATTTGCAAAAACACAACAACAGTGCAAGCAATACATATTTTCAGACGAGGTGATAGGAAATTAACAATGGTGGTTGTATTACATATTGATATATTAAAACTGGTTACTCAGATAAACAAATATAGGCATGTAAGATTGATCAAACAATTAAACATTAACTGT
>NW_004955511.1:796468-828693 GCF_000276665.1 Chinchilla lanigera | reverse complement strand
TGAACTCTCTACCTACCCCTGCATCTTCAAGATTTTTACTTGCTTTCTCTACCCATAGATTCAGTGTTTCTGTTTTAATATTGAGATCTGTGATGCAGTCTGACTTGAGTTTGGTCATGGTGATAGACATGGGTCTAGTTTCAGTCTTCAGAATGTGGTGAGCCAGTTTTTCCAGCACCATTTATTAAAGAGCCTATCTTTCTTCTAGTGAACTTGTTTGACCCCTTTGTCAAACGTCAGGTGGCTGAGTGTGTCTGCGGTTGTGGCTGTTAACAGCCTTCTGGCTCGGCGATTTCATTTATTATGCCCACTTTTAAAAACTGCGAACATATAAAAGCACCGTGAGTTGCATGTGGGCCAGTTTGCAAAGCCTTCCCTTGCCAGTGAAGGAGGGAGGGCAACAGAACCTGTGTGCAAACCAGCAAGATGATGCCTATTCTATTCTGCCACAGTTTAGAAAGAAGAAAATGTCTAATCATTACTGCTCCTCACACCCAATCAAGGCATAATCATAAATATACAGCAAGATATATCTTGAGGGTTGCATGCGTAGGAACCCATGACAAAGTACCCGAACTTTATTATCAGAATTTTTGGTCTATTCTGTATGGGCAACTGTTGGGAGCCACTGAAGCTGGAAAATAATTAGACAGGCAGGATGAAGCCAGCCTGAGAACACGGGAGCTCCTCGGAGTAAACAAGCCCCTCGGAGTAAACAAGCCTTTGTAACTTGTTAGCTGGTTGCTGGGCAGTGAGACAAAAATTAACCAACCTCTCCAGGGTATAAATAAATGCTCTACTGCTTTTGGGCAGTCCTCTTGCTCAGCAGGCAAGAGGTAACTCCACCTGACCCCGGATTTTGTCTCTTGTCTTTATTTTTCTCATACCCACCGCCATTTCTCTCCGGGGTACAAGGAGAGACCAACGAGGTTCCCTACAGGAAACACAGTTCTACCCAGAGCGCCATGTAGTGATGATTGCTTTTGTCAGAGCCCCCTTCACGTCCTTATTTCTTAAGCTGTAGATCAGGGGGTTCAGCATGGGGATGACAACCGTGTAGAAAACAGAGGCCATTTTGTCTGTGTCCATGGAGTAACTGGAGCTGGGTCGGAAATACATGAACAGGAGGGTACCGTGAAACACAGCCACGGCTGTGAGGTGGGAGGCGCAGGTGGAGAAGGCTTTGCGTCTGCCCGCGGCTGAGTTCATCCTGAAGATGGTGGTGATGATGCAGCCGTAGGAGAGGAGGACCGTGACAATACTGCACCCCACCACACAGCCGATGAAGGTGAACATCACAATCTCATTGATGGATGTATCTGAGCAGGAGAGGGCCAGCAAGGGTGGGATGTCGCAGAAAAAGTGATTGATGATATTTGAGGTGCAGAAAGACAATTGAAACGTGCAGCTAGTGTGGATGACTGAATCCACCAAGCCTATGACATAGGCACCAGCCACCAGCTGGGTGCAGGCCCTCCTGGACATTGCGATGGTATAAAAGAGTGGATTGCAAATGGCAACGTAACGGTCATAGGCCATGACAGCCAACATGAGACATTCCACATCTGCAAAGGCTCCGAAAAAGTACATTTGAATGGCACATAAATTGTATGGAATCCTCTTTTGCTCAGATAGGAAGTCGGCCAGCATCTTGGGAGAGACAGTAGAGGAATAGCAGACATCACAGAAAGAGAGGTTGCCCAGGAAATAATACATGGGTGTGTGAAGTCTAGGGTCAATTTTGATGAGTACGATCATCCCTAGATTGGCAATCACAGTTATGCCATAAACAAGGAGGAAAAACAGAAAGAGTCCCTCTTGGATATCCTTTCTATCAGAAAGCCCTAAAAACACAAATTCTGCAAATGCAGTGCAGTTCTCCACCGCCATCTCTCAGACCTGGAGGTTCTTGGATTTGCAAAATGGAAAATGAAAATAGGTCCTCATACTCTGACTATATTCACAGTTTATTATTGATCCTTTCATCCCTCTAATCAAGAATAAATAACAACAAGTGTTTCAAAGTATACTGCCCATATTGGAAATATACCCATTTTCTTGTTATTAAACATCTTACATTTAGATTCTTCTGTATAGTTGGTGGAGTACACATCCATCCAAACTAAATCATGCTATTTCCATTTACTCCGGTGTAGCCATGGTGATACATGCCTGTAGTATGCCCTTCCAGGAGGCTGAGGCAGAAGCATGACGACTTTAAGCCCTACTTAGTGAATTGGTGATACCATCACTCTAAGTAAAAAAATAATACAAAGGGCTGCAGATGAAGTCTAGTGGAACAAACCTGAATTCAGTAACTGAGAGAGAGAGAGAGAGAGAGAGAGAGAGAGAGAGAGAGAGAGAGAGAGAGAAACTGTGTAGTACTTAGGATAATTTTTATTTCTTTCTTAAAGATGAAGAAAGTGATTTCTTCAAAAGTGAAGATAATAATCCTAGCAATTAGTTATTCCAGATTACATATCTTCTGAGAAGATTGTTGTTGTTGTCCATTTTGTAGAAATAGTGTCTCACCCTGTAATACAGAGATATGGTTAATTGAGAAATGCCTGTAATGAATATATCTCATTTTCTTTCAGTTATTATCTAAAATCATGGAGCAGATGGAACTAAGGCAGAGCTATTCCTGGCTCTGTACTGTCAGTTTTCTACCCAAAATGCAGGTCCCATCTCACTTCAGTAAGTAAGACTGCATGTCATCATCACTTAGAAGGCCACAGTCAGTGAGTCAGGACCAGCTGGAGTAAGCAGGTGCGTGTGTGCTCTAGAAATAGAAAGAAACCTAAGAAGACAGACATGGATATTTCAGGGTACTCTTAGTCCTCCCTCCCCTTTCATTAGTTTTTTTTTTGTGACAGTGTTTCACTTGAACTAGGTTATGTAGCCCAGGTTGGCCTCAAACTCATGGTAATCCTCCTGCCTCAGCCTCCAAAGTGCTGGGATTACACGTGTGTGCTACTATGACCCCATCCCCTTTTGAAACTGTTGTCCAGGTGCTATTCTGTATTTCAAACCTAATAGCAGAAATATTGGTAGAACAAGAGACACAAAGGCAAGAAAATTTTGTGATTTTCCAGTTGAGTCTATCTTATCAACTAAAATCCACATGATCTATTCACAACAAATCAGAAGCATGCAATACAAGGTAAAAATATCACATTTTCTGTTTATAACCTCTGAGAAATTTGTTCCTAAAATGTGTTCCTCATTGTAATTCTCCAGAGTATGTTATATTGTTTTGTTGTTTCCTTTGACCCCTATTTCTGTTGTATCCCAATAAAATATGCTGACTTTTAGGTCAAAATAATGAGTTTTCCTTCAGAGGGGAAATAAATTGTAGGACTTGCTATTATATTTTATGATACAAATCATATATCACATAATATTATTCATGTCCCCTTGTGTTCTGTGGATAGATGAGAAAGGTGGAATGAAATGTAGATGAATTTTATGAAGATACAATATTAATGCAAAGATTAATTTGTGCATCTCAAAATCGTGATGTAAACTCATTTAAATATCTGTAGACAAAGCTTCTAATGGTTTCAATTATAATATGACTACATTCTTTAAAATGTATGGAAATACTGGTAACATTAAAAATGATATATGATGCTTTCTTACCTTGGTCATCATATTAATGTTTACTGTTTTCCTGATGTCTATGTATAGCTATTGAAATGTTAATAATAAAGAAATTAAAACATGTTTACATGATCTCATAGTATCATTTGGTTTTTATAATAAGCTTTATTCAAATAAAAATAAAAGAAATGACAAATGTACAAGTTGGAAAAACACCAAGAAACATGAGTACGTGAGCCAGTACTAGTGTCCCCTCATTGGATGCAGCTCTCTCTGCAAAGGGATGTTTATTTCCTGCCTGTCATTGGTTGAACCATTTCTGTACCTGGTTGAACACTTGGTTTCTCAGGAATAAATGAGAGACACAATAATATGTTTTACCATCTTGTGTGTCTCACAAGTAGGGTGCTTGAGAAAGAAGTGTATACCTCTTAAAAATTTTTTTCTAGCATAATGCTCAATACTATGTCATATTAGGCAGAAAAAATTACTCTAATAAACCACTTTTACTTTCAGTTCTCCTGCCTGTATGTGAGCATTTCCTTTTAATGACACGAAGTACAAAACTATTACACACACATAGGCACATGTGCACAAATATGTTTCATAAAAAACATTTACAGACTTCTGTGATTTCATCAAAATCAACATTTAATTCACACGCTACAAATAGCTAGGTTTTGCCATCTGTATTATTGGACTTCTAATTTTTTTAAACATAAATGATGTCGGAATAAAACGTTGTAACTATTATAAAGAGATACAATGCATTTTTCTATTTATGTACATTAATTAATTTAACCTGTCTTGTACCCATAGGCATTTGTATTCTATCTAATTTTTCATGTCAAATTTTTATTGTTTCCAAGTATTTCTTTGGAGTAAATTCTAAGAAATAGCCTATAAGCACAACTACTAGATTTGATCTTAAAATTTGATCAGTTTTAGCTTTCTTATCATAGGCATTTTATGTTATTTGTTATCGTGTATTGTCATATATTTTACATACTACCACATACTACCACATTGTCATATATTTTACATACTACCACATATGTCCCTTTCAAACGCATAATTATTTGACAAAAATTCTAAAACCTCGAGGTGGAAAGTCAATTTCTAGAGCCTCACAAATATTGTTTCTTTCTTTCTTTTTTTTTTTTTTTTTTTTTCCGGTACCGGGAACCGAACTCACGACCTTGTGCTTGCCAGGAAGGTGCTTTGACGCTGAGCTAAATCCCCAGCCGTACACAGATATTGTTTCAATGACTCCATAGAAATCGCTCGGAGTACATTTCTCTGTCAAGTGCAAAGAAAGAGTTTTGTCTTTAAAACAACGCTGAGCCTTCTCACAGGATATAACAGCACATTAAAGCAATGTCTGAACACTGACAAAATTATTGAACTACCGTGTCCTCAGCGGTCTGTCAAGGCTGCTTGGAAACCAGGGCTGGATCCCAGCAGGGAATGAGGGCAGAGCAGCGCGGTAAGAAGGGCTGGCACGTGCTGGCTCATTTGGTTTATTTACATGAACATGGCACTCTCACACTGTTAATATAGACGTGGATAGAGAGGGACGCGGAAGGCTATTGGCTGGTCCAGCTCCAGCAATCAAATCGAACATGACGTCATTGTCCCTTAGGATAGCACAGCGCGACACACTTGGGGAGTGCTCCCAGCTGCTTTCTGAGAGATGATTCACAATCTGAGCGTCTCTGTAGTCCACTGAGAAGCATAAGTTACTTTGCAGTGATCAAATTTCTTCTGCTTATGATGTTTAAGAAAATGAAATAATCTTAAACAATGTCTATGTATCCTGAGACTTAATATGTATAATTTAATTGCAACAAATCCTACTGATGAAAGTAGGCAAAAAATGCAGTAACTGGGTGTGAGAAAAACACATTTGTACACTCGACTACGTCAGATAGTCTTGAGTTTCTACCAAAATCTTACTTGGACTTAACCATTGTAGAGGTTGTGAATATTTTTTGTTTGCCTTATTTGTTATAAATCCTTCTTCTTCCTGTAATGTAGGGAACACATTCAATGGACTTCTACGACATTCAGGTATTCTTACTTTTTCAAAAAAATGATTCTTCCTGACCATTTGAATGACTTCTGATGTTTCGTTGTCATTTTTCTGTATGAACTTCCACAACCAAACATACTCCTCTGGGAAATAGTATGGAGGCAATTCTCAACCTAATAATTAGTCATAAGATTCCATGAACTCAAGGAAGTAACATTTTCTGTTACTCAAGAGCTTCATTAAATCTCTTGTGAGTTTCTGGAAAAGGTGGGCTTTTCCTGGGGAATATCCTCCCCAAACTCATTGTTTTCTTTCCCTCAAGGGCTTCCCTCCTCCAGGGGTGCTTCCTTTCCTCACACTGCACTTTCCAGCCAGGATCAAACTTCAGCTTCATAAGCACAGCTCTCTCCGCAGGCCATGTGTACCTCCATTTCCAGTCTCCATTAATACCAGAGCGTGGGTAGCCATACACTGTGGAAAAATTGGTCATCTAACTTCATCCCCAAAGAGACTTTCTGTTTTAATACAGAAAAGCTTTTCAAAGTAAAAAAAAAATTGAAGGTGGGTTTAAAACATTAGAGAGAAACAACTAAGGAAAGCTCAAAAAAGCAAACATCTGTATGTAAATGACTTTTGGAGTCACTGGTCGCCCTAAACACAATAATCATACGCAGCTCTCTACTTAAACAATCTCTCCATCAGAGGATGGTAGTCTGGTCCTGAGTCACGGGCCATTATGAAAGAAGTTCAATGCATGATCCTAATACAGAGAAAAACTAGGTTCACAGAGTACCCATTGCTAAAGACAAGAAACTATTGCAGTTGCCAACATCTATCTTGTATAAGCAAAGCATCACATATTGGTCAATATAAAGGATATTCTATGAAAGTTTTATGCTTTATTAATTTTACAAGCAGTTAAAATGTGTGCAAGGAAATATTAGATTTAGGTAATAAAGAAATATTTCAATTGCGTACAATCTAATAACAATAATATTTGCTTTTAGAAAACTATTAAATTATTCACATACTTTTTAAAAGAGTAACAACACATGAAATTTAAGAAATAATAACATTCATGCAATCCAAATCCAGACCACAAAAGAACAGAGCCAATACTTCAGAGATTATCTCTGTGTGCTAACATAAATTGATATCTAAGATAGCTTAGGTTTGTATTTTTTAAAAACCTTATTACAAGTGAAGTCTTTGGTTCATGAACATTTCTGTTTGCAGACAGCTAGGTTTTCAAACAGCAACATGTGACCAAATTTGCTTCTGTTCACAAACTCCACATGGGGTGACAAACACAACTGCAGTGTCTTTCTCACACAAACACAGATGTTAGTATGTTCCCACAAATGATAAAACAAATTAAGTTTTTGAACCAAGTCTATTTAAATATAAACACAAAATAGGAGACCATTCAAGAGCTGTAGTTTGTATTATCTTACATGTGGGTCTGAGTTAGTTCACTCTTTTTTATACGTGAGTTTCCTTCATCCTAAATATGTAGTACAAACACATTCATTTCCATTACTGTAGAGCATCTAATAAATGAACATGGCAAACGTGATTGATCAGAGTGAAGACTATAATACAGCAAAACAGTTCTGTATCAACTTTGAGTGCACGTATGAACTTAGTTAATTTGGTTTCAAAATAGGAAATGACATTTTGGGATCATAAGTTTGGTACAAGGTGTGATACTCAATAACAAATACTTTATAATGGTAGGTCAAATTACTATTCCTGTCAACACATAAGAGCTAAAGGTGCTATGCATCCATGTTAGTGCTTGACATTATTATTGTTAGTTATGCTAATCTTAGTTTTCTGTTATCAGTTATAACACTGTTCTAAAGTTGCAATTTGCATTTCAGCTGGACATGGAGTCCTATAACATCACTGTGATGTGTCTATTTAAATATAAATGCAGAATAGGAGGTCACTGAAGAGCCTGTGATTAAAGTGTCTGGCATTTCAGAATTCACACAAGTTAGTTGCTGCCATCCTTGTTGCCGTTCTAGATCACATCAGTCTGGATTTGCAGAGGTGAATCCCTGTATAGTTTGTGTGTGTGTGCACTGTGGTTCTTTTGTCATTTTAAATATCTCTAGAAGTGAGGATAGTTTTAGAGGATAGTAGAATCATAGCCATATTGAGATGCAAGCTGGCAACTGATAAGGACCTTAGAGATCATCCACCATGAGCAGGTCTTTCACAGAGAGGAGACTGACTTCTAGTGGGGAAGAGTAACTTGCTAACTACACAGTCATGCAGAGTTGCTTCAGATGCCTAGTTTATCAAATGTTGAGAGAGAGGGACAGGGAGGGGAACTGGGAGAGGGAGAGGGAGAAGGACATGCAGAGGGACAGGGACACAGGGAGACAGAGGGTGCTCCAGCAGGAAGGTTAAAACATCGCCTGTGATTTTGGCCCTGGGTCTCCTACCTACTGGTCCACTGAATGTCATCACTGCTGTATGCTAAAATACATGCTCGGACAAGCTATCTACAGTATCAGTCTGTCTGTCCCCTGTGTCACACACATATCCAAATCAACCAGCGCTATGGCATTATTATGTGTAGTTATCTCAGTATGAAGGCTGAAGAAATGAGTAGAAATACAAACACAGGACTGTACTGCTAACCCACTACTTCGAGTCACTGACAAAATATATTGTGTGAAATATTTTCTGATGAGCTGCTATTTGTAAAAAAGAAGACTAACTAAAAAGTAGGGTGTCATTTATCCATATTTATAAGTGAAATAAATCAGATCTGCTTGATTAAACATTGTAATGCCTCCCTAGTGTAAGAACTTGAAAGAGTAAATTAAATTTGAAAGGTACAATAAATATTGTGAAAGGGAAAGAAACTGCTCAGGCAGAAGGAACAACTGGGGTGAGGCAAAGGAGAAAAGAAAGAAAGAAATAGGGGAAAAATATATACATATATACATAATAGCTGGGATAATTGTACTCCTGATTTTGGTCTATTGAAAGGAACAGTGAACGCTTAAATTTTTTTCTTCTTTTTAATTTTTTTGACCAACTTTACATACTTATATCTGGTAATCTGAACAACTATTTGAAGACAGCAATATGCAACGTAACAACCACTGTTGAATTCCTATTGTCTTGTTTAGTGAAATTCTGTATCAGTTCTAATTTTTTAAAATTATTTTTTATTCTCTTTGAAAATAGATATTTATAAATAAATAAATAAATAATAGCATAAGCTGTAATGCACAAGTACAAGACCTTCGATTTGTTTTCCAAAAGAGGTGCTCCTCCTCATAGGGCCTTTCTATTACCTTTCTTTCCTATCATCTGTGTCAGAGTTCTGCAGATGACACTGTGAAAAGCAGAGGAACCACTCAGGCTCTATTTCCATTAGGAAATGTTTTCCAAGAAGGGCACTTCCAAATGGCAACCACAAAATATTCGATGTTCAGATGTCATTTAGCTTGTTAAGGGTTAGTGCACAATGAAGAGTGTCAGGGCTATGAGAATTCCTCCATATCTACGGCCACACCCCTATCTTGCAAAGGGCTTCTTACAGTGTTTTGAATGGTGTCAAATGGAGTGGTCCAACATCAAAAGTACATTTTTTATTTCCTGTGTAATTAATATGTGTGCCTTTATAGATCTGCTACATTGGTCATAAAACTTTTATATTCTTTCTTAGAAGCTATAAAGTGATAGTCAAAGTGCATGTCACCATAATTCAATATCTCATAAGCACTCACATATTACTGCAGAGATTAATTTTATTATTGATTTCTTGTCCCATTCTGAGTCTCAGTCACAAAGAAGATTTTAGAATTGCAGGCAGCAAAACATGGTATTGCTGAGCACAAAGTGTTCTCTGTCTCAGATTGGAGGTGATGGTCTACTAAAGGCAGTGATATATGCAACGAGGAAGGTGTTATTTGAGAACCACAGTGATGGGCTTTAAAGCAGGGCTGAGAAAGGAAGGGGTGAGAGAAACAGAGGTATAATGACCAAGTAGAAAATTTTAGCACAAGCATAGACTTTACAAGAGTCATTCATTTAAAATTGCATTTAATTTTACTTTTAACTGACACAAAATTGTACCAATTCATGGGTAGTATATGATGTTGAGAGTCTCATATACACTGTGTAATGACCAGATGATTAATGTATACATCAGATAAACACTCCTCATTTCTTTGAGTTGCAACAATCAAAATACTCTCTTCTTCTCATTTTGAAACACACAATAAATACACTATAATGAACAATATGCATCCTGCTATACAGTCGAATGGCAAAAATAATTCCTCTCATGGCATTCAACCAATTCAACAGGAAATGACACTAAACAAGTATGCAAATAATTCAATGAAAAGGTACAAAAGATTCAAATGGACATTTCTCAGAAGAAACATACAAATAGCTACTGAGTGGATGAAGATGTATCCGATATCAATAATTACCAAAGAAATGCCAATCAGAATCACTTTGGTCTTTACACTTATATGTTGGACGTCTGTTCCTCCAAGGGGGTCCTTTCCTGCCCACCTCAGGGTCTCATTCTCAGCTTTCCATATGGCACCCCCCTTTCCGCACCATCGGCCATTGCATCTCCACCTGTTGTTTAGATCTGAAACTACATGTCCCCCTTTCAAAGAACCATCTACCCTTTGCTATCCTGAGTCACACCTTCAGTTTGCACTTACAGTAGCCTGGTTTTTCAATCCATAGCATTTTTATGGTTTATTATGACATTTATAACTCTAGCTAATATTTCTTATTTCCCATATATTACAGGAATCATTAACATGGAAACTGTTTGTCCACAAGGTGCTAATCACACAACTATGTAAATGGTAAACACAAAAACCTCAATAGAATAATAAATGAATGCATAAAATTTTCCATCAATCAAATGACTATTTGGGACACTTAACACACAGAGTGGAAATTTACCAAAAATTACAGAGTACCCTTGTTATAATGGAGGCATACAATGAAGTTGGACTAGTTAGGAAACTACAGAATATTGGTTTATTATTGCTTGGTAAAATATTTCTTATATTGGATATTTAAAAATTGAGACAAATTTATATTACAATGTATAGTTAGAAGGTAACAGCAGTATAGATTTGTATAAATTAATAAATATTTATTTGTAGTATATGCTTCCTTATTTAACAAAAACTTTATTTCTCAGCCTTTGCAGGGCCTCTTTCACGTCCTTGTTTCGCAGGCTGTAAATCTGAGGGTTCAGCATGGGAATCACCAGGGTGTAAAACAGTGAGGTCATTTTGTCCTGATCTAGGGAGTAGGAAGAACTCGGCCGAAATTACATGAAAAGCAGAGTTCCCTGAAAAATTGCAACTGTAGTTAAGTGTGAGGCACAGGTAAAGAAAGCTTTGGACCTTCCCTCAGCAGATGAGATCTTTAAGACAGATGAGACGATGTAGCAATATGAGACAAGAACTCCCGAGATGGTGCTCAGTTCTATAAAACCAAAAATGATGAACATTACTAATTCATTGACCTGTGTATCAGAGCAGGACAACAGTAGGATAGGAGGGATATCACAGAAGAAGTGATTGATTTCATTAGACCCGCAGAAACATAAGCTAAAAGTCATGATAGTGTGTATCACAGTGTCTACAGTTCCCACCAGGTACACTCCGACCAGGAGCTGGAAACACGTCGTACTTGACATGTCTGCCCCATAGAGCAAGGGGTTACTGATGGCCTTGTACCGATCAAAGGCCATCACTGCCAGCAGCAGGCACTCAGCATCTATAAAGATACAGGAGAAGAAGAACTGCAGGGCACAGCCAACAAAGGGAATTGATTTGTTCTTAGCTAAAAGGTCCACCAGCATCTTGGGCCCAACTGCACTGGAATAGCAGAGGTCGGAGAAAGACAGGTGGCTGAGAAAAAAGTACATGGGTGTCTGAAGCTGGGAATCCACTCTGATTAAAATGATCATTCCAAAATTTGTCAGGAGAATGATGAGATAGACTACTAGAAATATGGTGAACAGAATCACTTTCGTTTCAGGTTTGTTGGTAATTCCCAAGAGAAAGAATTCAGCAAATGAGGTGCAGTTGTCCATCTCCATTCTGCCTTATTCCTCATATAAACTGCTTCAAAATTCATCAAGACAATGATTGATTAGAATCTGATGTTTTCTACATAGGTAAAAAATGTCTATAATGTGGAACATAATTTCATTGTACAAATAATTTTCCATACTCTCTGAAAGTGTCACTTATAAAGAAAAATTATTATGTGAGAACAAAAAGTTCCCAGTGGAGAAACTTTATGAACTTTGATGTTAAACTTATGAATAATACCTGATATGTGCGTGATCTTGGTTTCTCTCATCCACTCTTAAGAAATAGATTTCAGATCCAAAATGATATGAAGGAAACAGCAAAATGAAAGATATAAGACTGATGATTTCATGTCAAAAATGATCACATGGATTACATTACTCAAGAAATATGATTGAATTTATCACTAACAATGATATAAGAGCAGTTTTAAAATGAAAATCATTGTACTCTTTCTAGTGTCTTGTTTTATTGAAAAATGACACATCTATCATTGAACTATTTTCCCCTCATTATCATTGGTTTGTGGGAGGTTTTACCACTCCTTTGCACAACTCACTAGATTTCAAATTACAAGTCTCTTGAAAACAAAAATAATGACTTCAAATAGGAGGAACAGCATATTACACACACACACACATACACACATATATGCACACACTTGTTTATCACTGGCTTCTAATTTGACTTTGTCAATAACCTCAACATTGGAAGACAACAGTAAACATTTCTAGACACTATATTCCTTCTGTCTTTGTTTCCATCTATACACACATGTGAGAGGGTATAAATATGCCTTTCAGTAACTATATGAAAGTTGAATGTATATGGTCATCTTTTATCATTGCTAGACTTAAGTATTATGGTGTTAGGTCCATAGGTACTTGAATTTACTTATATTGATGTTTGATACATGTTACCTGTAGTATTATTATTTGAATAAAACTAAAACAAATTTTAAGTTTGCATGTGCCACTTCATTTGCAGAATGATTTTATAAAGGAATGGTTTACTTATGCATCTTGATTAAAACATAAATAAGGAAATACTTTACAATCCTCATATAAATAGCAAATGAATTTAGCAAAAGTTATGAAAAGAGACTAAGAAGAATATATCATTGGTCAGTATATTATGAAATATATTTAACTGAGTATATTTAGCAAAATCATTCACTAACACATTTCTTACTTGGTTCCTCATTTTTTCAAAGGAAGTAATACTTTATTTGTCCTCTATTTTTTAAATATACTCACAGAGAATCCCTCCTGAGATGACAAAGATTTTCTGTACTTGTTGTTGGTGCTAAATAACTTGTAGGTCACATTTATTCTCACCTAGAGACTGTTGTGATGTAAATCTCCTAAGCTTCTGCTTTTCGCACTTTGTGTTGTTCAAACATAATTGATTAGACTACTAGATTCCATTTTCCCCTGAGTGTGGTGGTGCAACAACTTTAGCAGAGGCAGAACTTTTAATGACTTGCCTTTGTCAACATATTGATCAATTTTAAAACTGAGGAAAATTTAACACTATGCTTCTTAGACATCGTGAGTCACACTCTCATGAAACCAGACATCGAATAAAATTTAAATACAGTTTTAAGTTTTACATTTTAAAAATGTACTAGTACATGTTTGCAGTCTATAACTAATGCATTGAATAACATGACCTACATATAAAATACACATTTTTATATAATATATTAGTGTCACAGTATATACATATATATATACAGTTCCAGAGGATGGAAGTGCAAATGCAAGGCACAAATAGAATCATTATGCAGAGACCGCCTGTCTTCTGGTACACAGATACCCAAATATTCAGACTTTACATGGCAGAATCAGCCAGGAAAACCCGGAAGCTCTGTCTCATAAAGGCAACCATGCAATCTCTGATAGTTCTGCCCATATAAACTCCACACTTTCCAAAAGCCTCACATACTAATGTCAGTTTTTTTTATTAATGCCAAGATTTTGAGGTTAGGATCTCAGCATGAGCAAAAACAACCAGAGTGGAGAAGAAAGCACTGCCAACAAGGCAGAGACAGGAGGAGCAGGTCTGTTTTTCACATTCCAAACATCCGCAGACTCCAGCGAGCCAAGGTTCACTAGGCCAGCCTGCCTGGATAATCCCAGGGAGCAGAAAGTCCTGATTTTATGATGTCATTTTCTGGAAGAAGAGCACCAGTCCACCAAGAAGTGTCTTCTGCCCTTGTTCCCCGCAGTCCCACTGCCCAAGCTGCTCTCATTATAGCTGCAGCTGCTTCGGACACCGGGTTCCCCCTCACAGAGGTATTTTCCCTAAGCACAGCAGACCTGAATATGGACCAAACACACAAAGTTTATTAAGACTGATTTGCAAGCTTGAATAAGAGGCCTGGATCTGAAACAACTGTTACTATTTAGTGTGCTTGAATTTGGAGCAATACACAAGATTGACTGTGAAGCAATCACAGGTCTGCTGCTGCTATATATGAAGTGATTGAAAAGTAGTGCTTAAATTTGAAAATACCTACTACAGTAAAAACATATTGTTATCAGTCCTCCTTGTACTCCTCCTCACTTCAAATGCACTGATCCCATGGTTTGTGCCCCTTCGGTAGCAGTTCTGGAAGTCGTTTTTTTGTTTATTTGTTCATTTTCTATCTTTAATTATATTCTCTTGTTGGCCTTCATATCTTGAATCAATTCAGTATTTACCTTTCATGATCGTCTTAACTTTGGAAGAGTCAGAAGTCCCATGGTGCTTTGGGTGAGGGCGCATAGTAATGGTTCATTAAACTTGTCATTCTATTGGATGGCACGTGGGAGCAGCATTCACTAAATTTTTTATCACAGCTCACAAAGACACTTATGAAAGAGGACTTCCTGAACTGCTTCAGAAAGTAGCAAGAGTGATGGGGTGTTTTCAAAGGAAGAGTATTTGGAGAGGGATTCATGACAGTGTGTATCTTACTGTAATAAGGTTATTTTTTAACTTAAAGCAATCATTTCATATCTTAATCATTCCTCATAAACAGCAATCCTCTCTAGTGGCCTGGGAAAGTTTCCTCTTGTACACTGACCCCCTCTGTTCATCACAGACCTTATTCAAATAAAGCCTTGACCCATTGGTCTGGTACATCTACTTGTAATTTATTTCTCCCTGAAAGCCTGTAAATCTACTCAGCGTACTGGGTAAAGTACACAGAATGGATCTCATAAGGGGGTAAGGGAGAGTGGCCTTTAACATGAGGGCTTTCTAGCTCTAAAGCAAGAAAGACACTTTATATTCCTTCTGTGTGGAGAAGGTCTCCAGACCATTCCACTGGTCTGGAGACCAGTGACCAAAGTCAGTGAGGATGGTGGATGGTGTTCATTGGTGGAGAATGGCCGTGTGTGTCAGCTGCAGTACCCAGCCGTGGCAACTGGTGCGGACAGTCACTGGCCATATTTGAGTGCCTGCCGTGGCAGTAAATGGTGGGTAGCACCAACCAGGGGTTACCAGCGTTAACTGATGTCAACATCATTCAGCAGTCAACCAGCAAGGACATTCAGCAGTCAGCAGCGACAGTAGTCCAGAAATTAGAGCACTGACGCTGAGAGCTAAAGGATACAGGTACTTAGAGAACAGAAGCTTGAAGGCTATGAGCAGTCAAAACTCAGAGCCTGTATCACAGCTGCATTTTGCTGATTCATTGTTTCTATTCAAATTGAGCAAAAGAACCCTGGGTGGGTCGCTGACACATCAACCCACAATTTAATTGAACTTTATATTTTAAACTGTTTTCTGTCATGCTGCTGCTCATGAAAACCATGAACAAAAGGGCATATGTAAATTTAGAGTATGTAGCAGTGGAAGTCTAAAATGTGTTCTCCAAAAGAAGTATTTTCCCCATACGATTTTTGTGTCTTCACAGTTTCCTAAAACCTGTAACTGCGTCTTACAAATGCCACTGTGAAAAGCATCAGAGATTCTGAAACTCAGTTTTCTTTATGCAATGCTTTCACACAAGGATATTTTGTAATTACAAACACTGAAGCAAAGGTTTTCAGTGCCTTACCTTGTACAGTTTTAATAGATAATGAACAACTACATAGAATGTTGTATAATTGTTCAAATATGTGATAATAATACTATGTTCCCAGCAAGGTTCTTCTTGTGTTTTTCCCTTGCAAATTTAAGTACACCAGATGGATTAACTAAATATTGATTAGGTATTAGATGAATGTTCTTTAATTTGTACATCTTTGTAGACTGACTACTTTAGAATCCAAAATTACATTTGAAATATGGGTCATAGACTGAGTTAATTGTTATTGACTATTCAATAAGCCCTCAAAACTTTCATACAAGATTGATTTCAATTACATATTTGCTTTTTCAACTTGTGCTAGAATGAAATTCAATAAAGTCTGTTTCCATCAAAGAATGTTCATAATGTTTTATTAGAGGTGATGCTTTAACACAGTTCTAGGTAGAATAATTCTTTGAGAGTCTTACTTATGAATCACAAAGCTGGAAATTAAACTAAGATATATGATCAATAAAAGTGTACAAAGAGCTAAGTAGAAATCACTCTGTTGAGAATTTTAGAGAAGACTTTACAAGAACCCTACACTTTACACTGTGTTTTGTTTAATTTTGAATAGTTATGAATTTGCTCAATTTTATGGGTATAAAATGAAATGAACCATCATATATACATTGTGTAATGATAAAATCAGGGTAATTAGAAAATACATTCTTTTAAATATTTACCATTTCTTCATGTTGGGAGAATAAAAAATTATTTCTTCTATTTATATAAAAACAAACAATAAAGATTTGCTATACTCATCTCAACATTCAGCACAACTATTTCATCCTAGGAAACACAACTCAATAAATAATGAAAGAAAATACCCCCCCCAAACTGATGCTAGTATGAACAGAAAGGGTACAAAAAGTCCAAATAGATACTTCTCACAACACCACATTTAAATTGTACAAAAGTACATAAACAAATTTTCAACATAGTATTCATTAGAGGAATCTAGTCTCCTCTGTGTTCTTTGCAGCTTGGATTTCCTTTCATTCTCAGGGTATTTTTCTGACCATACCAGGGTTCCTACTTTTCAAGTTCCTACTTTTGTTATCTCCATTATATGTCTATTTATTGCTAATATATGAAACTAAGCATCCCCTTTTAGAAGAATTTTTCCTCCTGTACAGACCAGACTTAGGGTACATAGCATACTCCTCATTTACTACATGCCAATTCATACTTCACTATCTAGTATTTGTATGTTTAGCTATTTAAAGTTTCTGATTTCCAATACACTGTGGGGCTCAATAGCATAGTGCTCATTTCACCATGAATGGAATGTACACACAGGTACAAATACCACTTACTAAACACTCAATAAATCTTAGGATCAAATCAGTGCCTACAATACACATCAAACAAATGACATCTGTACTCATTAAAACAAAGACTGACAAATTTTCCAAAAATAAATATCATTCTGCCTTTGGAAGACATATAATAAATGATAAAATATTTGGGAAATCAAAAAAATATTTGTATATTGGAGATGAAAAAGATATTATTAAGTTCAGTGAAGGTATATGACCACACTATAGGTATAAATATAAGGTGAAGAAACCAAAACTATAGTGTATCTATACAAACATATTAATGGGTAGTATATACTAATTAGCCTAAGACAAAATTTTTTTTTAATCTTTTTGTGGCCTCTTTCACATCCTGATTCCGTAGACTATAAACCAGAGGGTTCAGCATGGGAATCACCAGGCTGTAAAACAGTGAGGTCACTTTGTCCTGATGGAGGTCGTAGGCAGAACTGGGACGGAAGTACATGAAGAGCATGGTTCCCTGGAAGATGGTGACGGCAGTGAGGTGGGAGGCGCAGGTGGAGAAGGCTTTAAACTTCCCCTCAGCAGAGCGGATCTTTATGACTGACAAGATAATATAAAAATAAGAGACCAAAATCCCTGAGATGGTGCTCAGTTCTATAAAACCAAAAATGGTGAATATCAATAACTCATTGATCTGTGTATCAGAGCAAGATATTACTAGGATAGGAAGAACATCGCAGAAGAAATGATTGATCTCCCTAGAACCACAGAAACATAAGTGGAATGCCAACGATGTATGGATCAAAGCATCTACTATCCCCAAGGTGTAAATTGTAGCCACAAGTACAGAGCACACCCTGCTCGACATGTCCACTGCATAGAGCAAGGGGTTGCTGATGGCCTTGTAGCGATCAAAAGCCATCACTGCCAGCAGCAGGCACTCAACGTCTATAAACATGTAGAAGAAGAAAAGCTGTAAAGCACAGCCAACAAAAGGAATTGATCTGTTGTTGGTGAGTAGATCCAGTAGCATCTTGGGGCCAACTGCACTGGAATAACAGAGGTCAGCGAAGGAGAGGTGACTAAGGAAATAGTACATGGGTGTGTGCAGCTGGGAGTCCACTCTGATGAGAGTGATCATACCAAGATTTGCCAGGACATTAATGAGATACACAATTAAAAATGTGACAAAGAGAGACATTTTGATTTCCGGACTATTTGTTATCCCTAATAGAAAGAAGTCAGTCAATGAGGAGCAGTTTTCTTTGTCCATTCTTCTTTATTCTTATTCTAAGTTGTGAGAAAAACAAACAGAAAATAGGTTAGGTTTTTATATTTCTATCTATACAAATATAGTATTTATGAAATGGGATGTGAATTGTATCTGTCAGAAACAAGTGGCAGTCTAAAGAGGCCATATCGTGTA
Source organism: Chinchilla lanigera (assembly GCF_000276665.1). Classification (NCBI taxonomy): domain Eukaryota; kingdom Metazoa; phylum Chordata; class Mammalia; order Rodentia; family Chinchillidae; genus Chinchilla; species Chinchilla lanigera. The sequence continues at coordinate 810,182 of NW_004955511.1, read as the reverse complement.
AAAAAGAAATTAAAATTATCTAGGAATGGGGGTTGATAAAAAGTTATTTCATGCATGATTCTTGCTTGCCTTTTTGCATCATTCCTCTCAGGTGCTAGATTTGAATATACTAAAAGTTATTTCCAGATCCAAATCATACGAAATGAGCACCACAATTAGAAAGACAAGCCATGACATGAAAGACTAAACATCTTCTGTGATGCCAGAATGATCCTATGTATTACAGAACTTAAGAAACTTTACTAAATATTGTCACTGAACCCCATTGAATATTAATTTATGAGTGAAAATTACTATGACACTGTCCAGTGTCCTTAGATTTCACAGAAAAGTAAAACGTTCAGTTGCACTAGTCTTTTTCTTACCATCAGCGTCTTACCAGAACCTTACAGTACTTCCGTGTAACTGAGCTGGTTCCCCAGGACCAATACCTGGAGATGCCAAAAGCAACGAGTAAAAAGAAGTGGAAACAACAGGCTGCAGCCTACATCTATGCTGATTGTTGGGTTTGAAACTGAATTTTTCACAAACATTGTCATGAGGAGAGAAACAGTAACTGTCTGGTATATAGGCTTCAGTTTTGCAAGTTTGTAGATGCATTTCTGTGTGTACATGGCATGGTGTCTGTGTGCCTCTCTCTACTGATATGTGAAATATGGGTGGTCATCTTTCTTCTAGATTAACAATTACAGCATGTGGTCTATATGGACTTGAGTTTATATATACTAATGCATATAATATATTACCTGTGTTATTTTAATTCAATAAAGCAAGAATAAATTTTATATTTACATGAAACATATTACTTGCAGGAAGATATTGAAAAGGAATCATTTATTTAAGAATCATAATTAATGAATGATTGTTCAAACCATTAGAGGATAAGAAAATAATTATTAGATAAAACATTAGAGATAATACAGAGTTTCACTACACAAGATTGTGAGAGTTCAGCATTGTAATTCCATTGCATATTGTTACCTTCAAATCAGCTGCCCAGATTACCAGACACAAACATGCAAAATTGATCAGAACATAAAAAATTTGGAGCATTAACTATTCCTTTCAATATACCGTCAGACAATCTTCCATTCGTACATCTGGTAATCTGAGCAACATAGTTGAGGATAGTGATATATAATATAACAACCACTGCTAATTCGTATTATTTTGTCTTGAAACCCTGTGTCACTTTAAATGTTCTTGCTTTGTTTTATGTTTGTGATACTGGTATGCTCCTATTATTCTATTTTTTTTTGTTTGTTTGTGTCTCATTTACTACTGTCTTTAAGTTAAAAAAATACTCAAAGAAAGAATCACGATTAAAATATAGGTAAATAAAAATTTTCAATCCTTATACAAATGACTAATAAAGTCAATTTCACATAAGTCTGTTAAGAAAATATCATTACCCATTAGATTATAGAAATGTTTTATTGAGTAAGCAGGTATAAAATAATTTACTAACTCACATCTCAGGTTTAATTCCTCACCTTTTCCAAAAGAGTGATGTTTTACTTTTCCTGTATTATTTCAATATACCCACTGAAAAACGTACCTGAATTGACAAAGACATTCTGAAGTTACTGCTGCTGCCTGAACCATACACAAATCGTATTTATATTCACCCAGTGCCTATGGGGAAATCAATCTCATACGTCTCTGCCTTCTGTGTATCCTGTAATGCAGGCATAATTAATTTACATTCCTTGTTCAGTTCCAACTGGGAATCCTGCAACAACTGCAGCAAAGTTTGAACTCCTCATTCTTCATTTGTCACCAAATTGATCACTGTCAAAAACTTCACCAGGTCCTGAAACATGCCCTCTGCTAGTGACACTAGACAGCTAGTGAAGCTGAAATACTCCTCTTCTTAATGACTTCTGTATCCTTTGTTTTTTCTATCATATTCCCTCCTTTTTAAAAAACTACCCTTTCACAGCCCATTTAGAAGTGAGAAATACAGCCAGAAAATTGTTTCATTAATCATTGTCCAATTTGTCTCCCCCAACTTCATTCCACCCACATTGATTTCAATTATGTTACTCTATACACTACATTGCTTTAATTTCAATTATGTTACTCTATACACTCCATTACACCTACATTGCTCTTTCTGATACGTTTTCCTTAACATCATATATGTACACTTCTACATTCACACAAACCCTGGAACACAGATTTAAAATAGCAATGTAACGATAAATATGTGCTGTATGCATGTGTTAAATATATTCAGGCTGTTAACCTGGGAGATACTTAGTAAAAAGTACAAAGAAAGAAACAACATTCTATCTATGTCATACTAATATACTTCCTATGTATAAAAATGATCAGTTATTGAAAAACATATTTTGGTATACTGTTTTCAAGCAGAAAGCCAATTCTGTGTATTTTAAAAGTATGTTTTGTGTACTGATATTTGAGAAGTACAGAAAATGTGAATATTCTTTCTACCCCAAGCTTCATCCTGAAGCTCTATAATGGTCCACACTATCTCAGAATTCTTCCTCCATCTCTATCTCCAGTTTCATTGGACCTCTTCTTTGGCTCAGAGAAATAAGCCCCATATTTACATTTTTCTGTCCATAAATATTTCTCTATCATCCATTCCATCATTGTGGTTTTTTAACTTCTTTTCATTCTGCTATGGAAGTTTTGAATTTCAATATAAATCATTGTGCTTGCCTTACATAATGCTACATGTTTTTATATACATATTAGTTAGCTTCTCCATACATATCTAGCATATATTTCAAACATTTCTATCTCTCACAGTCTCAATATACTAGGAAGAAATAGGAGCTTTGAAAGTAATCAGCAAACTTCCAGGCTGCCATAGACATCATATTTGACTCTAAAGTACTTGCTATCCAGAGGTTTCTAACCAGTGTATAATGACAAAAAAAAAAAAAAAACAAAAACAAACAAACAAAAAAAAAAAACTGCCACTCTGGAAGAGAAAATAGCTCTCTTGGATGCTGTCATAAAATATTATAGCACTGTGTAAAATTCATGGAAATAAGAATCTCATCTTGTTGTTTTTGAAGAATGAAGAGTTGGCTCAAGTTCCAAATATTTCCCCCAGGCGGATTTCCCCAAGGAGTGAGCACAGAAAGAGCAGCAGCAATGAAGGCTGCCAGACTGAGACAAAATCTGCTTATTTATTTTACCTGGAGACATCAGTGTTATCCTTCATTTGTAAAAGTGTCGGCTATATGATGTGAAGAAACAATAGATAATAAATAAAAGGCCAATGCTACCCAACATAGTCACCAGGGGAGAAACCCCAGTATTGGCCACGTTCTGAGTAATACTTTATGATGTAGAAATCGTTTTAGGACACATGATTTTCTACGTGTTTACCAAAGCCTTCTGGTGACTATAAGACACGATACTATATCCCGTTCTATTTGTCTTAATGCAGTTAATTTACTTCAAAACAAGTAAATGAAAAATTGTGCATACAAAAAATACTATAAGAGTTTATAGGCTTGGGACATGTGTTCACCCAAATAATCTGGGTGAGTCCAATCTCTTCTGAAAACAATCTCAAACCAATGTGGTCTACTCTCAAAGGTACAGTTGTTCTTCACAATTCCAATAAAGATTGATAATTCCCCAGGCTAAAATCTGTGAAATATTCTTGGTTAGGGGAAAGGGGTTCCTTAGCGATATAGTTTAGTGCCCTTTCATATTTCATTGTCATTTATTGAGTGACTGTACTGATCATAAATACAGAAAATTATTGATATATAAGATATTGAGGCAAGCCAATTTTAAGTAATTTTAATAATGATTCAAGTGTGAAGCTGAAGACACGGAGACTGTGTGCTCCCCAAGAGCTCTGCTGCCATATTCCTCTTCTCCAGTGTATATTTGGGGGAATGGGAATTAGCATTGGTCCACACTCATTTTCCCATTCAATCACTCCCCATCTCCAAGGATGACAAGTCACTTTAGGTTGCAGTTTGCTTAAATGGCACCTAAATTTGGGAGATATCAGTCAAAATAATTTGAATTTTATGTATTACAGTGCAACACTTGCAGAAGACTGTCTACATAACTGTCTCATTTTAAAATTACTTCAAATTCTCTTCCACTCCTCATTCAATAGGATACAAATCAGAGGTTCCAGCCTGGGAGTCCCAATGGCATAGAACAATGAGGCCATTTATGCCTTGAGATAAAGATTAGGAAGAATGAACCAGAAACACACAAAGAGCAGAGTGCCCTGGAGAACTGAGACTATACTTAATAGGTAAGTGCAAGTAAAACTTAGATCTTCCATCAGCAGAGTAGGTCTTTATCACTGCCAGGGTGACAAGACAGAAAATGTCCTGACAGAGTAATCAGTATAATGGAACCAGCAATGGTGAATACCATAAAAATGATTAGTCTCCTTGGATCCACAGAAATATAAGCAGAATACCAATATTTTATTTATAATAGCATCTATCATCTCCACAGGTGAACTCCAGCCAGGATTTTGGAGCACAGCCTACTTGACATGTGAGCTGTACAGAGCAAGATGTTGCTGATTGCCGCATCTAGGGCAGCTCTCGAAGTTCCCAGGGAGAAGGATGGTGAGAGGATGGAGAAATAAAGAGAAGAGACAATATACCCTCCCCATCTCCAAGGATGACAAGTCACTTTAGGTTGCAGTTTGCTTAAATGGCACCTAAATTTGGGAGATATCAGTCAAAATAATTTGAAGGTCAAGTAGAGTCCTCTCTCTGGATGGGAGGAAACGGAACTGCTCAACCACCAGAGAGCATTTGTGTGTACATTTGGCAGGTTGATGAGTTACAGCCTTTGCTTGACCAAGTTCCTTGGGGTATTTTCTTCTCTCCTGGTGACTCTCCTTAGGCACACTATGCATTGTAAATCACTTTCCTCTATGGTCCCACAGTCTTCTTGGTCAGAAGACCAGGGACTCACCAAGTTATGGGATGTTGCTGCAGAGGGTCTCTTATGTCTTGGGTCCTCATTGACCTCAAAGGACTGGGGCCAAAGTATTGGCTGTCCTATTAGCCCATCTATCTTTCTAATTTTGGGTCTCAAGTTGTTGTTGAAGACCCAGAAGAGAAGATTAATGACATTACATTTTAATGAAGGCAGTAAGCTTAATATTACTATCTTAACTAATTATCAAGAACCTTAGAACATAAAATAGAACCATTATTTTCACACAACCATGGATGTTCTAAAATGTGATCCTTAGAGAATTTTTTAATAATTTTTTTGTGACAAGATCCTGCTATTCAGTGTAGGCTGGCCTTGACCTCACTTTGTAGCACACAATGATCCTTCTCCCTCAGCCTTCTGAGTGCTGGGATTACAGGTGTACACGAACATGCCTGGCTTGAATCCCTATAGAATGTGAACAGATACATATTTTACATAGAAAATTAGAAGTCAAAAGCCATACATAATATTGCAGTATGACAATCCATATTTTACATAGAAAATTAGAAGTCAAAAGCCATACATAATATTGCAGTATGACAATCATGATGACATTTTGTAATGGATTTAAATTTCCATTTTGACATAGCATAACCATTTTAATCAATCACCTCAATCAAATACATAAGAAACTTTTATCTAACTTGTTGTCCTTTAATGGGATAAACATCTATAAGTTTCTGTTAAAGGCAGATGCCTGAATGTGAAAGAACAGACTACCTCTATTTGCAATCCTAGTTCTACATTTTGAAAACCTGCACATCTGCAGGCATGGATACATTCAACACTGTAAAAACAATAACAATTGTCATAGCCATATGAAAACCTTTGTACCAGGGCATCTTTAAATCAAACACCTTATTGTCTAGAAAACTTAATCCTTTGATGAATGAGCATTATGTACATATTACAATAATATATTTTAATAACATTTTTTAGAGTGTCTCCCATAATGTTATGGAGATCATTTGGGCTTCCTATCAATGAACAAGAACTGGATAATGTTTCCAGGCAGCTGCTTTCTTAATCATCATTGGAGTCCTGTCCAATAATTTCTCCCCACCCTAAGGGATGTTTGTTTAAATATCATTAGAGTTTTTGATAACCTATGAGAAAACCAAATTTGCTAACATTTTGACCAGCTGGCAACCCAGGTGGAAGCAAGCTTTTTAAATCTAAATAAGCCAAATTGAGTTATGAACAAATGATCCAAAATGCAAAAGAAAAAAAGAAAAAAGAAAAATTTTTGAGCTCAAATAAAAAGCAGCTCTTCACAGAATGGACGAGACAACAAATAAAAAAGTTTACAGCTTAATAGATTGAACAAACAGACAAACATCTTACAAAGTCAAAGTGCACTCAAATATATTTTTGACCACATTGAATTATAATAACAGTCTTGCAATTTTAGAGGTTTGTAATTATAAATACACTAGTCAGAATTATTTGCAGGGTGATTAGCAGAGATCTCTCATAAGAAGAATTTGGAAGGAATAAAATATTTTACCTATAATTAATATATACATTTGTATTTTATTTTTGTCTTAAGAATGCTGGTAACTTTGGTGTCCTCTTTTTTCATGTAACTTTCAGCACAGTTATCTCTAAGCACTCTTTGATCCCCAGTTTTGATTCCCAGTTTTGATTACTATTTCCTAGGCATTCTGGGTCAATCCTTTCCATTGGCTCCAGGTCCAGTCTAGCCCCATCCTTGTCTATCAGCTGTAGAGCAGTCTTAGAGGTATCACTGTCATAGGACTGAGCATCAGTTTCTTGAAAGGTAGAATCAATTCCTTCTCAAAGCCAGGATCCATGGTACAGTGGAACAGCATATTCTGGTATGCAAATAAACTATTCAGCATTCTCTGCAAAGACACAGCATACCTTCAACCCCAACATAGCACTAGGCTGGGTCCCTTCCTTTGTCCAGTATGAGATCTTTCAAAAGAACACTTCCTAGTTTTCTTCTTTTACCTGATTTAATTGTCTTTCTGCTGCTATAGTCCATCCCTACTAAGATTTAAAATGTTAATAGTATATAATGCCACATGAAGTCTATTATGAGGTGAAAATTTTGTAGGGAAGGATTCCCCTTTTTGTTTTCGTAATTGAATTTTGAGCATATGGTGAGCACATTCAACTATTACTTGACCTTGAGTTTTATAAGGAATTTCTGTGGTAAGAGAAGTATGAAAAGTTTTACAAAATTTTGGGAAGGAAGCATTTCTATAGGGTGGGTCATTGTCAGTCTTAAGTGCCTGCAGACAGCCAAGGGTACTAAAGGCACCCAAGCAATGAGCAACAACATGTTTAACCACTTCACCAGCGTGAGCAGAAGCAAGATTGAATCTTGAGCAAGTGTCTACTGAAATGTAGACCCAGTGTAAAGTAAAACTCAGGAATCTGTGTGACATCTATTTGTCAGAGATGATTACAGTGCAATCTTCTTGAATTAACCCCAATAGAGGGTGAGAAAGATGTATTATGCATGAGAAACATTATTTAAAAATTTGTCACACCTGCTCTCAGGTTGAATGGAACTGTTTGAGTGAAGCAGAAACATTTTTTTGAAAGGCTGCATGGAAAATAGAAGCCAATTGAATGACATCTGTGGGAGCAACTGTGACAGTAGCTAGCAATCTGCAGGCATGGACATTGCAGCATTTCCCTCAGTGAGAGGCCCTGGTAATTGGGATTGAGAACATAAGGGGCTATGACATGGCTGAATAGCAAATTGGAGAAGATGAATCAAGTGAAAAAGATCTTCTTGGTTAGTGTGAATGGTGGCAATTTCCATGTGTCATGCTGCAAACATAATCACTGTCTCAAAAAAAGTTAATTGGAGGAAATATCTTATAAGGCCCATATAACAGCTTGCAGTTCCATATTTTGTACAAAAGAATAACCTATATCCTGTATTCAAGAAGAAGAGGCCATAACATAACCTCCCCTACCCCAGGAGGAGTCATTTGTGAAAACAGAGACATCTCTGTCTATGGGAACTGAACTTATTTTTGAAGGGGAGAAAAAAGATGTGAGGGAAGCAAATTGAATTAATTTGTCTGGAGGATAATGACAGTAACACCAGGGAAGTTAGCTAACACAGTTTGCGATGACAGTGAGAATTTCCATAATGAGAATTTCTTTGAACAGTAGAAAAAAGAACAATGATATTTTGCACCTCACATTGAAAAAGCTGACCAGCGTGCATCTGTCCATGGGTGCTTAGTCCTGTCACAGCATCATAAAGGGTGTAATGGTTTTATGTGGAGCGTGTGGCATATGTAGCCATTGTAAAGTACTCTGAGACTGCAAAAGGATCCCAGTGGGCATATGTTGAGTACAGAAAATAATTTAAAACATTGGCAAAGATGAGTTAACTCAAGGGAGTTAAATATTAGCGAGAGCCAGATTAATTTTGCGCAAGGTGGTTTTAGCCTCTGGCATAAGTGTTTTGGAGAATTTGGAGCCGGGTACCCATCGAAAATGTCAAAGAGGAGTGCTAAATCATTAGTTATTAAGTATTGGGTGGAGCTAATTAATATTTCCAAGTAGAGTATGAAATTCAGTTAAGGTTGCAAGATGATTAACTTGGATCTGAACAGTTTGGGGCACAATGTGTCTCTGTTGCATAAGGTGACCCAAATATGAAAAAGGTGCCATAGTTTTCACCTTTTCGGGGGCCACCAATAGGCCTACATTAGAAAGGACATCATCCAATTCAATAAATATGTGGTGCAAGGTGGATGAGGATTCCTGTGCTAGAAGAATATCATACATGTAATGGATAAGATAAGCAGATGTATAAGCCTGACTGACTGACAAAATGGCTGGAGCCATAAACTCTTGACATAGGGCTGTACTCTGCCATTCCTTGTGGCAGACCATGTCATTGGAAGCAATGCATATGGGTTTGATGATTAATGGAGGGTAAACTAAAGGCAAAATGGTTTTTATTTGGAGGATGGAGAGGGATATAAAAAAAAAGTCTTTCAAATTAATCACCATGAGCAAAAAATGTAAAAGAATAGCTACAGGCCTAGGAAATCCTGGTTGAAGTGCTCCCATAGGTTCCATGGTGTGATTTACAACCCACAAATCCTATAATAATCTCCACTTTCCTGACTTCTTTTTTTATTACAAAAATTGGGTATTCCAAGGGCTGTTGGAGGATTCTAGTTGCCCCATCATCATCTGTTCATTAACCATTGTAGGAGCTGCTATAAGTTTCTCCTTAGAGGGGTCATTGATCAACCCATCAGACATCCAAGTTATCTTGGACACCAACCATGGGATCAGAGAAGGGACGAAGACCCTTACTGAAAATATGAAGACAAGTAGCCTATACCAAAATAGTCCTTTTAAAGAAATAGCTGGAAGAGGTTCTTTCCTTCCTTGATTGTTATTACCAAGCCCTTGAATTGGAAGGAAACCCTATTGCAACATCTGATGAGTCACCAGGGAGTTAGAACCAATGAAAAGTGCCCCGATATCCTACAATACATCATGACCCCGTAGATAGACTGGTATATGGGGGAGGACATAAGGTGAAAAATGTCCAGAATGGCCTTCTACAGCCCTCCAAGTGAGCAGTTTAGTACTTCTACTAGGCTGAGAAACACTGCCCACTCCCTGTAGATCTGTAATTGCCACATACAGAGACCATGCTATAGATCAGTGGTGTTGGGCAATAACACAAACACATGCACCTGTGTCTAAAAAAGCCCGTTAAATGTTTTTCCTTCAGTGATCAATATGCCTTGTTCAGTGCAGCATTTGAAGTGTCCAAGGGGAAGGACAGCAAGAGGATGGAGAAATAAATATAAGAGACAATATACATAAAGCTGAGGTCAAGTGGAGCCCTCTGGATGGGAGGAAAAGGAACTTCCCAACCACCACAGTGCATTTATTTATATATCTGGCAGCTTGGTGTCATCTGACACCCCTTTGCCTTACAACCTGTTCTTGGATTGTGGGGTGCATCTTTTTTTGGACTGGAGCAGCTTGTTTATGTGGCTTACCTCAGGTACTCCTTGTTTTTGGACCAGTTTTGATGTAGATGATCAAAAATACACAGTACAGCTAAAAAAGATAATTGACTTGCTCTTGGTGATGAATACTTCAAGCACCCTGGGTTCAATTGCTGTAGAGTAACAAAAGGTTGCTTTGTGGATAATAAATTCCAAATTCTCCAGTTCTGAGTAGAAAATGTGCTTTGAATCATTGGATTTTAAATTTATTTAACTAAATTGGCATACACAAAGTCATTCATAAATCTTTTTTATAAAGGTAGTTTTCATACTCACATGTTTAAACTTGGAAACTCAGAACTCACCTGACATGAGTGGCTTTTTGGTAGCTGAATGTTAGGTACATAGCATATTATTATACATATAAAGTATAATTTGGAAATTAAACTCTCTAAAGCTACTTCCCTCAGGCATTCATGATATGCAAACATGAGATTAATTATATTTACATTTATGTATTTCACTTGTGTAAACGTGAATTTCTTTACCAAAAGTTGAGCTTTAATTCTTTACTGTTGTTACCACATCATCTATGTCATAATGAAAACTGCAAATTAAACAAATTGTGAAAATATGACAATGTATACATTTTATTCTTTGAACTGTCATCTGTATCAGCTTTGTCCAGTTAAAATAGAATTACATGAAATCATCTACACTCCAATCATTTCCATCTCTTTTCTAAATTTTAACTGTTTCTGTTTTTGAAACATTTTTCTCATCACTCCAATGAACTAGTACTACATTTGATGAAATGTTTGAGATGTAGTTTATATATACTTTTAATTAAATTTCACACTATTAAAAGAAATAATATGATGAGCTAGGATAATTGTACTACTAATTCTATTAGTTCATTGAAAGAAACAGTTAGTGGTTACATTGTTTGATCAAATTTGCATGCTATATCTGGTAATCGGAGAAACTATTTTGAGGATAACAATACGCAACATTACAACCATTGTTAATTTTCTATCATCTTGTTTTAAAATTCTGTATCATTTCTTTTTTAAAGGGAAAAAAATAAGAAAAAAACAACAATGAAGACAAAAACAAAGCAACACAAAAACAATAAAAAACTATACAAGATTTCAAAACAAGATGATAGGAATTAACAATGGTTATTATATTACATATTATTACCTTCAGCAAAGTTGCTCAGATTATCAGATGTAAGAATACAAGATTGGTCAAACAATTAAAGACAATAACAAATAATAAAAAAATTAGAAATGATAGATCTTCATTAAACAAGATGGCAGGAATTCATAGGTTGGATAAGTGTTGCTGATATCTGTTGGTTTATTGAAAGGAACAGTTAATGCTTAAATTTTTTTCTTGACCAATTTTGCATGATTATATCCAGTAATCAGAACAATTGATTTGAAGACAACAATATGCAGTATAACAACCATTGTTGAATTCCTACCATCTTGTTTACTGTATCATTTTTATTCTCTTTTAAAAACAAAAAAAAACTATTAATTTTAATAAAATCACAAGCTGAGGAACAACCACCACTATCTGCTTCCAGAACATTTTTACTGTGAAAATACCCTCAGTAAGGAAAACATTCCTATTAGTGGTCACGCTTCTTAATCTTTTCTCCTCAGTACCTCACAAACTTATTTTACTTTCCTACTTTACATAATTAGTTATTCTGGAAATCAAATAGAAATATTTCGTATGTGCCATTTTATGTTGACCATTCTCTAAAAATAATATTTTCAGAAACATTTTCCTGTGTGGCCAGTTTCAGAATTGCATAACATTTCATAGCTGAATAGTGTTAAATTTTAGGGCTCCTGCTCCACTCATAATTCGCTGCTTATCTAGAATTTTTCCAATTTTTTGCTGTCATGAATAATAATCAATGAACACCAATCTCCATGGAAGATTAAAGCCAGTTGTTTCAGCCAGCATTAGAAAATTTCTGCTCACCAATCACATGTTGTCCATCACGTGATGCGGACTTCATTACTGGATCATATTCTGCAATTCAGCACTTTGGGCTTTAAATTATGTCAAATATATTCATGTGAGAGTTTTTATAATACCTTTAAATCTTTAGAAATAAAATCTGTGCGTTCTTTTTTATTATTCCCAACAGTCTCTACTAAAACAATTTACAAAGATGATTTGTTTACTGCATATAGTTTATTATTTTAGGCTGTTTGTAATGGAAATAGGGAACAGATAGTGAAGATGTTCTGGAATTGGGAATTTTTCCTCCGCTACGATATTTGATCTGTGCAAGGATGATTCTTTTAGGAGTTATTCAAAATTAACTATTTTTCTCCAGAAACAAAGTTCCATATTTTTATAAAACAATTTCACTTACTATTCTCTGTATGAATTCTTTATAAACTTGAGAATTGCAGGAAGGTTGAGATTTATTTCAACAATAAATAGCAATATAATTCTTAGTATTTAATCATTGTCTACCACTGCTGTATCTGTTGTGTTTGAGAGCTAAATTTTTTTAAAGATATAGCTGGGATAATTGTAATGAGAGCTAATCTTGCTTTAGAATTACTATTTCCTTTTCCTGAATTAACCCTTTCATCATTATATAATCATTTCCTTCTCTCTCTCTCTCTCTCTTTCTCTTTCTCCCTCCCTCCCTCTGTCTTCTTTAGTCTGCTCTGATAGAAGAAAGTTCTTCCTGCTTTCTTTAGTTCTTGGATTTCATGGGATACTTCATTTCTTCCTTGCCTTTCACTCCTTTAATGTCCTTAGGTATGAAGGGAACTTCTTTTTATTTTTTTAATTTTGAAGAGAAGAAAGATAAACGTTACCATGAAACTGAGTTTCAAACCAGGTTAGTAGGACAGTCACAGCAGTTGATACATTGCATATTGTTGTCTTTATAGTAGTTATTCGGAGTGGAAGACATAGGCCCGATCTCTTATCTAGACAATATGAGCACAAAACTTTCTTGTCAATGACGTAAAAGAAACTAGTTGTATAGCTGTCTTACCTACCTTGTGTAAATATATATATATATATATATATAATATATATATATTTCTTTTTCCCTGTTTTCCTTTCCCTTTTCCCCCCATCAGTTTCTCTTTTCCTTTGAATAGTTTCTTCCCAATTCACAATATCTATTTCACATTTCAGATCTTATTTACTTGTTCAGTTTCTCACACTAGTGAGTCAGTACAATGTTACACATACGAGTCTGATTTATTTCACTTATGCATATAGTCTCAAGTTGCATCCATTTACATATAAAAGTTTCCAGTTTATCCTTGAAGGGACCTTCTTTTAGACAATCTGTACTGGTACCTCTATACTGGTCTTCAGTGGTTCCTGGAGGAATGGTGAGTTCCAAACATGACCAGGAACAAGCAAATTATTTTGGCCAAGAAGGATAGCTGTTCACAAAGCAATTGATGGGTGCAGTCTTTCTCCCCACGCAGAGGTAGCTCAGTTTACAAGCTCAGCTTGTTTTATGATCTTGGAGAAGGTGGCCACGGTTGTGTTACTCACCCAATGTGGACTTTGCGATTTGGAAGCAAAATTTTGCTGAATGCTTTTGTTTGCAAACCAAACTGGTCACAAACAGAAGAGTCTGTGAGTTGAAGTATTACTGTATTTTGGAGGTTTGATATCCCCTTTTCTAAATTTCCAGTTTCCAGACTGTCAATCCCTTAACATATAAATATGGTTGTTGTATTTTTAATCATATATATATATATATATATATA
>NW_004955511.1:780980-796367 GCF_000276665.1 Chinchilla lanigera | reverse complement strand
TTTTTCAGAAAATATCTGAAGAGTACTAAAATGTGCATCCTTACCTGACAATCCTCTCTTCCACTAGCTAGGGGGAGGATTAGACATCTTTTCCAGTTATCTGCTGTGAGGTACTGTAAGGTTCTGCCTAACTGTGGCCAGAATCACCATGGGTGAAGCATTTCCACATTCCTATTTCAATGCTTCACCCCTAATGCTGCCAACATGCATTTATTAGTCATGTTCCTATTGCTGGGACAAAATGCCTGAAATACACATTTTAAAGAAGGAAATAAATATTTGACTCATAATAGCTGATGTGTCAGGCCATAATTTACAAGCTTCAAAATGTTATGGCCAAGCAAAGTTCCTCCGTTAAGGCAGCTAAGAAACAGAGGACAGGACATAGTACCAGAGATAAATCATACATAGCTCCAAAGGCAAGCTCCCATCACTCCCGAAGTCTGACTCACTAATCCCATATCACTCATCCCATCTCTAATCCAGCCAAGTTGACAACCAAAATTTAACCATTACATTGCACCATGTGCTGCACCATAACCTGCCATGAGCAACCTAAAACTGAGTTTGGATCCGCACTCGTACTTTATCTTGCTGTCCAGTTAGACTTTTGACCCAAGAGAGCTGCCAACATCTTAGGTGATGCTAGTTGGACCAGAAGCCCTGTAGACTGAGGCTATGTATTGGCCAGGATCACTGGAGCAATTCTGTAGCTTCTGAGTAACTAGGCCCTGGGCAGGGGAACATTCAGCTGTGTCTCCTGTTTGACTGCAGCAGCTCAGTACTGAGTTTCACATGGGAAATCTTGTCCTTATCACCCATATGCAACTCAGCAAGCGGATTCTTGCACAGTGCTGCGTTTGCTGTTGTAGTCTGAGGCAATGCTGAAGACAGTCACTTACTCCTTCGGACTGAGGCTACATGGAGCCACATCGAAATCTCATCGCCACAAAATTCCTCAAAATCTCGGGGGTACACAAATATTCAAGCAATGAGTGGTGATAAAGAAGGCCAAAGAGTGATCCCATCTCACCGGGGTTCAAGACTCCCTGTGGCAGTGAAATTCTAGAATGTATTTCAGCCCTGGTGTAGTAAGAGCTGGGCTACCTCATTTTGAGCAACTATGGATGAAACAGCCTAACCTTGGTGTCAGATTGACTTATCCAGATCACTGAACTGTGTTCCACCCGAGTCTCAGGCTGAAAACACCTGCCTGGTCTTGAGGAGTAGAGCTTTACTTCAGGCCAATTTTTAGCCTGGAAAGAATAAAGATTGAAGCACCACTTTCCCACTAGCATTTAGGTTATTGTTTAATGCTGAGGCTAGACTAGGAGCTGAACCTGAGATCTCTAGACTGACTTTGGGGTCTTAAATTTCTACTGGATACTGAGTCTCATGGCAGTAAGTTTGGCACTGGGTTCTGAGACAAAGTCTTGTGCTAATTTTTGTGCCCAGCTTCCAGCCAGTGGGGTGTTGCTTCCTTCTTGGCCATTTGATGTTGACAGAGCCAGTGGAAGCATTTAGCCACTGGGCTGACTCCCTGTCAAGCACCACATCGGCCTTCACAAAAAGAGTGCTGGGCTTTGCCCAGTGCTGAGTTTTCCGTGGAAGACTTGGTACTGGGTTTCAGATCTAAATCTTTGATTCAACTCTGTTTTCTCCCTACAAGTGGAGGCTCTCTCCACACTGTGCTGCTTGGAGCTGAGGAAGAGAGGTCATGGACAACTCTTTCTTTCTTATTTTCTTCACTAAGTCTGTGTTCATGGTACTACAAGCAGATACCAAGGTCTCTTTTGTGATTTCCTTGTCTATCATAACTGAAGTTTAGTTTAAGGAGAACCATCCCTGTGTGGCAGTGATCATCAGAGGATCTTTCTCGGCTGCTGTCTTGCTCAGCATTAGCTAATTTTTAATTTACATTATTTTTCTTACGATGATTTTTGATACATGTGTATGTGTTTATATGTATGATTTTACTTATATATTATTAATTTGATATTTTTTGTCTCTTGCATCTTGAAAATAATGTAATAATTGAATTTGTATGATAACTTCACGGTATCATCAGAGAATCAGGATCTAGTTTCTTACTCTGTTACCTGTGAACATGACTGTTGTTTTCAAGGTCAACTCACGTTCAACAGTACTGGACCAACGGTCTATCTGTATCCACACTCCAGGCACTGGGAATGAGAAAGGCCCAAAGATAGCTTTATTTCTTCTCACTTTAGCTTAACTGAGATGATTGTAAGTGTACATGCATTTTATTGACATATCAAATTCCATCTAAATCTAATCCAGTTGTTTACAATGGTAGCAATTTGGAAAATTTTAACAAAATATCAAAACCAAAATACTGGTATAGAAACAATCCAACTACAGTTTCCCACTTTTAAAGTTTAATTTTACTTTAAAGTTTAAATTTTACATATATGTATGTATTTGTGTGTATGTTTATGTATGGATGCATAAACACACAGAAAAAATATATATCCATATGTATTATTCTAAGTGCCATATCATATTTTTTCCATCACTATGAAAAACTTCATGGGAGAATTTCCTTGGTGAAAGGAAATTTCCTTGATATATGTATATATGTTTATATGTATGATTTTATTTCTATATTATTAATTTGTTCTTTTATTTCTCTTGCATCTTTAAAATAATGTAATAATTGAATATGTATGCTAATTCCATGGTATCATCAGAGAATCAGGATCTAGTTTCTTACTCTGTTACCTTTGAGCGTGACTGCTGTTTTCAAAGCCAACTCACATCCAATAGTACTGGACCAATGGTCTATCTGAACCACACATATACATGTATCACATTTTCCTAGGTGCAAGTGTGATAAATACTAGGAAAATATAATACATTTTTAATTCTTTATCCAGTACCCCATGGAGATACATCTATAACCTAAACAGTTTTGTCAGGCATAGTTTTAAGTAAATTTGACCTTCTTTGTAAAGAGAGGTATTATATTGTATGAGGAGTGATCATATCTAAGATGATTGCTTACATTAAATAAATTACTACAGTAAAAGATATACTCAAGAATGATTGGAAAATGTTTTAAAGAAGAGGTGAATGCAGAATTTTCAGTGGGACAAATCATGGTGTGTCTATTCATGTAATAAATATTTTTATTGAAACAATCAGCATAATTTGGTCAAACTTTTACAGACGTTTTTGAAACGAAAAAGGAAATCTCAAGGGCACTCATATATGATGTTTTATTCTCAGGAACTTATTATTCATTTCTTTGCATATTAATTTCATTTCCATTCATGATTTTACGCAGATTCTTAAAAACTGTGTGTGTGTGTGTGTGTGTGTGTGTGTGTGTGTGTGTGTGTGTGTATTCATGCCACATACCATAATGTGATTTAATCTTGTTTTTCAAACAACTGGTAAGAATTCAAACTTCAAATAGCATGTGATTTTTTATTTGAGCATTTTTTGTTTCACCGACATAATACAAGTGGTTTGGGTAACTGGGATGGCGTGGCTAGACAGCAAGTAAGCATAAGTGAATAATCTGATTGGAGTTACCGATTCAAGAAACAAGGTCACTTTGCTGCTCTAAGGAAGTGATTTTGGGGGAAACATTGAGAACCACTCAACCAAAGCGAGAATGGGGAAGATGAAAGAGAGAGCTCCCAGGAGAAAGGGGTGGAAGAATTGATGACTGACAATTCCAACACAGAGATGCACACAGCTAAGGACATTTGAATTGTTTTCATCCTTTTTTTTGGTTCTGGGAATCGAACTCAAGACCTTGTGCTTGCCAGGCAGGCGCTCGTGTTGTTGAGCTATATCCCCAGCCCCAACTGTTTTCTTTAAATCATTATTTGATTGGACTTAGTTTTTCAGGTTTAATGGAACTGTACATCTTGAGACTTCTCTAAATGTCAAAAAGCTCTAAAGCAAGCATATTTTTCATAGCTTCATGCACCTAAGCCTTTGTTGTGCTTATAAACTTTAAAGATTTTGCTCTACACTTAGGCAATAATCTATTTATGAGAATTTTGAGATAATGTGAATTAACTCTCCATTAATGTTTGTATTCTACTAGAACATAAGTTTCACATGTCAAAAAACTAGTAGATTTGCCAAGAAATGAAACATGTAAATATATTAGAAAGCAATTAGTAAGCCTCTCATTTAACCTCACTATAATTGAAATTGATGGAAGAACAAATAATATTTTGGCACACTTAAAAATGTTAGCAAAATTTCTCTAGATAAAGAAAAGCGCATATGTATTCCAGAAAAGAAGGTAGAGTGACATAAATCAATCACTAGAAATATGTATATGAGAATTGCTTAAAACCACCCTTTACTTCTCAGTTTTTCTAGCGCCTCCTTCACATCCTTGTTCCGCAGGCTGTAAATCAGCGGGTTCAGCATGGGGATCACCAGGGTGTAAAACAGTGAGGTCATTTTGTCTTGATCTAGGGAGTAGGCAGAACTTGGCCGAAAGTACATGAAAAGCAGCGTTCCCTGGAAAATGCCAACGGCAGTGAGGTGGGAGGCGCAGGTGGAGAAAGCCTTCAACTTCCCTCCAGCAGAGCGGATCTTTAAGACTGAAAGGATGATGTACCAATAAGAAACAAAGACTCCTGAAATGGTGCTCAGTTCGATAAAGCCAAAAATGATAAATATCACTAATTCATTGACCTGTGTGTCTGAGCAAGATAGTAAAAGGAGAGCAGGGGCATCACAGAAGAAATGGTTAATCTCATGAGACCCACAGAAACATAAGCGGAATGCCAATACCGTGTTTATCAAAGCATCTGTCAGCGCCACCGTGTAAATGCAAGCCTGAAATCGTGAGCACAGCCTGCTGGACATGTGGGCCGTGTAGAGCAAGGGGTTGACGACGGCCTGGTACCGGTCAAAGGCCATCACTGCCAGCAGCATGCACTCAGCATCCACAAACGTGACTAAGGTCAAGAACTGCAGAGCGCAGCCAACAAAGGGAATTGATTTCCTCTGAGCTAAGAGGTCCGCCAGCATCTTGGGTCCAACTGCGGTGGAACAGCAGAGGTCACAGAAAGAGAGGTTGCTGAGGAAGAAGTACATGGGTGTGTGGAGACGGGAATCAGTCCTGATTAACACGATCATTCCAAGGTTTGCCAGAAAATTAATCAGGTAAACAAGTAGAAACATGGTGAAAAGGGTCCCTTTGAGATCAGTGTTATTAGTGATTCCCGAGAAAATGAATTCGCTGGAGGAGGAGCAATTTTCTCTGTCCATTTTTCCCTCTGGTAATCTAGATAGAATTATTAAGGTAGATGCATGTTTAATTTTTCTGCACACCACCCACAAGTTATCTCCAAGATAGATCACTTTCTGTACCTATAATTTTCATTTTCAACATCAGAAAAGTATTCTCTCTAGTGTCTTTAAAAAGAAAGCATTCCGTTTATTGTCAATACTTTAAAATGCTTAGAAAGCAACTGAAAAATTTCTGACTGGAATCTGGACTCTATTCATGAGCGATACCAATTTGTACATGTTCTTTAATTTCTCTGTAACTTTCTTTACTTCAGCAAGTCTAGTTTTCACGGGCCAAAATCTCAATACATTTTCAAATTAATGTGGAAGAAATATCAGTCTTAAGGCTACTAAGGGACAAAATGCAGGATTAAGCAATTGGTATTTTTTAAAACATTAACATCAATGCAAAACATTTCCAATTAGTGTTTCTCCAAAATCACAATTGGTTTAAAAAAGCATTGTGTTAGTTCCGAGGGCAATAAGTATGTCACTGACTAATAAAAAGCAAATTATATTTTACAATTTCTGATCAATGTGCTCTTTAGTTTTGATAAAACATAAGAAAAGGTGCACATTTTGTTGCCTTTTTTATTTTAAGGAGAAAAGAAAACAAAATAACAACAACACAGATAAATACAAAACCACACAAAACAATAAAAATACACAGAATTTCAAAATAAGGTGAGAGGAAATGAATTATGGTTGTTATATTACATAGCGTTATCTTCAGTGAAGATGCTCAGATTACCAGATGTAAGAATGCAAGATGGATCAAACAATTAAAGAGAATAAAAAATAATAAAACTATTACAAACACTACAGAGTTTCCTTTTTTTGCTTAGAATTCATGTATGGTTTTGACCCAATGCCTATTCCCAGGGAGAGTCTGGAGACAAACCCGGACAATTAAAAGAGTGCACAAATTTGAATCATTATTCAAAAGAAGTTTAAGCATGGTAATACAGAGATGCATTTGCTTTATGCCTGATTTTAAATAGAGTTCTTGTTTGAAAAATGAGAAAACTATGAGGGACAATAAACACTTTTGTGATATATAGGCATCACTTCCTTAAGTATATGCACATGATTTCCTGAATTTGCATGCATCTCTTCATGGATATGAGAATAGACTACAGGAAATGGATGTTTGTATTTTATTGTTTCCTTTTTATGCACTTTTTTGCCTATATAATTATAGCATGTGGTACATGTGAAGTTGAATTATGCACACTGTTACATGTAACTAATATTTCAATTTTCTTTTAATTAGATAACACAAAGAAACACAAACTTTGTGTCAATGCGTGTACTAACAGAATGATAAGAAAATATTTGCGGATGAGCATAGGTGGAATTACAATAACTAAAACATTGCTTCGTGGAGAGTAATTTCAGCCAGTATTTTCAATTCTGAGCTTAAATTGTCATTTTTAATCATTACACTTTAAAATTTCACTAACTTGACATAAAACTATTCATTTATAAATCTTTTCTAAGGGTAATTTTGCCCTCACATTTTTAAATTTGGTAACTGAAGAACTTACCTGAAATGAGGAGGTTTTTTTGGTAGTGGAAAACCAACTAGGTCACATATTATTATATCAGATAGCATTTGGGACTTACACTCTCCAAAGCTACTTCCCTCAGGCTTTAATGTTTTGCAAAGTGTTTTGCAAAAATTATATCTGTGTTTCTACATTTTCCCTTGTGAATACAAGAACTCTTTTAGCACAGGTTGAACTTTAATTCTGTACTGTTGTCACCAAAATGATCCGCATCATGATGAAACTGAAAACAAATCTCAGGCTGTAAAACATCGTACTGTGTACATATTTTATTCTTTTACATGTAATGTGCATCCTCCTTGTTTGAAGGAGGCACAATCAAATGAAACTCACGGAGTCCCCGCATCATTTCCAAACCTTACCTGATGTTCATTTCTTTGTCACTTTTGAAATATTCTCGTTCCGTACCCTAATGGACTATTACCGCAGTCTTCTGATACAACATTATTGTGAGATGTAATTTAGGTATTTTAAATCATAAAGTTTTAGAGTAAAAACTTCTTGGTTTTAGTTTCATCATAAGGTTTGGCAGCCACAGCCACCATCTAATTCCACAATGTGTATCGATTAGCCCCTGAGAACTGAGCAAATCTTTCTCTCAGTAATACAAAGTAAAAGGGTGGGAAGATTTTCACACACAATGGCTACATTTCATTTCTAGGATCTAAGGCCTTGGCAAAGATGAACACTCTTCAGTATGAGATTCAGAAGCTGCAGAACAATTAGGCTGAGAACATTTAATTAGCCTTTAGTTATGCTTTTGGTCTTTTAGGGATCCTACATAACAGTAGGCATCTCAGTCATTTTTGCATTTCTGGGTCTCGATACCTGAGAGCAATAATTAAAGGAGGAGTTATTTGGGTTCATAGCTTTCACAGGATCAGTTTAGGGTTGGCCATCTCCAGGCAGAACGGGCGTGGTGCAAGGACCTGCCGCACACAAGAGCTGTGCATGTCTCGGGGGCCGGGAAGCAAAGACAGAGAGGTGAGGAGCTTGAAAGGGCAAGAAACCAGTGAGCAGCCCTGCCCTTCCACCCCAGAAGCAGTGGTGCCCCAGGGATTCAGTCACCTTCTAAAATGACCCGAATAGGGTTCCATCAGGCTCTGAGGTTATCTAGATAGAAACCATAAGAGTAGGTGTCTTACTTTATTAATCATTAAGGAAATCACATAGTTAACCTCGTGGACACACAGCATTTAAAATTGGTGAGGATGTAAAATTGGTGAGGATGTAAAACAATTGGTATGTGATATATAGTATGTATTATAACTTTATATATGGTTTTACATCTTTCAGAATGTGGTGGCTTACATACTGTATATCACATACTGAAAATGTGTAGTGGAAATGTATCTAGATTAGCAGATCATTTTGGTAACCTATATGACAATATTTACTAAGAGCTCATACACATCCATGTCCAATTTCTAGTTTTTTTTTCATAAGGTCATTGAATATATGTCACAAATATTATCCACATATATAGGTTTTCACAAGAACATTACTGATGATGGTTAAAGGGAAAACTATTCAACCACTTATTACATTTTGAATAGATAAACAAATGATGATGTGTTTGTGCAAAGGAGTGCTCTAAAACAATAGAAATGAAAGTTCTGCAATAACTTCACTTCAGAGTATGGTCTCAGGATCTATCCATTCACCTAGAAATGTCTCAAGTTTATCCTTTTTTATGGCTGAGTAGAACTCCATTATACTAAAAAAAAACCCCACAGCTTTTTTATCCATTGAAAGATGGAAATGAAGATTTTGTATATAAGGAGGGGAAGAGGATTGAAGGGAGGATACATGAATCAGGGAAGAAAAGCCATGAGATAAACCATACACAGGTGCAAAGTTCCAAGGGGGATAATGATCATTCTGTATACTTTAACATGTACCAACAAACTGAACTTCAGAAACAGTGGATACTGTCATTTTAATTACACAGTACTTAGAACTGTGTGAAGAGCACGTGCTATGGAGTCAGACAAACATGATGCAGAGGGGATTCCAGCAGATTCTTGATTACACCTGGAGCTCATGTTTTCTTTCTGTGTAGATTTTCTGAGACATGGGAACAGAGTGGAGTGTTTTGAATACATGATAACATATATACGGAGAAATAAATAACTATATAAAACACAGTGACCTTATTAGTACATTCACAGTATTTTATATTTAATTTATATGTTTTATTCCCTTAAATCCAGTGCTGCACAAGACGTTCAGAAAAGGCGCATTCATAGGAGGAAGGGTAGATAAAATTTCTATGTTCAGAAGAATGCGTGTGTAGTACTTAGGTCTCAGTACAACAAAAGCACCAGTGAAACTGGCTGCTAAGACTGGATATCAGTGTTGGGTGAGGGTGGAGGACAGTGTTGGTTAGTATAGGGGAGACTTTGGAGTACACACAAATTCATTCTTCATCAAAAAGCTATGCTAAATAATAAGATACAAGCTCTTCTGAAAATGAAATAGCCTGTTCTTTGAAGTACTATCTATGCCAGTATCTTTTTCAAAAAGAGTAATCTTCATATATATAAGCCATATATAGAGAAAAAAGAATTGAAACTGTTATTTTTACAGTTTGGTGAACCCCCACCAGCCTAACAACCATACTATATTTAATATCAGAAATATATTCAAGCCACTCTGTGTGCTAGGCACTGTAGGAATATAGAAACACATATTTTTACGATGAAAGAAATACTTGTACAGCTACAAAGCAATTGAAATGAGGGGTTTGCGTGGGGCTGAGGGAGAGGACTGAAGCAATGTTTAATGAAAAAGTGGCCTCTGGGCTCCCATATGTCTAAGTGAGACATGAAAGAGACTGTTTGAAAACTGGAAGAAAGAAGAAAGACAAAGAAAAGGACACGAGTATCGTTAAGAACAGGATGTCTTCTGATTTTCTTAGATGTCTGCTTGCACAAGAATAAGTTGTGACAGCTATGAAGCATACTGCTCAGTAAGCTTTTAAAAATTATGATACTAATCGATTTCATGATGTGGTAAAAACATAGGAATCCTGCTAGTGTTGTTACAGTATGCCCAGGAGAACACCCTGAGCCAGCAATTTAACTGATCATGTTTGAATAGTGCAGTAAAGGCTGATGCTTTGGGAGACTTAAATTCCTACAGTCAGTAGGTGAAATAAGCATGATCTAATCTGGTTCACCTACCAGAGATAAGGACAGAATAACTGTCATCTCCCATCTACCTCCTATACCAAACATCATCTGAACTGAATAGCCAATGACATATTTTTGTTGGATATGTGTGACCTCATTTATATCAATTGTAATTGGATGAAAAAAGAATTAAGATGTGTTGTGTACATGTCCCTCTTCCCCAAAACGAATATAATCATTATGTACTGCAAACATGTATTAATAAAAATATAAATTAAAACTATTTAGAAAGATGTAATTATTTTCACTTGTCCATTTTGAAGCTCATTTTGACCTGTTTTTGAATTTGTCAACAATAAACTCCATCAGGGCCCAGGATATAGCTCAGTGGCACAAGTGCCTGCCTGGCAAGTGCAAGGTCCTGAGTTTGATTCCCAGTACCAATAAATAAATAAATAAATAAGTAAATAAACTGCATCATAATACCATAATAGTAAATCTATGGCTTCACTCATTGAGAACATTATATGTAATATTACTGAAATTACTGCAGTCAATAAGCAATGGTAAATATTTTGCAGTCATAGATTTGCTTAACATGTTCTATTTAGTGTTTTCTTTATTAGCCTCTCAAATATATTTCAACTTGAACTGCAAAGAAACACAATGCACTTTTAGTTTTTTAACCATTATGTAATGGAGATATTCATCCTGGTAACAGAGATAATTTTTGCAGGCATTATCTTCAGTGAATTCAACTTTCCCTTGGAAGAGAGACATTGTATTGCATGAGGGTTAATCAAAAGATGGTGAGTGTGTAAATTGAAAATACAATTGCAGCAAGTGACCCATTGCTAAGAACAATGCGATAAGTGTACTCTAATTGAGGGGAAGTATTTTTAGTATTTTGCCAATGTGTATGCCCATGTATCTTTTACTGTACAACTTTTTAAATTTCAGTATTTTTTCAGTCTTGAATAATAGTAATACAGTGAGTTGTTATCCACCTTATTCACCAGATCTGACGCAATGTAATTTCTGATGAAATGTGAAAGCTGTACAAGAAAAATTACTCTTTTAAAAACTTTGTTTTTTCGAAATTGTCTAGCTCTGTAACTGCTTCATGGCTTTGTAATTACTTTTTTGACCCCTGTAACTGCGAGACCAAACCAAACAAATGATTGTATCTTTGTACAAAGCCTCATGAGCTGATGATCACTAATCTGTCATTGTAACTGATGATCTTGCCCTGCTAGCTAATCAGAAGAACTGACAGGCTCTTCTGCTTCACCTTTACACCTCCTTTGTACCTCCTTCTTGTGCATCATATAAAAGCCCTAGAGCACCAGAGATCAGGGCTTGATATTTTGGAAATGATCCCAATCAGTGCCCATCAACACAAATAAATCTGCCTCCAAATCCTGGATGCCATTTCTGCATTTCTGCTTGCCATTGCACTGACTCTTCCCTCAAATGACCAGGAAAAGTTAGTGTTTGGGTTCAATTCTGGATATCAGGGCAGCCACCACAGTACAACTAAGACACGAAAAAGGACATTCAGAAATGGTTCCGAAGATGGCAAGAGCAGTGGGATAGTGTGTTGGAAATGGGGGTAGTATTTTAGCAGTGCATCTTACCATAATCTTTTTCTTTCAATTTAAGCATTCATTGTATGTCTGAGCACACATCATATAGGTTCACCCTTCTCCACAGAGATTCATTGGGCCCACCCACCCAGGGTTTACAAACCTGTGCAAAGGGGCATATGAAGAGAGGGTGGGTCCTTGCCCTGGCAATAGTAAAAGGTCTTATTAACTTCTTTGAACTCCTGAAAAGGGGCTGGGGATTTAGCTCAGCGGCAAAAGCGCCTGCCTGGCATGCGCAAGGTGGTGAGTTCAGTTCCCGGTACCGGAGAAAAACAAAAAAAAACTCCTGAAAAATCACATTTTACATCAAAAGTTGTTTCATTACTTCCACTGGAAAATAGCTATCAATCTTCCCAGCAGCCAGAACATTAAAGCAAGAGCATCATCTTGCAGATCCTGGATGCATTATACTTTTAGTTTACTATTCTCACTCAGCAATGCTTATTGTTACTCATGAAAGGATCTTTGTTTAATAGGTTTCTCTATACAACATTTCTATAGTCTCTTCACATTTCATTGAAAACTACCATGTCTGTTAATGTTCTTCATTATCGAGGCTTTAACCTTCTCTCTGCTGCCTCCTAAGATGTCTGGACCCCCCACGATGATTATAAGATGCCTAAGGAATTATGACACAAAACTGTGTTCTTTTCAGATGCTTTGCTACATACTGCAAGGGCAATAACTTATGGGTGTGGACCAGGCTGTCCTGAAAAAGGAGGATCTTACAACAGCACTTGCTAACAACTGTACTGCATATTCAGGTGTCCATTATGCCTATATCACAAAAGATTCACTTCACAATGTTAGGTCATTACTGAAGCCTGCTTGTCACATAGCTGCAAACATGGGCCTTCTGTTTATTCTCACTTGTAGGGATTTGTGGTTCCATTGTTTTCAGTACCTTGCCAGATACCACAGTGATGGGTATACTAATCCCCTCCTGGACACCTTCAGTAACTGAGTCACTCTTTGGGAAATATTAAATGAAGAGAGGAGAAAGAGAAGGATGTGCACCTTAATAATAGAATCCACACTGCTGGATATGATGGAACTCTGGAACAGTTACTTTTTATCCCTCAATAAGGACATCCTTACTCATGGATCAGAACTGATCAGAAACAAATGTGTGTGCAATTGCTCACACTTTAAATAAGATTGCATGCTGATTGGTCAACTTTACATCCCTGGAACAAAATATCTTAGATCTGCAATTGAACAGAAGAGAGGTTTATTTTGGTTCACAGTTTCAGGGTTTTCAGTCCATGGCCTGCTGGCTCCAATGCAGAAATATGGTGGAAGGACATGGTGGAGCATAGCTGCTCATTTCATGAAGGTTGGGATTAGAGGACAGGGGGAGAGTCTGAGAGGAAAGGACCAGCTACAGTGCTCATGGTCATGCCACACTGGCACATCCATGAGTGTGTTTTACTAGTGTTCTAGGCCATTCTCAGTCTAATTGTTCAAGATTAACAGCGACTCGGAGTCTGCCCCATGTTCACATGTATGAACACCTGGGGCCACTGCCAGTGGTCTCATTGTCAGCTCTGTACAATGACAGCAGACACAATTCTTTATCAAAACGTGATCTCTGTAGTGTGAAGAACTCACTCCGGGAATCTGTTCTCTCCTAGGACAACTACTACCTCCTTTTGTCATATCCACCCTGGTATTGTGTCTACTGAATGGGTTTCTTATCCATCATTTATCATTTTCACTTTGATAATTTGTAGCTGATTATTGGTTGCATTTTCTTCTTCTCTGTTAAAAGTTCCCATCTGCTTATAAGAGCTAATTACTTTCACCCTAGTTACTTTAGCATATTTAATACTTATATTTATTTTTATTTGATAATTATAGTATAGGAAATTTTGTGGTTTTTAGAGTACTGAATTTATTCTCTTTATTGCATAACTTGTTTTCCTGCTTCTAAATAAGTTCTGTTTTATGTTTTACAGTGGACATTTGCGTAAAGTAGCAGTAGAGTGTCAAATAGACAGTAGCTCTCAAAGGGTGTTTCATAAACCTCTAATGAGCTGGTAGAAGAAGAAGAAGCTGAGTCAGTCTATCCTGTATCAGATGAGTTTGCTCTTGGTCTTGTAATCTGAATGAGGTTCATTTACCCACTGACTCAAAGTATTTGTACTACTTATACATAAGTAAGTGATAAAACAGTCCCTTTTCCTGTGCTTCATTGATCTGTTAATCATGGTGTATCTTTACGTATATTATGTACCACATACTTTTATACAATTTTTAAGAGAAAAAAAACAATAAAATAACAACTATGAAGATAAAAATAAAACAATACATAAACAATAAAAACAATACAGGATTTCAAAAGTAGATGATAGGAATTACCAATGGTTGTTATACTACATATTATTATCTTCAACAAAGTTGCTCAGATTACCAGGTGTAAAAATGCAAGATTGATCAAACAAAGACATTAACAAATAATTTAAAAAGAAAAAAATATATTTGTATACACAAGGATGCCTGAGGTAAGTGTATTTCTGATGTCTATTGGTTTATTGAAAGCAATAGTTAATGTTTCATTTCTTTTGACCAATTTTGCGTGTTTCTATCTGGCAATTGGAACAACTAATTTGAAGACAACAATATGCAATATAACAACCATTGCTATATTCCTACCACCTTGTTTAATGAAGCTCTGTATCATTTTATGTAATTTAAAAACATCCTCATGAAATTTTGTGATGCTAGGAATCAAACCCAGGGCCTTGCACATGCTAGGCAACTGTTTGATACCTAAGCTACATCTACACACAATTCACTTCTTTTCAATAATGACCTCTACCTGAGTATCATAGCCTTCATATCTCCAAAATATCTTCCACTTCCTTCTCACAGTTTATGTACCCATGTAAACTAAGTATTTCTTTGGAATGTTTCCCCACAACTGATTGATATGATAAC
This sequence comes from Chinchilla lanigera, assembly GCF_000276665.1. NCBI lineage: Eukaryota > Metazoa > Chordata > Mammalia > Rodentia > Chinchillidae > Chinchilla > Chinchilla lanigera. The sequence goes on along the minus strand of NW_004955511.1, from coordinate 781,793 downwards.
TATCTAGAAAATGAGTTAAATTTTAATTCAAAGGTATTTCAATTGGTAGATTAGAAAATTATTCCATTCTACAGGAATACTTATACCAAGGGTAAGTAAGTAGTGAGGACTTTATATTTAGCAATCTTCTTTACAGGGATCTGAGGAACTCAAGTGATATTAAACTTAAGTGATGTTAAAGGGACAGAAATGTTTCTTAGAAGAAAAGAAACAAATGAGAGAAATATGCATACAAAATTGGAAGCAGATTACTGTCCAGCCTAGTGATAGACTCATTATACCAAGTTCTCAAAACAGCAGGGAAGGTTAGGGGATTTCTTATTATATGATTATCTGATTGGCTCTGGTGCCATCTGATGTGTGTAGGGGTAAGAACACTGCAGCCTCTGTCAAAAAAAAAGCATTTTACAGTGACCACCCAACAGTCTCAGGGTCCAAAAGCATTGACTCAAAAGACTAAATTCTGGTGGCTGATTCATTAAGGGTGTCCTAGGAATCTGAGTGCAGCAATTTTTAGTGATGTCTTTCTCTACCATACTACTTGCAAGTTCCACTAGCCTTAATATAAGCCATCCCGCCCCTCCTCCCTTTCCACCTGATTTCCTGTATTCTAGAAGTCAGTGTCATATTGAGTGCATTTAAGAAGTACCTCATTCTAGATATTTTATTTTTCCTTTATTTTCCCTTTGAACCTTTTACTTGGATTCTCATTCTTTTGTGAATTCCTCTATGTTTTTGTCATTGTCCAACTAATTTTAAAATTATTTTCTTAATGGTATTCCTAGAGTGATTTTGAAGTTTTTGCACACAAGC
>NW_004955511.1:732995-778798 GCF_000276665.1 Chinchilla lanigera | reverse complement strand
GAGAAGTTGTATTTTTAAGTATTTAAATTTAGATGCTAAGTGCTATTGAAAACAATCTCAATACTACTGGGGATGAATATTCTTCAAGTTAACTCTGATATTATTTCTATTTAACTACAAACATGTTTAATACTACTGGGGATGAATATTCTTCAAGTTAACTCTGATATTATTTCTATTTAACTACAAACATGTTTTTTAGAAAACATCACAATTACAACCCCATGAAACATTCCCTAGAGGTCTCGAGGAAATGAACATACCTGAAGTCTTTCACTGATTAGGTCCCCAGTGACACAAGAGCGCACATAGAAGCTGGGGGTTCTCCTGGTGAAATCACGCATCTAGAGTTCCCACCAGCGCACAGCTCCTTCCTTCGTGAGTAGGTCCTGTGTTTATTGGTCTGGTGTTCACGTTTTCCCTCTGCAGTGGGCAGTAGCACAGTCGTCGGGTTTCTGTCCCACATACCCAAGCAGGGTTGTGAGTCTGCAAGAACTGTGGCCGTGTGTCCACACAGGTGGGTCGGCAACTTTATCACTCAGTGACGCCTCAGTGAAGTGACCCATGGGTGTCACTCCATCAGGCCAAGCTCCTGTAGGGATCTACACCTCTCTGCCTAAATATACTTTCTGTTACGGGTAATAAAACACTCATGGTTGTCTACTTATAATTTAATTTATTTTATAACCTAAGCTTTTTTTTTTAATATAGTTGGTGAGACTGTAGTGAACCATAGTATTTTGATTAGAATGTTTCAACTTCTTTTTCAAACAAGAAACCAAGATTCAATCTTTCTAGCTCTTCCCTCCAGCTCTGCATTAACTTCCATCAGGTCTCCAATTAGAATTCATAGAATATCAGAAGATGATCGGTTAATGAATAAGTAAATGAATGCTCTACCATTTCAGGAAACAGCACAGCTCTTCTCCACCACCTTAGCAACTCAAGGGGCTTTACCCCCTCTCAAAGTGTTCACAGTATTAAAGTCCCCAGAACCCTGATATTCTTTGCATGGCTTTCCCCCAAGAATCACCTGAATTTGGATGACACCTGTGAGCTACTTAGTCAGTGACCTTGGGATGGAATTGTAAGCATCAATGCATCAATGCTATCATCCAGTATGTGGATTAACTAATAAGACATAGTTTACATTTTAGTGTTTCAGAGATTTTGAAATCAGCATCTTGGACTCTAATCCTGTCATATCATAAATCTCCTGCTCTCTGTCTCTGTCTCTGTCTCTGACTCTCTCTCTCTCTCTCTCTCTCTCTCTCTCTACTTCTTTGAGACAGGGTTTCACTATGTAAGTTAGGCTGACTTTGAACTCATTCTGCAGACAAGGCTGGTCTTTACATCCTGGTGATCTTCCTGCCCAAGCTTCCAGAGGGCTGGGGTGAAAGGCATGTGCCACCACACTGTGCTATGGTATAAACCTCAAATTACCATTTTCTTAGTTTTTCTAAACTTAAAATGATGGTGATAATTATAGTATTAATAAAAAATAGTAATAATTCCATCATAATTTTGTTAGATGTTTTGTGACAATTAAGTTACAGATAAAGTGTTTAGAATATCTGATTGTGTATAACAGATGGTATATAAGTAATACAGGTTGTTAGTAGAACCTTGACAGAGGTCTCCATTCATACAATAAGAGGGAAGAGCTGATATTTAGCTACTGTGTGTCATTATCTCTATGGAACGATACATGGAAGGACAAAGAGATACAGAAGTAGGTAGGTAGATAGGTAGATGATTTTCCTAATTCAATCCATTCAGAAACACTGTATGATATTTTTCATCATTATCAGAGTACAGATTAAAATAATTTATATTAAATTACAAAGTCACACAGCCCATATATGGCCAAGATAGACTATAACGAAATCCATACTAACTCTAAAGCAATACCTTTGTGTGGCTAACTGCCTTATCTACTTTTTTTTATTTTAAAGAGAGAAAGAAAACAATAGAGTATTACTCAGCTATTAAAAAAGATAGTCTTTTGTAGGTAAATGGATGCAACTAGAGACCATACTCATTAGTGAAATAAATTGGACCCACATGTGTAAACATCATATTGTCTTCTTGGTATAGGAATCTGAAAGACTAGGTAAAACTCAAAATGTACAACAGATGATAGGAAAGGGAAAGAAATTGCTCACAGGAAGGAATGACCGGGATGAGGGAAAAAAGAAAAAAGAAAGAAGGAAGGCAAAATGTAAATATATATATGAATAGCTGCAATGACTGTATTGCTGATGTCAGTTAATGCTTACAATTTTTTATGTTCTGATCGACTTTGCATGCTTATGTCTGATGGTCTGAACAACTGATTTGAAGGTAACAATATGCAAAGGAATTACAATGGTGAACTCCTACCATCTTGTCTAGTGAAACCCTGTATTATTTCTAATGTTTTATCAAAGAATTATTTTCTTATTCCCCTTAATGGTTTGTGCAACCTTTCATTCTTACATCAAGTAATCTGAGCAATGTAACTGAGGATAGAGATATATAATGTAACAACCACTGTTGATTCATATTATTTTGTCTTGAGACCCTGTATCACTTTGAATGTTTTTGCTTTGATTTGTTTATGTTTGTGATCCTGGTATGCTGCTACTGTTCTATTTTTTGTTTGTTTGTTGGTTTCTCATTTACTACTCTCTTTAAAATAAAAAAAAGAAAACATTAACAATGATCCAGAATTTCAAAACAAGATGATTGGAAATTAACATTGGTTATTATATTGCATATCATCAAAGTAAAAATAAGGACTACCCTGGAGTAGTACATTGCTCTATTCCTACTGTAGACAATAACGTAACTTCCTGAGGAAGAGCTTAGCTTCTGATGACCACCCTTCTGACTTCAGTATGGCCAGAATATAGGGTGATTTGAGTGACTAAGTGAGCAAAAAATATCCTTAGCACTGTTACTATCGTGATATTTATTATAGGAAGGAATGATTCAGAAATACATTTCCTTTCTTTCTGGACAACTTGGACAACATAACATAGTCACTGGATATGTTTCTTGTGTGCTTCCTTGATATATTTACAAGCCCATTCTTTTCTAGTTCAAACTCAAATTCCTGGTACTTCAAAATCAAATTAATTCAAGTGCTTGAAAGACACTTAAAATTCCATTCTTGGAAATGCTCTGAGATCCCAGAAACTGATTGACAGATTTCTCAGCCTCAACAATTTTTGTAATAGTACTACAAAAGTAGAGGAAATCTAGTTTTGGTTGCTGATGATATGTCATTACTGAGGATGCCATATAACCTAATTCAGTGTCATCCTTTTTGGGGGGGATATTGGCAGCTGAACTCAAGACCTTGCATTTGCCAGACAGGTGCTTGTGCCACTGAGCTGTATCCCTGGATCCATATAACTAATTGCAAAGTGAATTTATCATTGTGTGGTACATAGTTTACCCGATCAGCCAATGAATATTTAATGAATATTACCTAGAATCCAGTGATAAAGGTATGGAAATAAATTACCAATCTGTCAGCTTGGCTTAGTATGTGGACAGGATTTAAAGCATTCACTTAAACTTTTCTGTTAAAGATATTCATAGACTTTATATTTTCTGACATTTGTTTCCTTTCAGTCATATTCTTTCTGTTTTATATTTTAAAATTATAAATAATTATCTAAACCACTCCATCCATATTGTCATGTGATACATGAAACTATTATATATTAAGCCTTGGACAGAAAAAGCGAATTGTTCTAAAGTTCTCATAGTGATACCTACAATTCTGTAAATGTCTTTTAAACAATGTATACATTAATCTTCAGCCTATCACTTCTCTGTTCCCTCATTTCTTAGTTATTTCACCCTTAGCCAGTTATTCTTTCATGCTTGTTGTATAAAATGAAGCAAAATAAAAAACTGACCCCTCACACAAGAACAAGCTGTTCAGTGGCACACATCATCATTAATCAGTCTGTATCAAACAGCCATAAGAATTCATAAACTGATATAGCCACTCATTGCTGAAGTATAGCTCTTAGAGGTTATGCTTGAAAGAAGTTTAATATGGTGTGCGATCTGACTCGAGTTTTTGTATATTTTTTAAGAAGAAAATGGTCATACATCTAATTATTTCTTTCTTTTCATCTGCATAACTTGTTAGGACATTAGGTTCTCTAAAGAAGGGAAGCCACTCAGAAGATGGAATTTGCGGGTGGAAACTACACGGTGGTCACTGAATTTATTCTACTAGGTTTTCCAACACGCCCTGAACTGCAGGTGGTCTTATTCCTCGTATTTCTCATGCTATATGGTCTGATTCTAGTGGGGAACGTTGGACTGATGCTTTTAATCAGGACGGATCCGCATCTTCAGACTCCCATGTATTTTTTCCTCAGCAACCTGTCCCTTGTAGACCTCTGTTACTCCTCAGTCATCGTCCCCAAAATGCTAGTCAATTTCTTATCAGAGAACAAGTCTATCTCCTACTACGGGTGCGCACTGCAGTTTTACTTTTTCTGCACTTTTGCAGATACGGAATCCTTCATCTTGGCCGCCATGGCGTACGACCGCTATGTCGCCATCTGTAACCCTCTGCTCTACGCAGTCGTCATGTCTCAGGGCATCTGCATAAGGCTGATTGTTTTGTCATACATCGGAGGCAACATGAGTTCCCTGGTCCATACGTCCTTTGCTTTTATCCTGAAATACTGTGACAAAAATGTTATTAATCATTTCTTCTGTGACCTCCCTCCTCTGCTGAAGCTGTCCTGCTCGGACACAACGGTTAACGAGTGGCTTCTCTCCACCTATGGCAGCTCCGTGGAAATTATCTGTTTCTTCATCATCGTCGTCTCCTACTTTTTCATTCTTCTCTCAGTCTTAAAGATCCGCTCAGCCGAGGGAAGGAAGAAAACCTTCTCTACATGCGCGTCACATCTGACCTCTGTGGCCATCTATCAGGGGACGCTTCTCTTCATTTACTCGAGGCCGAGCTCCCTGTATTCGCCCAACACGGATAAAGTTGTATCGGTGTTCTACACCATTGTCATTCCTGTGCTGAACCCACTGATTTACAGTTTGAGAAATAAAGATGTAAAAGATGCAGCTAAGAAGGCTCTGAGATTGAAGGTAGATTCTTCATGAGAAATGCTAACATTTCCCGAGTCTAACTGGGAACTTACCACAACTTCACGGGTGGACACGCAACTAGTCACTCGAGTTGTAGCAAACACTTTTTTTTTATGGTTTCCTTTTTAACACAGTAAAGTGCATTTTATAGTCCTAAACTATAAATAAATAAAGTTCAAAGGAGCAGCTAAATAGTAGTCGTTGCTCAGTATTTCTTTGATTACTAATGTTGCTTTGAGAACACTGTATCTATATCATCAATTATTGAATGGTTGATAAGATTAATGCAGTTAAGTGCTGAGAATAGTGTCTGGACAGTTCAAATTTTAAGGGATTTGTATTATTCCTTTATAGCATATTGCACATTAATTAAAGGTCCTATTATACCCAAAGATGGTGACATGTGGGAAGATTACAAAAGTCATGTGAAAACCAAGTACTACTTAAAAATACAGTTTACTAACTTTTTGATAGTCTTTCACACCTAATCTATTTCAAATTGTGATTTGGAAACATTTTCTTCATAGATTGAGCAATATAGATTAGTTGTAGTGAAAAAACATAATTATATATTTTTCCTCTACCTCATATTTTTAATATATCAGAGTACTGTAAAAAGTGTGGAAGTTCCTTCCCTGGCATTCTGTACTCTTAAAGTATCACTGGTTTTGTCCTGTGTTCTTGGGGAAGGTCAACCCAGTGTCACAGTGGAGCTCTCTACAGGGAATGTTCACTGCAATCAGAGGATGTGTATCTTTGCAAAAATGTATTTCGGAAACCAATATTCTTTGCTATACATACTCATTATTATATGATAATAAACATTTAAGACTTTGATCTGGAAATATCAGTGAAAATGTATACTTACATCTACAGTCTCTTTGAAGATACAGCTAAAATCATTTCTTGGGCCAGCTTTAAATTTCCAGAAGAATCCTTTCTTGAGATTTCTGATGATCAGTGCTTCCCTTCTGCAAGTTTTGTTCTTCCTTTGATAGTAAGAGATCAATTACACTCAAAGCTACACAAACCAATCATGCACTCTAAACCCAAAAACCATTTTAATGAACCAAGTTTAAGGAAAATCCAACAGTAGGATAGATGCAGTACACATAAACATAGATTTTCATGTCTTGGAATTCCATAGCACGCATAAGCATCTATTATAGATAATATCAACTGTGATTATTAACAGTGATGTGTCAGCTTGACTGAGTAAGAACCATTTAGCAGACTAGGAAAGTTCTGGGTGTGTCAAGGATGATTGATATGTAGGCCAGCAAACGAAAGGGAAAGACCCACCCCGGATGTGGGTGGCACCAGCCAGTGGGCTTCTAACCTGGAGCAAAGAGAAAGGGAAAGAAGGAAGCATTCCCATCTTGGAGGAGCAGAAATCTTCACCACTGCCCTTGGACATTAATAAAGGATAATAATATTCCTGAGTGAAGTAATAAAGGAAACCTTAAAATGGGAGAGAAATGAACAGTAGACAAAAAAGGTGGGGGAGAGCTGGGGATTTAGCTCAGCGGCACAGCGCCTGCCTGGCAAGCGCAACGTTGTGAATTCGATTCCCACTACCGGAAAACAAACAAACAAACAAACAAACAAGAAAAAGTGGGAATGACTTAACACCTGGGTGTTTGCATTTAATTAGATTCCTACTTTGGAAAATGAAGGTTTGAATTATATTACATAGTACATATACACACAGCTACACACACACAAAACACTTTTTGGTTTTCTTTGTGAAATAGATCGTTTTCATTGTGATTATAAAGAATAAAAAGTTCAACTTTTGCTTAAACTGAAGACATTCACAGAGGAGAATACATAATGACAAACATAATGCCACCAAACCCAAGGGAAACAGCATCAAAGAGTCAAGTCCCAAATGGTACCTACCGAAATAAAATGCTCTTTGGTTAGGGTTTATCTACCAGATCTGCTCACCAGAGGTAGGTTCAGAGTCATCAGATTTAAAGATGTAGAGTAAAGGGAAAATAATTTACTTTTTCAAAACAAGATATTTGTGAGTAAATCATTGTATGCCTACCCAACTTGATAATTGTCTTGAAAATGCTAATGCCTGAAAATATTTTACCTTCAGAATTTAAAATATGGGACTGAAGTCAATAGTATGCACAGTGTAATATTTTGCTTCTTTTATTTTAATCTTGGTACATAGGAGAGCTTTGATTCCTTTAAATCATTGTACAAGCATATGCGTGAATTTAAAAGATTTTGCAATTTGTGTTATCTCAAAGTATTTTTACTTATAGCACTATAATAGCAATGTATGTAGATTCAACTGTATGTGAAATACATTCTGTATTTGCTTAATCTTAAAATAATCCCACAAATACCATCTCCACATTCCAGCTCTCATAAATGAACAAAGAGATGTAAATACATTGAGTCCTGGATATTTATAGGGAATTACATACATGTGTAAGGAAGTCTGTATTCCACAGAACATTTATTGTCCCTCATGCTGATTTGATTTTGTGTCACAGAGGCCTGTTTCACATATAAGAAAATACAAGTAATGTGTTAAATTCTGCTGACTCTGCTTCTTCTCAGTATGTTCTTTTCAGTCGAGGTACTCATCCCTTGGAATCAGAACACTGCTAGAAGAAGGTAAGTTGTATTGTGAAAAAATTTGATACAATGAATTTCATGTCACTACAAATATGAAAGAAACAACAAATAAGAAATGCAATATGACAAGTTTCATGATTATCAGTTACTTACATACTCTGTATTTATAGAAGTAATATAAAATATTTTGAACCAGTCATGATGTTTAGGAGTATAACTGTTATCATTTGGTGTCCACATAAATACTCTGAAGCACCGTAACTGCTTGCTCTTATATCTTGCACCTTATTTCTCCAAAGTCTCTTTGGAGAAATCTCCAAAGTACTATACATTATTTTGAAGACCAAGTGATACTACAATTTATTCAGTTCTATCCCCTGAGATAAGGAAAGTAGGGTCCACAGAAATTATGGCACTTTTAAAAAGGCACAGACTTCATAAATGATATTTATGTCTATCAAAATATCACAACTATCTCAGATACATTTTATTATTTTCAAATAGATATTTTTAAAATGAAACATGACTACATGGATAATTTTCCCAAACTTCAAAGAACAATAAAACAAGTTGTATTTTAATTTACAAGTATATGCCTGGCGTGGTGGTGCACACCTATAATCCCAGCACTGGGGAAGCTGAGGCAGGAGGATCCTTGGGAGTTTGAGATCAGCCTGGGCTACAAAGTGAGCTCAAGGCCAGCCTGAACATAGTGAGACTGTTTCAAAAAGACCAAAAAAAATTAAGAAAATAAAAAATGATTTACAAGTATATTATTGATATTCAGAAATGTGAAATATGCACCTATTTGCTTAATTTTTTTATCATTTTATCAAAAGCTCAGACAAGAAAAGAACAATGGACCAGAGAAATTGCTCACTGACTAAATTCATTTTCAAGGGAATTGCCAGTAACCCCGAGATGAAAGCGACTCTGTTTACCATGTTTTTCCTCGTTTATCTTATTAACTTTCTGGGAAACCAGGGAATGATCATCTTAATTAGAATGGATCCCCAGCTCCACACACCAATGTACTTTTTCCTCAGCCACTTGTCTTTCTGTGACCTCTGCTATTCCACAGCAATTGGACCAAAGATGCTGGTGGACATATTTGGCAAGGATAAATCAATTCCTTTTTTTGGTTGTGCTCTGCAATTCTTCATCTCCTGCACCTTCGCAGATTCTGAGTGTGTACTCCTTGCTGTGATGGCCTTTGATCGCTACAAGGCCATCAGCAACCCCTTACTGTACACGGCTCAAATGTCCAGCAGGCTGTGCTCCCTGCTGGTGGCTGGGGTTTACCTGGTGGGACTCACAGATGCTTTGATCCACACCACAATGGCATTCCGTCTATGTTTCTGTGGGTCTAATGAAATCAACCATTTCTTCTGTGATTTGCCTCCACTTTATCTTCTTTCCTGTTCTAACATAGAAGTCAATCAACTGACATTATTCATCATCTTTGGATTCATTGAACTGAGCACCATTTCCGGAGTCCTTATCTCTTATTGTTATATCATTGTATCCATCCTAAAGATCCGCTCTGCTGAGGGGAGGTTCAAGGCTTTCTCCACCTGCGCCTCCCACCTAACTGCCGTCGCCATCTTCCAGGGAACCATGCTTTTCACGTACTTCCGTCCCAGTTCTTCCTACTCCTTAGAGCAGGACAAAATGACCTCACTGTTTTACACCCTGGTAATTCCCATGCTGAACCCTCTGATTTACAGCCTACGGAACAAGGATGTGAAAGAAGCCCTGGAAAAAAAATTAAAAATAAAAGGTGGTTTTAAAGATCTGTACAAAACACCCCCATACATGGTGGTTTTTCTTAAGATTATATGGCACAATACATAATTCAGTTTAATTGAAATGAGTAGGAGGGCTAAAACCTAATAAAAGGAAATGTTGTGATGTGAATTTCTTATCTGCTGTCCTTTTTCATTTATTTATTTATTTTGAGATGGGGTCTTTCTATGCTGCCGGAATGGTGTTGAATTTGCAATTCTCCTCCCTTAGCCTCTGGAGTAGCTGGGATTTCCAGTGTGTGACTTCAGATCTGTCTTTCCTCTATGTGTCATGAATTTGATTACGGTATTATCTTTCTGTAAAAAAGGTCCAGATCTTCCTATTTTGCCAAATTTTTCATTGGTAATTCCTTAATTTCAACATTATTTCAATTATGAGATAATCTATTAGGTTTTTTCTACTTGGTTTTGTGGATTTAAGTGTTTTGTTCATGTGGCAAATCCTGCAGAATACTACACACTGCATATGAATCTTATACTTAATCTTGTAAACTAGTGAAAGGAAATCATAATAAGAAACAGCTTATTTACTTAATTCATGATAAGTCTCAAATCCTTTCTAAATTCAAAGAACTCAGGCAAACACATCCCAAACAAAACGTCTTAGTCCAGGATGCAGGTGAGACGTTGCCTTGTCGGGAGGAATTTTATGTCAGATCTGCAAATGAAAATTGAGGAAAAGGAAAGATTCCTAGGCACAAGATCTTTCCACTGGAGAAGGGTTGAGGGGTCCTGGGGATTTACCTCAGTGGCAAAGTGCCTGCCTGGCAAGCACAAGGTTGTGAGTTCGATTCCTAGTACTGGAAGAAAAGACAGAAAAAAAAAAAAACGAAAGAAAGAAAACGAGAAGGGTTGAGATAGAAAGGCCTATTTTTGGAAGTAAAGATGTCCAGTGCCATGAAACAGACACAGGAAAGAGCCTTGTTCAGGATATCTGTGAGCAGAAATCTTTCAGTATCGTCTCTTCAATGCTTCACCCAGAAAGATTTCCTTCCCCTCTCTGTCCTGCTTTAACGTTCCTGGAGTGTCATCCACAGACATTGACCTCTGAGACATTGTTTTGCTACCACCCTGTAGAGATGAGAGATGCTTAGATGCAGCATAAAATTGTGAATTCCTCAGAACTGAGCGGTCCTTTCTGTTTATCTACAGCACATTGTGTTTGAGAAAAAAAAACAGGGAAAAAATAATTAAATGTAATCACCAGATTTTTTACTATTCAAGGTACCTTCTGAAATCTCACCTGGAAATTACTAAGGACAGCACTTCTCCTCGTGTGTGTGTGTGTGTGTGTGTGTGTGTGTGTGTGTGTTTGTGTGTGTGTTCCTGATTACTGTGTCTGTTGTTAACCCCCCTCCTGCCATTACTAGTGAAGGTGGGAAACTCATCCAGCTCAAATCAGTTAAAGCATTATCTTTTCATACTGAAGAAAGTTGTGTTTGAAGCCATTGTAAGTGGCCCTTTCTATTTCATTAGCATTTCCCATTATAGATCCCATGCTGATGCCAATAGTGTCCTGAGAGAGATGATGTTGACACAAATTTCAAACCACTTAGCTGATTGCTAGTTATTGATAGTTTACCTCATAAAGTGAGATCTTTCTGATCACTTTTTACTTCTCCGACATACATCTGCAGGATGTAGAGTTGCCCTTGATCAACTTCTGATTTCTCTCTGGACCTGTTTTCCTCTTAGTTCCTTCCCTTCCCTAAGGGATGTGAAATTCCCTGAGTTGGATTTCATATAGCCAGGTCCCTGTCTTAGTTCCTTTTTTTCTCTTTGTTTATTTTTTCAATGAGGGTATCGTTCATATAACATAAAACTTTCATTGTTGTGTAGCTAAGTTGCTCTATGATATGTAGAATACTTTCATCAACAAGAAAAGAGATCTTTACCCAGTACACAGTTACTTCCCCTCCTCCCTCTCCCCAGCACAGAGCAACCATGAATCTATTTATTATCTCTGCAGATCTCCCTCTTCTGGATGTTCATATGAATGAATCATACCATTCATTGCTTTTTGTCAGCACCTTTTTTTTCACCTGTCTTAATATTTTCAAGGTTAGTCCATGTTGTAGAATGTATCAAGAAATTGAATAGCTTTAACATTCTAAACAAAAGAATGTATATCACCTTGTGGCAAGTCTTATCCTGACCCAGTACCTGAGCTTGTAAGCTACATTAATGTTACAAAATTATAATCTGAGCTAAAGTTGAGCAGAGTTGAGTTAGTTTCAGTTTTATGCTACTAAAATAATGGAAAGGTTAATTGTGTAAGTGCCTGTGGGGGGGCATTGTCACCGCCACATTGGGTACAAATTCAGAAGTGGAATTTAGGGGTTATAAAATTTCTGAGTACCTTACTATTCTCTATATCCTGTATACTTCTGCTTTGTTTGTCCTCCATACCAGGAACTGAACTGCATAGTTTTGCATGGAGCTACATTCTGAGGCAGTACTCAATTTGAGGGCTTCCTGCCTCAGCCTCTCAAAGTGCTGGAATAACGCAGGTGTGCACTAGGCCAGAGATTTTCATACAGTTTTACTAAATGGAATGTCAGTTGTCCTTTCTAATAAGAACCACGGTTGTTTCAGATTCTCAATAGTATTCCTGTAACTTTTGTTTTTATTGTGGCTTTGCTTTAGGTCAGTCATAATATCATACTGAGGCTTAATTTTCCAATTACATAGCAGTAATAAAGTTGCATGCTATGGTTTGTGTCTGGATATCTCCCCAAAGCCTCATACAGTCATGGGGGGCAGGATTCTAGAGTTTGTGATTGATTCATGGTCCAATACTGGGATTATGGGTGTGAGTGCTACACCAGCCCTGGGGTGAGGAGCCTGCATACAATATAAGGAAGGGAAAGAGGTTTGTTATTTCTGCTCCTCTCTTTTTGCTCTTGTTGCTTTTGCTGTCTTCTGCTGCCATGAACCCTTGCCCTCTGCCATGTGTCACCCTGCCTTGGAGCCAGCCAGGTATGGACTGAAACCTGCACAAACTGTGAGCTAAATAACCTTTCCTTCCTTAATGTTGGGTGTTGGTTATTTTATCTCACCAATGAGAGGAAAGTAACTGATACATTGGATATGGAAGAGGTACTGATTAAATTCTGAATGTGAAGACATCCTTTACTGTGGTCACAATTTAAAATATTCAACCTTGTGAACTTCTTACTATTTAGCTTGTATCACTTTCACCATTCTTCTTGGTCAAGAAAGGCTGGAGGTGTAGTACCACTCTTTCATAGGCAGAAGTAGCTCCCCTTTTTTTAAAGTGGGGAGAGGTTTACAGAGCAAGAAAATCAAAATTCTGAGAACTCAGAGGCAGAAATGCCCTCTGTGGATGACCTTAAAAACAATCTGGGCTAATTGCCTCTCTCACAGAGAGGAACCTGACTTCTATATAAGATACACTTTATACATCTAATTAAATATACTACCACTATATAATACTTGTCTCCTGGAATTTCAATAACATACATAAAAGGGCCAAGATATAGGGTCTTAAGATGAAATTAATTCATTACACACTATTATTAATTTTATACTATTTGAACATTAATATTTGTTGTCAGTCATTGGTGGACATGTGAGAAGGAAGTGATTTAAAGATACAAAGAAAAGATAAAGATAGTTATTTAAGTAAGAAATCTAGCAAGGTTCGCATCCATTAAACGCTGTTATCTAGCTATTATAACAGCCAGAATGAACTAATACACAAGCTCTGTTGCCATAGCCACCTAGTTCACACCTGGACCCTGTAACTGCAGTAGCATTCACACACACATACACGTGTGCACGTGCATGCACACACACACCTATAGACACTGGGCCCAAGCTCCTTCACTCTTTGATGAGCCCTCATGTGCTGTATACCATTAGCATTGAAGTAGGTGGGGAAATTATACCTAGGCATTGTTGCCCCACAACCTCAGCTGCTATCCCTGCACAGTGTGCATAATTCCAACTTCAGCCCTATGTCCACTCCACAGAAGCCATACACAACATATTAGTGTCTTTCTCAATGCCTGTGCATATGAGCTGGACTTAGTACCACTAAAGATCCTTTTGCCAATGACTACGCAAGTGAGAGAAAAAGAGATTATGAGGAACCTTGAAAATTAACCCCTGTGTATGTCATAACCCTTCACTACTGCTTGGGCATCCACAGATTATTTGCCCCCAGTGCGCCATGAAATGCATTCCACCACTGACTTTAGATGACAGAATTGCACAAAGGCAATGACACTAATCTCACTGGAGGCAGAAAGACCCTGTCCCTCCCTCACAGATGCTCACACTCTCCCATAGCAGAAAGTATTTCTCCCCTAAAACCACCCTGTAAAGTGGGGAAGAAAGAACCATTCCATCAAACAAGCAGATGTCTACATAAATCAGCCAAAAACAAGAATTTAAAATGAAGGGAAAACAACAAAGGAATAGATCTCTATTGAAAAAACCTCCTAGTGACTGCTCTTAAAGAAAAAGATACCTATATGCTTCCCAACTAATAACTCAAAATAATTTATCTGAGGAATTTCAGAGATTTTATCAAGGAAACTCAAAGAGATGGTGCAGTGAAATCATAAAAAACTAGAATTTCAATGGGAAATTTGAGAAGAGAAATAATCAACCAAAGTGTTGGAGCAAAGAATGAAATAAAAAGATGAGACTGACCATCAACACAAGAATTAATAAAGGATATGAAAAAAATCTACCAACTCTGAGACAGGTTACTTGAGAATATAGACTCAATGTGGGAAGTGGCTAAAACTGGAGATCGACCACACATGGAGCACTAAAGCAAGGCCAGCCCAGAGAGAACTGAGCACCAAGGTGAGCCATTTGAACAAGCTGTTCCAGTTCCAACTCCGGGTAAACCAGGCAAGCCAGTTGCTCAGCAGAGGGGTTTCAAGTGGCAATGACTTCCTAAGTGTATAAATAAATGCACTGTGGTCTTGGGCAGCTCCTTCTCTCCCACCAGCAGAGGAGGCTCCACCTGACCTCAGCTTTCTGCATCTTCGCTCTTGTTGTTCTTCATCCTCCACCATCTCCCCTCCAGAGTTTCAAGAACTGTGCTGGATCTGGCACAAAGTTGAAGAAAGGAAAAGGTTACTGAAAAAGAGTGTGGCAAACTTATAGAATTTGCATGACATCAAGAAAGTAAGAATTTATGTCACAGGAGTTGAAGAAAGATGGGCTGGAAATATAGCTCAGTGGCACGAGCACCTGCCTGACAAGCGCAAGGTCCTGAGTTCAACTCCTGATACAAAAAAAGAAAAACAAACAAACAAAGGAGTTAAAAGAGAGATAAGAAAAATGAAAAGGACAGCCAGGAAGCTTTTAAAAGAAATAATAGCCAAAAAAAAAAAAGGAGGTGGGGTGGTGGCTGGGGATTTAGCTCAGCAGCAAGGTGCCTGCTTGGCAAGTGCAAGGTCATGAGTTCGATTCCTGGTACCGGAAGAAAAAACAAACAAATAAACAACAGCAACAACAACAAAAAACATGCTATATTTGGAGAAAGATAATAAAAAAAAATTCAAGTGAAGTGCAGGAAGTTCAAAGATTTTCCAAAACGTTCCATCAGAAAGAACTATGGTAAGACATAATTAAAATGCTACTGTGAGCTATTTCTGGGGGATGAGAAAAGCAATATGATAGAAAAGGAAACTTCTGACATGCATTTATACGCTTTGGGCCATACCCCTTGAAGCATGCAGGAAAAGGGTAGGGATATGCAACTCACAGTTTGTGTCTGGAAGGAGGTCATGACTCATGGTGAGTGGAACTCAACTGCAACTCAAATGTCCAAACAATCACGAGTCTTATGGAAGAGACAGAGCATGGCACCTCATGAGCTTTGCTTTGGCTGATCTCATAGGTAAATGAAGACTTACCAGTTCTTTCTGTAAGGAAACTGGTAGTACAACAAGGCCATAGTTTTCACGTAAGAGGCTGTCTCTTCAGTGATCTAGCTGTAACAGTCGGTGAGCCTTTGCATTAGTGGATAGCTTCAAACCACAGCAAACAAAGAGATGGCAGTACAATACCATAACTCATATTAGCCAGAAAACAGAAATAAGCCAAATGTCCTCCAACCAGTGAAAGCATAATCAAAATATATTATATTCACAAAAAAGTAAAATTCCATGGAAGGGTATCCTGACGCATGGAACAACATTGGTGAACCTTGAAAATAATCAGAAAAGAGCTAAATACTCTGTAATTCTATCAGTGCTGGCTGTTCAGAGTGGACAAATACAGTGCCCTGGCAAGAGATCTGTGGCTGCCAGGGGTTGCAGGGTGAGAAGAAATGGACATCACTGCTAATAGGTCTGGACTTCTTATTGGGGTGATGACAAATGTCCTCGATGTGATAGTGGCGGTGGCTGCACAAAATTACAAAAATACTGGCAAGCAAAGAAGTGTTTTCATTACGAGGGTGAATATTTTAATGTAATCATTACACCGTTAGTTAAATAAAATAATTATCTCAAGAGGCAATAATATTCCTGAGATGGTAAAGGAGAGTGTTCAAAAAATGAGAGGAAGAAGGGCTAGCAGGGAGGAATTAACAGTGATTAAACAGGGGTTATTTGGGATTCAATAAAGTTCTGCTGTGATTGGAGAAATTTCAACTGCAGTTTAGAATTTAAAGAATCATTTGCTGTTTTCTTCCTAAAAGAATTTTGTTACAGTTGTGAATGTTTAAAGCTCACCATAACTAAAGCTGTTAGTATATTTGCAGGGCAAAATACAGAACCAGATGTAAAATTAATCACAGCAAAGCCTCAGGGAAAAAACTTGAGCCCAAGGTCCCAAATGCTGCCTGGTGAAATAAAATGCTGTCTGACTGCAGTTCAGCTGCCAAAGACCTCCTTGTCTCAGGAATGTTCATGAGTGTACAGACTTAGGAACATAGAGTGAAAAGGAGTTAGGAAAAACATCATTTTGGAAAAAGAAATAACGTGAGAAATTTTTAAAAAATGATTCATTTTATGCTTTCTTATGTATTTTAATATTTTCTCATATATAACGCCTAATATGGAGATATATCTATGTTTATGTCTCTGTTTGTTTTTGTCTCTGTGTCCGTATCTGTATCTATATTCTGTATCCATCTATATATAGTATGGAGAGAGAAGGAGAGAGAATTATATATCTCTATATATTTCATCAGAATTGAAAGAATCTGACTGCATGTAATGGTACCCACAGAATAATATTTCAAGTTTTTATTTCAGTCTGCTAACATAGGAAAGTCCTTATTTAATGGTTGTGCAAGCACAAATATGAATTTCAGATACTTTTTCTTTTATTTCATAAGTAATTGACTTGGTACATTAAAAAGCATGCATAAACCTAATTCCATACGAAACACAGACCATATTTTACTTGTTATTAAAATGCAAAAATATATCATCCACATTTCAGTTCTCATATGTCAACAGAGAAACATAAAACTACACATGGTTAAAAGGTAGAGAAATCTAAACATCTCAGAAATATTGATTTGTCTTTCATTCCATTCCAAATTTTTAATGTACAAGAACTCTTAACTCAGTGAATTTCAAATATGTATGTAAATGTGTTGCTTCTGCTTTTGGACATAAGACTGATTACTTTGTAACAGAGCATTGCTATAAACAGGTAACAAGTATTGTAACAATATCTTAACAGATGTATAAAGAAATGGCAAATGAAAATTACTTCTCTCATAAAATACTAAGTAAAGCATAAACCAATGAAAGTGTCGCAGTGATTTAACATTAGCCAATGATAAATTCAAAATTTCTAGAACCACTTTTGAACAAATCGTCACATTTAGAAACATAATAAAACAAATTCTATGTACAAGTAGATGATGTAAAACCTAAGAAAGGCTTAGTCAAGCATTTTAAACCTTTGTGTCTAGTATTTATTCTATTTAGTATTATTTTAAAGATCAAGTATGATTTCAATTCATCCATATATAGTCCATGGAATACGGAAAGAAGACCCATAAAAATCAGAAATTTGTTGAAAGACACATGTATCAATCATGAAGACTGTGTAGATTCAGATCAAATCCTCTCAATTATCTGAGATACTAAAATTTTATCTTTTTTCTCAAATACATAAAAGCAATTTTTAAGACATAGCATGATCAGGCATTTTAAAAAATGGTTTCTAAAATAAAACATGACCTGGATACATATGACAATGAAGAAAAAATCACAGGTCTGCCTTATATACTTTACTGATATCCAGAAATGCAACATCTGACTCTTCAATTTTTCATTTTTTTTTTCCAAAGCTTAGACAAGAATGACAGCAATGGACCAAGGAAATTGTTCCTCACTGACTGAATTCATTTTAGTGGGAATCACTAATAACCCTGGGATGAAAGTAATACTATTTACCATGTTTCTACTTATTTATCTCATTAATCTTCTGGGGAATCTTGGCATGGTCATTTTAATCAGAATGAACTCCCAGCTTCACATACCCATGTACTTTTTCCTCAGCAACCTCTCTTTCTGTGACCTCTGCTATTCTACAGCAGTTGGACCCAAGATGCTGCTTGACATTTTTGGCAAGGACAAATCAATTTCTTTCCTTGGTTGTGCTTTGCAGTTCTTCATTTGCTGTACTTTCGTAGATGCCGAGTGCATACTGCTGGCAGTGATGGCCTTTGACAGGTACCAGGCCATCAGCAAGCCCTTGCTCTACACGGCGCACATGTCCGGCAGGCTGTGCTCCCTGCTGGTGGCTGGGGTTTACCTGGTGGGAGTGGGAGATGCTTTGATTCACACCACACTGACATTCCGCTTATGTTTCTGTGGCTCTAATCAGATTGATCATTTCTTCTGTGATATCCCACCTATCTTATTACTATCTTGCTCAGATACACAGATCAATGAGTTAGCTATATTTATCATTTTTGGCTTCATTGAACTGAGCACCATTTCAGGAGTTCTTGTCTCTTATTGCTATATCATGTTATCCATTTTAAAGATCCGCTCTGCAGAGGGGAGGTTCAAAGCTTTCTCCACCTGCACCTCCCACCTCACTGCCGTTGCCATCTTCCAGGGAACCGTGCTCTTCATGTACTTTCGGCCAAGTTCTTCCTACTCTTTAGAGCAGGACAAAAAGACTTCGTTGTTTTACACCCTGGTGATTCCCATGTTGAACCCTTTGATTTACAGCTTAAGGAATAAGGATGTGAAAGTGGCCATTGAAAAACTGAAAACTAAAAAGTGGTTTTAAATATTTATAGTAGACCCAAACTTTTTCCACACCTATATAGTGATTTTTTGATCTCCTAATGTCCTGCACTAAAGACTAAAAATAAATTCTTTCAACTATCTTAATTTGTTAAAATGAATATTTACACTAATTTGTACTAATATTCATGCATGAATATGTCATATTTCTCTAATCTCACATTCCCATTTTCTGTCTGAAATTTATGTGTGGGACTAGTTCTCTTTGGAAAACTTTCCTGGTATTTCTAATTTTCCCAGAATTTTTAGTTGCTCATTGTGTCATCTGAGTATTAGTTCTTTTATATTAAATTTTATCAAGTTTTCACTAAATGCTTTTATGCCTGTATTTCATTTTCATGATAAACCCAGTGGTTTCCAAACTAGTGAATCCTCTAATCTAGTAAGAGGAGTAGATATCAGTTAACTGAGCAATCAAACTGTTCATAACAATCTTGAAATCCTTCATCAAGTAAAAAGGCTGAAGTAAATAAATCACAAGCAAATATCAAATTTCACTGTGCAGAAGAGAGATATCCCTGTAGGTATATATTCAGTCTCAGAAATAAATAAATGCCAGTTGAAGAAATGAAAGGATTCTAGCAAAGGATCCGATAGTTACAAATGCCTTTGGGTGGAGAAACCCTTCGCTTTTAAGAAGCGGATATCTTCAACATGGCTAACCGGTGATGGAAAGAGCCTTGCTCAAGACGCCCAAGGGCCCTTGTTGCTAGCTGCAGGATCTTCATAATTATCTTCAGGAAACTTTTGCTTCATTACTGGACTCTGCACTTGGTAAAGGCCCCCGAAGTGTAGGGCACAGACAACTGACTCCTTAAGGCCCTGTCTTAACATAACCCCGTTTGTGTCTGAGATGATTGTTTCCAATAGGAGATTCTGAGTATTGTTTTCTCCAAGGACTGAGTGTTCCGTCCGTGTTGTCTAATGCATCTGCATTGTGCAAGTGATAGGAAACATGGAAACAATTAAATGAATAATTTTAAAAACTAGATATTTGAGTGTTACTAGGTATTAGTGAAAGGAAAGCAACTTACTATGGTATGTAGTTTGAAATATATATATATGTAATATTTATAAGTTATATAAAATGATTTGGGAAACTAAGACAATGTATCTATAATAATATACATAGTAATTTCAGGGGGGAAAGAAAGTTAATGGCTGTTTGCAATACTTGTCTACTTCATCTTGTTTGATGTAACCTTTTGATCACTAAATTACTGTGTCATTTGTTGAGAAAACATGTGCATGGGCATTTATTTGAAGCAACAACTGTGCAAGGTCAAAGCAACTCTCAGTTATCCATCCGAACTGCGGAGGCTGAAAGACTATGAATACCTTATGCTCTCTAGCTCTCAGTATCAAATGGGCTTGTGTAAAAGTCCTTTAAAAAATAAATGAAAATCAAGAAGGTCCTCTGTCCTTGATGTGGCAGTTACGTAATAATGTAACATGTTAGCTACTGTTACAGTGAGGAAAACTATGAAAGATACTTGCCATTTTAAATAAAATTCTTTAAAGAGTCTGCCAACTTCACAAGGTAATTCATACTCCTTTGGGAGCATTACTTAGAAGCAGCAATACGATAGAATTTGTGGAAACTATTATAAGTACAAATACAGTGGTGTTAATCATGGATTTCTACTTATACAGAGGTTGTGGGGAGGGATATGAAAGGATTTAAGCTGTAATATGTACCTGTACTAACTCCACAAAAGGAAAGTCAACAGTATGTATTGTAAACATGAGCTAATACAAAATAAAAATCACGTCATCTAACTAGCTCATCTCACTCCAGTATAGCCCATAGTAAGCTTCTAAATACTGATTTACCTGTTTGTTGTGTTATTAGATTTTGTTGCTGTGAACTAAAGCAAATAAAATTATAAGTGTTTAACAAGAAGTCTAAAAACAGAATCAACTGATTGTTTAAATTGTAGCCAACTTTTTCCCTGAATTTTTGAGGTTGGATAAGAACAAATTACTGGGAATATATAAGGAGATTCTCAAGACAAAAACATGCTTGCCTGTGTAGATATCCTCTCCGTGTCTGAATCACTGGTTCTCACAAGTTTACCTGTAGCTTACGACAAATATTACTGTCCAAATAAAATATTACCAGTGACTCTGTATGGTGCATTAACGTTATAGGCCACGTTCTTATTTTGGCTCCGTCTATTGTCCTTAAAACTGAAATCCCAGCACAGGTGTATGACGCAGCCAGGGTACATTTGGGCACAGGTGTAACACAGATAACCGACAAAAGCAAGGAGATGGTAGGCTGCGCACGCGCACTGACTAGAGCAGAACCGCGACGCCCTTCAATCACGTGGAGAGGAGCAGGCTCTGCTTTGCTGTCAGACGCAGCAGCTGTTCCTCTCCCGCACAAGCCTCTCTCTGGAAACATATTACGAAAGAAGCACGCAGCGTTGCTCTAAATCACTGTGGTACATTAAAAATGATTATTTCTAGCACCTTCTGGAGAAGAGGCAATTAATTTACATTATTTCTGAGGTCCTTTTTTGTTTTTGTTTTTGTTTTTGTTTTTATTTTTCTGAGACAGGGTCTCACTATGCAGTTCAGGCTGGTCTTGAGCTCACTTTGTAGCCTAGGCTGGTCTCGAATTTGCAACGATCCTTCTGCCTCAGCCTCCCGAGTGCTGGGATTACAGGCGTGTGCCACCACGCCCGGCTCTGAGGTCCTTTTTATTTTTAATTTCTGAGATCTTTTCTAGCTGACTTTTCTGTCTCTGTGAATTATGTATTCCGCTACTGTGTAAACCACTCTCCGCTCTTAAAATCATCTGGAAAAAAAAAAAGATGAGCTGCTTCCTCAGCATACAAAAGAAACACACTGCACCTCTGGGCTGTTTTGGCCAGAAACAGTCTTGACACTGATGCCAGATGGGACAACATGAATTGCACAAAGCCAGACACCTGTGCACACGGCCCTTTTTACAAAAGGCTTTCAATATGTAAAGAGTGATGGAAAGAGCCTTGATAAAGGAATTTGAGATTTCGTAGTTGTGATAGTCAACATTATTAGTACTCAAGTAACTAAAAACTAAAGCTTCAGTACAGTGTTGGGACCGGCCAGGAAATGGTGAATGTGACAAGAAAGGACAGATCGAGCCGTGTCAGCGGTGTGAAGCAACAGCGCTTCTCACACAGTGAAGATGGAAGATAGAAGTGAACTTCACCTTGTACACCTGTGTGGAAATACCTACTGTAGCTCGATATAGGAATGCCCAGCGACCTCAAAATCCAACCTCTAGATTTACACCCAGATTAATGAGGGAATATGTCCTACCAAAGACGTGTAAAATATTCACTGCTGCATTATTTTACTCTCATGTTCTAAAGAACTGAAATATGACCAACCTAGTGGATCAGCACTGCCGAGAAATATTGAAAGAGCTGTGAAATATCTTTTAGGATTTTCAGTTCCTAAGACTTGCAAGTATGAGGGTTTGCTCTTATATCATAAGAAAAATCACAGGCAATGTATTAATAGAATGTTATTTCTGAGTTCTAAAAAATTTATGGGCTCTTTGCTTACTTCTGATTTTAGATAAATTATCATATATTTACACATTGGAATATTACATGAGAAAAGGAACAAATGAACTACTTTTATACACAGGACAGAATTTTGTAAAACTACATTGAATAAAAGAAAATAAGCATGAAATTGAAAGAAAAATAACTGTATAAGTGCCACCAAATATATTCAGACAACCAAAATATAGAACATTTGTCATGGATCTGGGGTCATTTCATAGGGTGCTAGAAATCTTCTTTATTGGCCTGATTTCCAAGAAAAAGATGCTTTTCTTTCTGAAAATTTACTTAAAATATTGTTTTTAGTAGATAGTTTTCAATATGTACATTGTAGTTAAAGCTGCTTTATTAAAATATATTTTTTAATGTTCCATTTTAAGTAAATGTAAGTTTTTAAAATGTAGCCTTATTTGCTAGACAGAGTTGAAGACAGATTGTAAAATTAATGTGGTGCACAATTTTCATACACTGGCTCAGTAGATGGTCTTTATATTCGTGAAACGGCCAGGTGGTAGAACACCTTTGTCACACTCCAGTGCTTCTGCTCTTTCTTCCATCAGCAAGGAGATTCGAGGTACCTGGCATCAGGAGACTGCAGGGAGCTCTGTCTCGGAATGCACCATGCTTCAGGATCAGACAGCTATTTCCTAAAAATGGTGATTTGATAGACAGTCGGTTGTTTGAATGATAATGTGTTACCATGGGCCTCATTACCATTTTTCCAAATGCTTGCAAGTCTTATGAACTGAAAATCCTAAAACATAGACACATTGTTTTGGACTTGATTAAGTCTTGAATAAAATGTTTAAGGATCCTCTTCTCATTTAAAAAACACCGTTCTGAGGGAAAATACAAACCACTGAATAAATTTGGTCATGTAACATGCAAAATTAAAATAACTGCACAAGCTCAGATTCTAAATTAGGCTTCAGGGAAAGCGGTCAGTCTGTTTAACTGGGTGAAGGAGTTTAACCTCTGTATAATTGCTAAAAATGGATGAACCTCTAAAAGACGCATGTTTATAGCAGAACAATTTGTAATAGCTAAATCATGAAAGCAACCCAAATGCCCATCAACTGAGGAAAGGATAAAAAAGCTGTAGTATTTTCATATAATGGAGCATTACTCAGCTATAAAGAAAGATAAACTTGAGGCTTTTATAGGTAAATGACTACCACTAGAGAGCATGCTCATAAGTGAAATAAATCAGACCCACATGTGTAAACATCATATTGTCTCCCTAGTATTAGAGCCTGAAAGAATAACTGAAATGTAAAAGGTACAATAGATAGTGAGAAAGGGAAAGAAACTACTCAAAAGGAAAGAATGACTAGGATGAGAGAAAGGAGAAAAAAAAATAAGAAAGGGAAAAATATATATATATATATACACAAGATGGCTGGATAATTGTGCTATTAATTTCTTTTGTTTTCTTGAAAGGAACAGTTGATATTTAATTGATCATTCTTGCATGTCTGTATTTGTTTATCTGAGTAACCAATATGAAGATAACAGTATGTAATATAGCAACCATTGTTAATTTCTTTAAAGAAAAAAGATTAACCTAAGTGAAAGAGAATATATGCACAGAGAGGTTTACTATATGATCCACTTATGAACATCTAGAACAAGCAGAGCTACAGAGGCACAAAAGAGATGAATGTTTCTTAGGTGCTAGACGGAAGAGAATAGACATTAACTGCTTAATGGGTAAAAGTCTTTTACGTCTGGGGATAAAAGTGGTCAGCAGTCAAGCAGTGTAATGTTCACACATAAGAAGAATTTTTGTTATATAAATTTTACCTTGATTTTTTTTAGAAAGGAAAGAATGAAAAAAAAAGGTAATGCTAAACAAAATGTGAGCTGGGGAAACATAGCATCCCTCGAAACAGGGACAGACCTGAGAGGAAAATGAATGTGGAAAGAACTTGGAAGGGAACCAAGGTGCGCGCCCCATAACCAGGTATCATCAGCATATAACACAGACATCAGAAAGCTCATGGGCAACACAAATGCATGCGCTTCATGGGGAACTGGTGGACTGTCACTAGCAATCATCGAGGGAGTGTGAAATGTGCCTCAGTTTTATCGTCCACTGGGCTACCTTGGTGGTATTGTGATCATTATAGAAAATAACGGCAAAATACAGAAAGATGTTGAACACTGTTTACAAATCACTTTCCAGAGTATGAAAGGTATCCTGATTTCACTGAAGCTAACTTAATGGGTTTCCCATGTTCACTGAGAGCAGAGGGAGGGACAGCAAACAAATGCAGATGGTTTATATCTGTACATCCCCTCAAAGCCTCAGGGGTTCATACGGGTGGTATGCCCATTGGTGGATTAGTCCACAGATGAAGCTAGAGCTAAATTTGAGGAACGGAGGAGTGGGCTGCCTGAAGAGGTGGTAATCAGGAGCCTGGCCTGGAAGGGCTCCTGCTCCCGCTCTCTGCATCCCGGACATCACCGCAGGAGTGGCTGCACTCCTACCTCCCACCACACTGCCCCTGCTGGGCCCAGCAGACATGAGAGGACTGGAACGCATGAAATATGAGCTGACATATATGCATTCTCCTCGAAGGTGTGGGTGATTGACACTGTGTCCCCAAAACCAAAAATGAGAATGTGATGAAGACAGCATGTGCGCATGCGTACACACACACACACACACACACACACACGGGCGTGCACACACATAGAAGCAACAGTAATGTAGCAATTAATTCCCAAAGGGGGGTTTCACAAGAACAAAATCACCTAATTCACTCATTGCATAAAATGGAAAAGACCAACAATGTCTCGTTCTGCTTGTTTGGGCCACAAGGTCTGTGTTGGTTGACCTAATGACTAATAACTGAATTATGACTCAGAGCACACACCTCAGGTGCATAATTATTGTATGGCATCTGCAGTTCTCATCAACCATTAGTGAACCCACAGCCATCACATCTGTAAATGCGATGTCATGATTCCCATAGTATGAAATATCCCTTCAGAGACGGCTCACACATAAGCTTCTTTAAACTTCCCAGTGTGCACAGTTTCCATGTGCAATCATTTTTCTTATTTTCTATTTATTCTCTGGAATTGTACAGTGCATCTGCTTTATGCGGCATTTTCTCTTGACACCACTGTTAATAATGTTCAATTGTTTAAGGAAAATAAAGCAGTATTTTCATACGGCATTCGTTTCTGTCCTTTTATCTTTATTCACCTTGGATGCCATGCTTACACATGAGATTTTAGATAAATTTAGATAAATCTTAGAATTCTAAAATTCTGCAGATAATTGAATTTATGGAGTTTCAAAGTATGATTCCATTTAAAAATTCTTTAACATTTCACAAAAGTGGCCACATTATTATTTTTTCAAAGGGATTCACTCATGGAACTCTAATTAGGACTTTGCTGACAACATGGTTTTCAAATTAAAAACATTATTGTCTCTGAGACTCTAGACATCAATAGCTACATCTCTGCAGTGTGGCTCTTAATGACAATATAAATTTATGATATACACAGGATATAAAGTACATGACAGTATATAATAAAAACTAGTTAATAGACAAAAATATGTGGAATTTGGTAAGAATTTAAGAGTGATCTCAGGCTCCCAAGTGATTTATAAACATTTTTTTTAGAAAGACATTTGCATGAGGTGAGATTTGCATGTATGTACACTACTACAAATTTCTGAGATATTATGTTATACAGAATTAGATGTACATTTTGTATAAATTTTTACCGTTAATCTATGAATATACTGAAAAAGCTGATATCAGTAATTGTACATTATTTAGGAAATGGGTGAAATGAAATATTTTACATCAAAAGAAGTAGAAATAAAAGCTTTCTTCATAAATGAAACACACAAGTCAGTTTTTTACTTTCTTTGTGTTAAAGATGAGAAAGAATATATGGAAGGCATGATTCTGTCTAGGAAATTTTATGGATGATTTGAACACAGGAAATGGCAGGATGTATACTTCATCCTGTCTTACACTTCACATCCCTTTATAAAGGAAGGACACACGTGTGGTGTGCACTGCACGCACTAGGACCAAGGGGAGACTGAGCCACTGGTGCTACCCAATGCGTGTGCAGCCTCCAACCCACAGTGGGTGTAAAGGTCCAAGACACTGGACTCTAACTCCTCTCGGCTGCAATTGCTGAGGGCTCCTAGAGCCTTAGGGCTATTTTGTCCTGGTTATCACGCAGTCTTGCTGTCTAAGAGTCACCCTGGAAAGTGCAGGTCACTTCTCAGTCCAAGCTGGGACTTAAGTCTCTTAGCCATGCTGCTATGGGGCTTGCAGAAGCACCAAGCCAGAGCAGTGGGTGTAGATTGTGGGTTCATTTTAGCTACAAATACCAGGTTCATTGCCTTTTGGGGAATACTGCAGAGGTGGTACAGCCTTGGGCATCCCATAGTCTTCCAGAAAGCCTGGGATATATCTGATGTCTAAAGCTTGCTTCTTCAGGATTTCCTGTATCACAAAGATCCTTACTGATCAAGGATACTTAGTTAAGCTTAAGCACCAAAAAGAGTTAAATTGTCCACTGCTTTGTGTCCATCTTCTTACTGTGTTCAAATCTTCCTAACATCGTCTCTGCTTATTCCTGAATGAGTGCAGAATTTCCAATCCTCAAGGTAGACTTTGAATTTAGGAAGGGTCTTCTCTGCTCTCTTTCCCTTGTTCTGTTAAACCTCAAATTCTTGCAGCATTTAGGAGATGAATGCATTTTCCTTGGAGCCGTGAACATGTTTTCCAAAGGTTCTCATTGTAACATTACAATTGGTCTGTCCCAGGTGTTTGCCATTATTTTTAGACAACAAAGTTGCTATCCTCCAGCCTCACCTCCCAGAATCTTGGATTAGCAGTAGGAACAATCGCACCTGCTTACCTGGGCCTTTTGTTCTATCCTGAAATGTTTTACTTCACAATTTGTCACCAGCAGCAAGATATATAAGATGACCTCCTGCTTGTCATTGTAACGCATAACTAAGAAAGCCAGTGTGTCTTATGTTGGCCTTCAAATGTATAGATATGCCTATGGGCTCTCAACCACTGCAATCAGTGCTTGCGTCATCAAAAATTAGGGATAGGTAACAAAGGAAATTATCAATGAAATACACAGATGGGTGTTTCGTATTCTCAGGAAATTATTATTCACATCTATATAGATTATCTACCTTTCCATTCACAGACATTCCACATATATTACGGTGGTCTGTGCAGGTGTATATAAGCTTTTGTGAGTGTTTGACACGTATCAAACCCTCAGGGATATTTGTTCATCTCCATCTAGAAACCACTCAAAAATGTTATGTTAATTTTATTCTTTCTTTGCTTTCCCGTTTTGTGTGTGGCAGACATGATGTAAGAGATTTGAAAAACAAGGACAGAAGGTGCATCCCTGGAAGGAAAAACAATGCTTATTTTCCCGTAAAGGAGATAATGACTAAAGAGATAAGGATAAATAATGACTGAAGAGAAACTATTGTAAATGATGAAGAGAAGCATTTAACTAGGGAGAAGATGAGAAAGAAGGAAAGAAAAGAAGACATAGAGACTCTGATGATCGATAGACCTAATGTACCAGGGCATTTAAAGTGTATTTTTATGTCCTAAACCAGTGACACTACATGTACTTCTACATACAATTTCTCTATCTACCTCTACCTGCCTCATGCTTCTCTAACTGCTGTGACTCTTGCCTAACATCCCTGCTTTCCCCTACGTGTTTCCATTTAGGGCTGAGGTTTAGTAACTCTATCTGAGAAAAACTTTCTCCTGCACACCACATGCAGACGTTTTCTCTGGATTATAGCTGTGCTCCCCTTACTTCAGTATTGTTTAAATACTGTAAAGAATTGATTGCTCTTTTAGTTCATTTCCACACTTTCCCTAGAATGTAAGATTCCATGGTAATTCATCTGGATTTGCCATACAATGTACAGTGCCAAAGGGCAACTGGTAAACACTTAACAAACCTCAGGTTAATTGAAATTGAATGAAAACATGAGCAAATGTAAGGCTGGCACAACTGAGACAAATCAGGAAATCTTACCGCACAGAAGTACCAGATGTTCATTCACAGTACACAAGGAACCAAGACATATAGGGAGCTCTACTACATTTTCTTACAATTCAATATCAGCTTAAGTGTATATTTCAGTGAGTTATACTCTATGTCCATTTCCTTCTGCACAATGCAATGCAATTCTTCAAAACAACCATTTTTATATGTGTTACATGCAGATAAAATACAATTATTTAAAACCACTCTTTATTTCTCAATTTCTGCAGGGCCTCTTTCACATCCCTGTTCCGCAGGCTGTAAATCAGAGGGTTCAGCATCGGAATCACCAGGGTGTAAAACAGTGAGGTCACTTTGTCCTGATCCAGGGAGTAGGAAGAACTTGGCCGAAAATACATGAAGAGTATGGTTCCCTGGAAAATGGCAACTGCAGTGAGATGGGAGGCGCAGGTGGAGAAAGCTTTGAACCTTCCCTCCGCAGAGCGGATCTTCAAGACTGATGAGATGATATAGCAGTAGAAGACAAGTACTTCTGTAACGGTGCTCAATTCAATAAAACCAAAAATGATAAATATCACTAACTCATTGACCCGTGTATCAGAGCAAGATAGCAGAAGGAGAGGAGGAACATCGCAGAAGAAATGATTAATCTCATTGGACCCGCAGAAACACAAGTGGAATGTCAGTGCGGTGTGGATGAGAGCGTCTGTGAATCCCACCAGGTAAACCCCAGCCACCAGCAGGGAGCACAGCCTGCTGGACATGTGCGCCGTGTAGAGCAAGGGCTTGCTGATGGCCTGGTACCTGTCAAAGGCCATCACTGCCAGCAGCAGACACTCGGCGTCTGCAAAGGCACAGAAGGTCAGAAACTGCAGCGCGCAGCCCAGGAAAGGGACTGAGTTACTCTCGGCCATGAAGCCCGCCAGCATCTTGGGTCCGATGGCCGTGGAATAGCAGAGGTCGCAGAAGGAGAGGTGGCTGAGGAAGAAATACATGGGCGTGTGCAGGTGGGGATCCGCTCTTATTAAAGTGATCATGCCAAGGTTCGTTAAGAGACTGATGAGATAAACGAGGAGAAATATGGTGAAAAGTGTCTCTCTGACGTCTGGGTTCTCAGTGATTCCCAGGAGAACGAATTCGTTCACGGCAGAGCAGTTTCCCCTCTCCATTCTTCTTGTTCTCTAGACTTAAAAAATTAATGGGTACATTTCAATCCTTCTGAGCATTGCAAAATATCTGTAAGACAGAACTCCTTTTGTTTCTGTGTTTTTTTTTATCCAAACACAACACCCATAGATAGGATGCTTTTGAGAACACTAAATAATCAGTCCAAGATAACAGTTGAGAAATTTTGAGTGAAATCTATGGATAAATGATAATATGTGTACATTTTAATATCTTCTCTAATTTCTCTGGACCTTTTGCTGCCCTTATTTCAGCTAATATATATTTGATGAGCTGAAATCTCAGTAAATCTTCAAACTAATATGAATTTGGGAAACTACATTTTCCATTTAGAGGGAAATTACATGCTCACAAATACAACTTAGCATTTGCTAGATTTCTTACAAGACTCATTGACAGAAAAAATTACGATTTTAATCTTTTTCATAATTCTTCCTGGTTTCCAAACATAATTTAATTTTGTTATATAGAATGATATCACTAACAAATAAAGAGGAATTTTATTATTCTAGTTTTCTGTTTCTCTGGTATTTGAGAAGACACCAAAAAATTATTGACTTTTTCCCTAAAAATATCTTAGAATTTTATCACAGTGCTCAGTGCTGAATATAGAGGTAGTTTAAAGCTAAAAGATTAGTCTTCTGCTAGCTCCAAAAGAGATGCTAAAATACAAGTAGAAAAAGTATATTTTATCTGTTACATTGTCTGTTATTTCATCTGTTACATTATCTGTTTGCATTGTCTCATTTTATGAATCCTTTTATTGCATATAGCAATACTGTGTGTATAAAAATTGACAACTAGATGAATAACAATTATAAGTTAGAAACATGTAGCTCCTCTTCCTGTGTGTATGAATGTTCATGACTACGTGATGTATTTTTCCTGTGTGCATGATTCTTAATTGAAATATGAGAAGTGGAATGTGATTGATGTATATTTGTGAGACTTTTTGTTTAATTATTTTGATTAGATTACTTTAATATATGGTAAACGTGGACTTCAAATTTTACACATTCTTGTTTCCAATATGGTACATATTTGTAATGTTATCTTGAAAATATGCATTAATTAGCCAAGAACAGTCTCCTAAATTTATACACGTACTTACAAAATGATAAAATGAGCAAAACAAGCCTGTGACTCAGATTAGAGGAAAATAAGTAGAAGGACATTCTGTGGATACTACTAAGTTCTGCTAGAATCTTTTAATCTTGAGGAGAAACTGTCAACTTTAAAAATTAGTTTTCAGATTGTGTTCCACTAAACACTTTGGCATAAAATCTCTAAGTTTTTTCCAATCAAGTTATGCTTTTTCATTTCTTTTTTTATATTATTTTTTAATTGGGAAACTCAAGAACATACCTGAGGTGAGTGGTGCTGTGGTAACTGAACATTATTAGGCCGATAGCATTTTATTATAACGGAAGCTTTTGGGACTTAACTCTCTGAAGCTACTTTTATTGGGCTTTGCTCTTGTGCAAACATGTTATTAATTGTATTTTTGGATCTGTGTTTCCCCCTGAGACTACAGACCTAAAAGAAGCTCAGGTAGAGCTTAAGTGCTTAATAGAGTTACAAAGTCATGTTAGAATGAAACAATTAATTAATTTTATACTATATAATATGTACAATTCATACAAGTTTTCTGGTCTAAAACATTATCTGTCTCAACCTAGTCTACCAGGAGCAGAGTGTAATTAACCCTCTGCAGCCCCTCCCCAAAGAATTATTATTAAACCTCACTTTTCTTCATTTGTACTTCAAGTGCTCACATTCTTTGTTTCCTAAATTACTGAACGATTGCTATTTTTCAAAGATATGTTTACAGAGATATACTATATGGACTACAAAATCCACACTCAACCTTTCTTCGGTGTGTAGCACAGGCCAAAGCCTGCGGAGTGAATACCACGGTCTACTTGTTGAGAATTTCTCATCAGCACAAAGGAGACACACATGGAGCAAGAGTGATTTCACCCTCCACTTTCCCCCCAGTGCTGGCAACTCTCAGCTGCTTTCTGACTCCATGTGTTCATCTATCCTGGAGGCAAATATCAACAGATGCCCTCAATCTGGGCTTTTTCTGGTAGTCTTTCATTTACCATGCTGCTGTAAATATTTACCCACACTGAGAAATTTTTCAGAATAACCTTCCCTTAGATGGATAAATGATATATTGTTTTACAGGTATGACATGTTTTTCTTTATCTGTTCATCATTACAGGGCTTGTAGGCTGTTCCTACTCTTAGCTCCCAGGGCTGAGCGTGCCATGGATATTCCTTTACTCACGGCCTTCTGTCACCACAGTTCCTAGAATGTTCCCATCTCTGGTCCCTTGTCATCCTTCTGCATTTCACTAAGGGTATGACTGGACCACATCTTCTACGTTCAGAAGAAATGAATGTGTATTATTTTTTAGCTCTGCTTAAGTCATTTAAATAATTTCTCTGCTACCTCTAAGTCTTTGGGACTACCACTGATGCTTAAAATTTTTGTATTTTGAATTTGGAGAGGGAACTCCTTATCAAGTATTCATTGTTACCTGTTCCAGACCTTCTACAGTGGAACATACTGAACAAAGAATAGAAATTCATTGTACTTGGGGACTGTACCCTGTGAGCATAATTCATAGTGTACGAAAGTTATTTAAGCATTATGGGTGAAAATGGTTTTTCTAAAATATATAGAGTTCCACGTTTGTTTCAAAAAAGATTTCATTTGCTTTTACTCATGATTGTTCTTCATAAAATTGAAAATTCATGAAAATTTGCCTTCTAAATTCTGCAAGCATCTTCACAGACAGTGCGAAGTTCTTCACATTGCTTAAACGCTGGTCCACTACTGTGATGCCTGGGGGACTGGGTGACCTCCAGAGGACCAGAGCCCACCCTGTTCCTACAGTGGCCCCACTGGAATGTCTGCAGCTCTGTTTCTGTGTGTGTGCTTCTCATGCATTGCTTTTTCGGATGGTTGAGTTAGGTCTTCGTAGAGCAAAAAATTGAAATGTAAAGGAAAGAATGCAAGTAAAGAGATCACACGTACTCAACTATTTATTTGTAAGGTTAGAGTCTAAAAAATAAAAGTCATTGTAATAAGAAATTTCACAACTCCAGAATGGGCCAGTAATAACCTGGCCAGATTAAACGTGGTGTCCTTTTGGAAGCCTCTTCCTTAGAGACCCAGTTTTGTTTGTCCTCCCACTGAAACTTTGCTGACCTTTCATTGCTTTTACCAGTATAAACTGTTTCAGGTAGCTGTGACATTCTCCTTATAACCTGCGGGAAGAGCATCTCTGTGAGCCGCTAAGCAGTGACCAAAAGGCATCCTAAATTCTGGTAAACAATGTGACCCATTTTGAGAGTAGGAGCAGCTGTCTTTCCATGGTTTATCTAGACATCGTGAAACATTCAATTTTTTTTTTTTTTGGTTTTTTTGGTTTTTCTCCGGTACCAGGAACCGAACTCACGACCTTGCACTTGCCAGACAGGCGCTTTTGCCGCTGAGCTAAATCCCCAGCCCCCATTCAAATGTTTTAGAGCAATTTTTATCAAATAAAATCACTGTGATGTGGACTTATCCACCGTGTTTCAACCTAGTTTTGTTTTTTAATGATTTTATCAGCATATGTTTGCATTACGTAACTCGTACATGGCAGGCATTAGCGCATGTGCATCTCACCCCTTGATTCTGTTTACCTCCCTCCTTCCCCCACTCCCTCCCGTCTTCCTCATGTTCAGATTCACTTCCCATCTCTACCAATTCTACCTTCTCTCTGTATATCATTATTTTTTACTTTGGTCTTTAAATTACTTATCCTTTCAGTTTTTAAAGAAATGTACGAGAAACGATGTGTCACTTAACCTTCTGTATCACATTCGCCTTCTCCTCCAGTTTCTCACTCAGTCTGGCGTCCTGCACCTACTTTCAGCTCTTGCCCAAGGTTAAAGTGGCCATGAAAGGACATTTTTCGAGTAAATTCAGGTCATTGAGGCTCCGTGGTAGCACAGCTAAGCACATTTCCCTAAGAGAAGGTCAGATGTGTGGGTTCATAGACCGAGGGCATATTTTGAGGGAGGATTAAAGACAATTTATGTTTTACTAAAATGCATGTTGAAAATGTAAACATTCACCTTATTGGTAGATAAAACCTGGAAACTTCAGAAAATTATTAACAAATTGCATTGTGCACTGTTTCTGGGAAGCCACACCCTCCCGCTCATAGCTCAGCATGTGGCGGGTTTCATATTCACCAATTAGAGGATACGTGCACACACGCAGAGAGACAGAGAAATACAAGTCACAAGGCAAAAAGCCTGTGTCTGTCTTCTCCTTTCCCTGCCAAATCATGGAAAGTGAAGATTACCTTTTGCAAAATCTGGATGAACAAATACTTTATCACATTATATGTGTGCACTGATATTTTCATATTGCCATAAATTATATTTTGCCAGAGGGCATGTGTGTGTGTGTGTGTATGTGTATGTGTTTGACTTAAAACAGACACAACAGGAAACAGCTCACAGTCAGTCCCTAGGTGTGTACTGAGACTTTGTGAAATGCAGCATAACTTGTATTTCAATTCTAGTGCTGTCAGAGAAAAAAATGGTGTTGGCATTATGTATATTCACTCTTAAAGACACTGGCAATACGTTCATGCATCTAATTTCTATATTCTATCTAAAGCTAAATATGTTTACCAGTAGCTCAGTATTCTATTTGCAAACTGTGAAACCCTATCTTATTTTTTCTGTCTTTTCTGGAACAGTTTTTAAAACGGCTTTTAGATGTTGCACAATGTACAAACATACTTATTTTATATTTCATTCAAAGTGTGAGTCATTTTTACTGAAGAAAAGGATGTAGGAATGTAGGCTTCCTCTGCTTCTTTCTGAAATAACAAGATAGATTTGCTCCAGCCTTTTGCCCCGCACGTGAAGAAGGACCAGCTCTGCAGCCTCTTGAAGAGAACCAGTCTCCACCTTTGCTAAGATGAGTTCAGTCTGAGGATTGGACTGCTGTTGAAAAAACTTTTCTCCTTAATGAGCTGATCACACTCTTTACTTATTCATCTCTCCCAAATAAATATCTTGCTGTGGTCTTGTCTCAAACTCTTTGATAACTCACGCTCATAACTGTTAACTATCTGCTCGCATACCCTTTAAAAGTTTGTGTATTTTGAGAGATTTGCACAATTGCCATTTCGGCAGCTGTGCTCCATTCAACAGGCTGAAATGTTTCTCCACCGGGGCATCGGATCTGCTTCCTGATATTCACTCTCCCTCAGCACTGCCTACTGGGGTTCCAGCTTACTCTGAACATTTTGTATAAATAGTCTCTTGCATTTTATATCATGTTCACGTCCTATAGTTAGCCTGTATTTTAATGCTACTTGATGATTAAGAAATCTCATCATCATCTGTTCCATGACATTTTCAGCTCTGTCCTAAACATTTTTCACACCAGCGGTCATCAAATCCTCCCTCCTATGTCTCCCTCAGCAGCAGCATCCATCCTGCATATAATGTACCAGCTCAAGAAGCGGATGAGGTCCTGGAAAGTAGGTTCAATGTCATTCCTGTGCTCATACCGATGTTGAACTCACACCCATGTAACATGAGGTATGAGAATGTGAGAGAGCCTGTGTGGAAAATCATGAACTCAGAAATATCTTAGTAAAGAACATGAGGTTAATTAGCATATTTTTGAAGTTACATACCATCCTACTAAAATGTCCACACTTTATACAAACCACTCCTCAAAAAACTAGTAAAATATAGACCATTTTAATCCCCTTCCTGAATTTATGTCCATTCATAAAAGTGGTGTGATACTATTAATGCAGGAAATAATTTATTAATTTGAAATGTATAGATTTCTATTACTTTTGGATTGATAGAAATTCTAGTGATTTGGTTAGGTGTTCTAAGTTTAAAAGAAACAGATAAGCCTACTTAGGCTTTTATCCCTCTTCCTTCCTACATTGTACTTTGTGAGCTTCTGTCCTATTTTATTTATAGCCTGAAGATCAAAATAGTTCATCCTTTATCCTTATACCAGGCAATGCATCATGCATATGTAACAGACTAATTTATTCTGAAAGGTAATTATTGATAATGTTTAATTTATAATTAGTTTATTCTTAGAAGAAAAGCGTACATACCATCATCCCCAGGAGGACACACACAGACACACACACACACACACAGAAATACACAATTTCCTGAAGGAGAATTAAAACATAAAATTTCTATATTATTCCCTAGGTGAAAATACTTAACTCGCATGATCTGAAAACGTTCTTAACAGTATATTAAGTAGTTATTATCCAGAACCCTGGTGAAGTTTATGTGTTTCCTAGATTGTTTTATACAATAATTTTAAAATATGACTAGCACGCTGACAGAATAATTTCACCTATAATCTCTGCTAGAAATGCTGAAAAATCTGCAGTACCGTGAACTGAATCCCTCTGGACACAGCCACGCTCAGCACCAGTGTGCGGAGAGTCATCACTTTCCTGACGCTGTGCTTCACATCCTTGCTCCTCAGGCTGTAGATCCGAGGGTTCAGCAGGGGATCACAGCTATGCAAAGCACAGAACGGATTCTAACCATGAGCCATGAGTTCACGGCACTGGGCACGCAGTACAGGAACGCGATGGTGCCTTGGAGGATGGTGAGGGCGTCATACAGGATGCACAGGAGGAGAAAGCTTTCGAGCACCCACCGCATGAGGGTGTGCTCAAGACAATGACAAAGACGCAAGGATAAGCAGTGAGGATGACAATGCGGCTGCTCGCCTCGCTGAATACGGCAGTGGGAAAGTATTTGGCCGACGGAGGGGTCTGAGCAGAAGATGGAATTTATGACGGACGAGAAAGTGGAAAGGGATGTAGAGAAAATGTACTGAAGCGTGGACAGCTAACCTGGAGAACGAGCCCCTTCCGAGATCCTCAAGATTGTGATAGAGTTCGAGCCAACATCAGGATGCATGTAGAAGACGTTGTGTTAGTGAAGTGAAGCAGACACAGAGGACGAACACTGCGTGATCACACTCAGATGGAGACATTAAAAAAGCACAAAAAGTACACTCCCAATAATAAAGAGTAGAGTGGTAACTGTAGGAAATCCATAAGTATTCGGGAGCAATGGTGAATAATGAAGGCCTACAAAGGCCAGGACTCTAATGGTCATAGCAGCAAAGCTGTCAGTCAGTATCAGTGTGAGTGTATTTTTACAGTAAGGAGAGTAGGGCATTTCCTCAGCTTCTCAAACAAGCTGGATAAGTTAATTCACCAGTTGTTCCTCTCTCTTTACCTTCTGTGTCAATCTCTGACCTAAAATAAAGACTCAGTTAGTATACATCGCTGACTATATAATGTTGGTTAAAAATGGTTAAAAGTTAATTTCTAATCAAAACAAATTACTACATTGTCACTGAATAGGTTACATATTGTGAGCACATAAAAATAAAGAGAGGCTATCACTTGTATTTTAGAAAAACTCACAGAATTCAGTCAGAACTTTCAATCTCTGCTTTTATTTTATTTTTTTTATTTTAAAGATAAAAGGAGGGAAACATTAACAGACATACAACATTTTACAACATATCACAAGCACAATACAGACAATACAGAGTTACAAACAAAGTGGTAGGGAATTAACAATGGTGGTTGTATTACATATTGATATCTTCAAAGTGGCTTCTCGTGAAAACAGATATGACATGCAATACTGGTCAACCAAAGACTCATTGACAGTTTCTTTCAGCATAGAAATAGAAGACAGAAGAACAACCATGTTAACTGTCATGTATATACATACATACAAAATTTCTCCTTCTTTCCCTTCTCTTTTCCCACATCCCAGTTGCCCTTTACTCTTCAGCGGTTTCCTATCAATCTCTGCTTTTAGAAACTCAAAATGTCACCAGGAATTGAAGGAAACTGAAATTTAAATCAAAAAAACAAGAAATCTTATCTTCTCCTTGGAGGATGGACATGGAAATAGATAAAAATAATAACAAGCAAAATATTCGGTTATTATGTTGGCACTGCCCCAGGGTCTGCAAAGGAATTTTAAAATGTTTCTGGCTCAAGCTCTTCTGTCTGTAATAAATACTATGAAGGTGCCAATCCCAAGCGCTTTCTTTATCTCATCTAATCACTAAAATCCTTCTATGATGAGAGCACAGGGAAGCCTGTGGCTGACCAGAAGGCTGAGCTCGTCTCTAGGGTGTTCTCTGACCTCATCACCTCTGAGAATGTCCAGGACATGCAGTGTTACTGGAATGCAGTGGTGATGTTCTCACTACTGTGCATGTTTTAGAATTTAATCATTTATTTAGAAACATAAAGCATTGCTTGAGGCTTAGCAACAATTTGGTTTCAGTGTTAGCTTGGGCCCAGTGGAATGTGCGCATTTATGTGATCTGATATTTGTTACCTTCACTTGCACTGCTGCAATCACAATCAAAAGCTGATAGTGCCTCTGCAATGACTCAATTAGGAAAATCACCTACCTGTGTGTATCAGTGTATGTGTCTCCCTATCAGCCAGTGTCTCTCTCCACCCCCTCTCTCTCCCACCATTTGTTCTCTCTTTGGGGAAACTGACATATAAGAAGAAAAAATTATTTTCAAAAATTAGTTACAGTTCTCCCAATACTTTCTTTCATTATTAAGCTATAATAGTTATTGCATATAATGTGCAGTGTTTATGACAGTATATGATGCTCATCATATAAAATAATATACTCTAGAAGAGCAAATGTTTAATTCCAATATAGTTACAAATGTGTCAAAGTGGCTGCTTGTGTAGATCTGTTTAAAGGTCGCTTGGCTTGAGACCCAGCACAATCTCATGCCCCAGTTCACATCCACAGGCTGAATCATATCTGTTGTGCTTTTCAGGCAGTCAGACAAGAGAAACCACATCAACTAGAATGTGCTCTCCTACATGAGCTAGGGCAAAATCCTTTACTCAGGTTAGTAAGTTAAGCTTTAATTTAATTGGAAAACATCTTCATAAGAACAAACTTAATAATGATTGACCAAACATCTGGATACCCCCTGGGCAAGTCAACACATACAGTGGATCACTTCAGCAAGCGCTGTGACGTGTATCACATTCATACTAATTTTTTCTATTTTATGGGCAGGGTCTTACTATGGAGTCCAGACTGTCCTCAGACTCACAACCTTCAATGTTCTTCCTGATGTGATTTTAGCGCTTGGCATTGCTGTGCTGGACATTTTCATTTTTCTTTTTTCTTTTATTTTTTCTGCCTAGGGCCAGCACTGATGCCTTTTTCCTTCTCTTTTCAGGCCTCCTGTGATGAGGTTGGGACACCCTGCACACTCTCCCTGTTGCAAGGCTTAAAACATGAATGATCTCTGCAAGGCCCTTTGCCATGTGACACAGCGCGTTCAGATGTAGTGGAGAGGAGGCTTCTGGTTTGTCTGAAGCTGCGGTCCAGGGAATGACAATACCTGAATGGAGAGGAGACTCATATATATGGCATTCTGCTGTTATTTTAATGTTATGCAAGTCGGTGTTAATAAAGAAAATATAAAATCGTGTTCTTACTTCCATAAAGAAAAAAAATTCCACAACACAGTTGCTAGAGAATAAGCATTGCTAATATACTGTGTATTACAATATTGAAAGAATGGCCACAGTGTTACTCAGTACAACTCATACAAATCATAGACGTAGACATAGACAAAACCAGAAGAAAACTTAAAGGGAAAGAAAAAGATTAAACTTTATTTACCATGAATAAAAACAACTAGTAGTACACACAAAATAATTTACCATATATCTTAAAATATTTTTCAAACAACGAAATAGATAAATTGCGGAATTATTTGAAATTCTCTTTATTTCCTATGTAGCTTTTTTCAGTTATGATATATTTTTATAATTCATATAAGTGAAGCCAAGTGATATTTAAGCTTGTGTCTCTGACATATGGCACGTAACCTTATGTTCTGAAATTACACCATTTGTGTGCAAATGCCTCAATTTTATCTTTATTTATGGTAGACTAGTACTCCACAGCCAATCAGTACTGCTTTTTCTTTATCCATTCTCCTAGTGATGGATGTAAAGGCTGCTCCCAAGACCCAGCTATCATAAATAGTGCTGGTATAAACATAGGTATGCACATATCCCTCTAACGTGATGACTTTAGCACTCCTGGGATGATACCTAGAAGGAGAATAGCACAATCAAATGGAATTTCTATTTTCAGTTTTTGAGGAATCTCTACACTGATTTCCATAGTGCATGTACTAGTTTACATTCCCATTTGACTATGTCCCTAACTAGTATAATTTATTATTCACTGAGGCATCCTATGATGATGTCACCTGGTATTGCTGATAAACCGCTCAGGACTCAAACTGTACTGTTTCCATGTTAAATGATAGTTTTTTTTTTTACATTTTTAACCTCTTTTTTAAAAGACTATCTTAAAGAAAGGATATATTAGAGATGGGTAAGATTTTTGCGTTACTGGATGGTAAAATATGAGAATATGCATGCGAGTGGTGTTAATTTCCACATTATTGGTATTAACAAATATCACTTTCCTCTGAGTAGCATTCTATGTTTAAATGAATGAACAGAAATATAATAAAATATCAACAGTGATGTCTCTATTTTTGTATCTTTATAGAGTCAACACAAAAGTTTGCTCTAACAAAACTTTTCCATTTTTTGTTAGTCCTAGATATGAGACTTGACTCAAAAATGATCCTATGGGTTAGTAAGATCAAGTGCATTATCACCATTTTACTATATAAATGTTATGGGAAAGCCATTCAATGATATTTAACTACTCAACACTTTCCATAAAGAAGAGATTAAAATTCAGTTATCTCAATTCATTAGACACTACCTTACCCACAGCGTGGTAAATCCTACTTTATAAAGTACAGGAAATGGAGGATGAATGGAACCATTTCCACCATATCTACTATCTTTCCCATCACAGTGCCCTTTGAAATGGTCTTTCTCGTGTATCAGATGCAAATCCTTGAGTCCTATAAAACACTGTGTGATAAGGCAGGAATACACAGAGATTTACATGGAAAACTATATGAATAATATTTAACATCACATGTTAGATAGTAAAAAATAAAAATGGGTAAATAAAAGAGAAATGCAACTACCTTCAGAAGAAAAGCTAAGATTGTTCTTATCACAGCTTTGCATATGTGCTCACAATAAGAGTTAAAACTACAGATGGGAATAATTGTCAAAAGAAATACAGCAACAACTTTTTCTAAATGTGGATTATGTTTCCAAGACTTTTGTATTCACAGGTGGAACACTGGGGGTTCTTTTGAAACATGCTCAATTTCCACAATACTATCAGATTAAATTTTAGGAGACTTTATATACTTTAACCAGGATTACAGTGAAAAATTTTAGGTGCATTAGTGCATTAAATATAAGAAAACATCAAGTAAACATGGAAATAATTTACAACACATTTGGAAGTATGTATAGGTATAACAATGTCTACATATTTGTGTTTTGGTTGAAAGAGTAAATTGTTGAAAAGAGATTACTTGATTATTATATGGAAATCAGGGAAATACATGAACAAAATAAAACCATTTTAGTCAAATAGGAGTGTTGCTTTGTATCTTGTGTCTTCCCAGGAAATTTTTCAGTGGATGGCTAAGCGATCAGATTTGTTCTCCTGGTAGCAATGAAAAAGAATTATATGTTCCTACACAGTTAGTTAAATAAATTCATTTTAATGCTGACTCTGTAAAATCTCTAGATTTCCCCAGAATTCATTCTGTTATTTACTCACTCACTGAACTCGTCTCATAAGAAGCATTAGGTTTTTAAGTACTGTTGGTAATTACTATTTTATACTATAGATTTTAAAAAGTCAGCAAATACAAACAAGGTACGCACAATCAGGAAAATAATCTCCATTAAATTGAACCTACAAGACAGCGTTTTGAATTTATATACTGACAGGGAAAATGTGACATCCCATCTATTATAATTTAAGGGAAAATATACTTAGGCATGGCTTTAAGAAGACAGTTGAATGCACCTGCTATATATACAAGCACAGTAAATTACCAGCCAATATATAAATGCAATGAAAATACATTACAAACGACAGGTGATAAACTTCCCAAAGAGACTGCATAGTGTGAAAATGTTTCTCTGATAACTACATAACCAAAACATTAAGAATCATGACAGTGTGTTCTAAGGAATAATTTTTCCAGTGCAGCAATCACGTCCTTGTTCCTGAGGCTGTATATCATGGGGTTGAGCATGGGTGTCACGATAGTGTAGAAAAGAGACAGCAGCTTGTCGGTTCCTGCAGAATGGCTGGATTTGGGCCTTAGGTAGGTAATGGTACCAGATCCAAAAAATAGAACCACAACTAACAGGTGGGAAGAGCAGGTGGAGAAGGCCTTGGCCCGTCCCTTGGCTGTGGGCAGCCTCAGAATGGTGGAAATGATTTTGCTGTAAGAGGCAAGGATCAGAATGAAAGGAACTGCAGCAACCAACATGACTACCACATAGACAGACACCTCATGAGCAGATGTGTCCCCGCAGGCCAGCTTGAGAATGGGGGGGATGTCACAGAAGAAGTGCTCAATTTGGTTGGAATTACAGAAATGCAGAGAGAATATCTGGCATGTTTGCCCTATCTGCACTGGGATCCCCCCGAGCCAGGAGCCAGCGGCCAGCTGAGCGCACCTCTTTGGGTTCATGAGCAGAGCATAGTGCAGAGGGTTACAGATGGCCACGTAGC
This sequence comes from Chinchilla lanigera, assembly GCF_000276665.1. Lineage (NCBI taxonomy): Eukaryota > Metazoa > Chordata > Mammalia > Rodentia > Chinchillidae > Chinchilla > Chinchilla lanigera. The sequence continues at coordinate 736,423 of NW_004955511.1, read as the reverse complement.
GGTCGTAGGACATCACGGCCAGCAGGAAACACTCAGTGGCTCCAAGGACAAGGAAGAAACACAGATGTGTGGCACAAGCAAGCCTAGAAATAGTTCTCCTTTGAGTCCAGAGGTTGAACAACATCCTGGGAAGAGTGACTGAAACATAACAGATTTCCAAAGAAGAAAAAATTGCCAGAAAAACATACATGGGTCTGTGGAGGGCAGGGTCCAGCCTTATTATTAGGATTATGAGGCTGTTTCCAAAGAGGACAGCCAAGTACATGACGGCGAACAGCCCAGACAGAAAGCCCCGGAGGTTTGGAAGGTCCGAGAATCCCAGCAGAACAAAGTGCCCCGCTGTGGAAACATTGCCTTGCGCATTTATGCGTTCATGTGTCATCTGTGAAAAACCATAAGATGCTCAAGTCATGTCATTGTCTTTGACTTTACTCAATAATTTTTAATATAAAGCTGGCACACACTGTGATTTTCCCTGTTCTTTAAAGGAACAAAAAATAAAAATCTATGAGGTCTAAACTCAGAGCCTTTATTTTTTGTTATTAAAGATACGATGTATGATCCTTTTTCCTTCCAAGGAGAAATTATATTTGTGATTAGGTACATAATTTGAAATTTTACAATTATTTTAATTTCCAAAATCTCAAACCCTGTGTTAATCTTCAGTATAGCAATGCTTAATTTCATTTATTGACCTCAATTTGTCCTCCATTGTCCAAGTCCTTTCCTATCAGATTCATTTCAAAATTAACAGTATGTTTTAAGTAAACATTTTTCTGAAATACAGAATAATTCTTAGAAATTAGTACAGTGAATGTTTATTTTATTTCTTCCTACAGTCAGATTTTGTTTTCTATATGACATGCTTCTTTAATGCTAAGAACTAATAATATACTAACCATGAAACATGGAATATTATTTAATTTTCTAATTTTATTTGAATTTTCATATGAGAGTTATGAAATTAGTCAGTATAAAATTTATCAAGACATTTTAATGGAGAGCAATGACCTCCAAGTCCTGCATCCTTTTTGAGAAAGCTCAACATTGAAAGGTTCAGCAAAAATCCATAACTTAGGAAGCAACTCTAATTAGAATGGGCAGATTTCAATGGTGTGTTTATGGTATGGAAGTAGCATCAACCAAAACTCATCTCTATGATTTCACTAAATTATTCACTTCCTCACTAATTGTTACTATTCCTCACATTGTTTATTCCATTCAATCTTTTCCTTAGTGTTTGTTTTGTTTTGCTTTTTGTTTTTTTTTTCTGGTACCGGGAATCAAACTCACAACCTTGCACTTGCCGGGCAGGCGCTGTGCCGCTGAGCTAAATCCCCAGCCCCTTCCTTAGTGTTTGTGTGTGTGTCTGTGAGTGCATATTTTACATATTTGAGGATATTGACGTTATCATTTATCTTAGTATGTTTTTCTTTAGCTTTAAAGTTATACTTTACATTCCTTTTGATATTCTATACATTTAGTATGTAATTCTTTTAATATTCTAATTCAATGATTCACAAAATTTGATTCCCTAGCCTAACTTATCAATCTTTGAAGAGTGTACTTGGTTGCTTTAACTAGACGCATTCTCAAGGCACAACCCCAGCTCCAATCCAATCTGCAGGCATCACGACCAGATACAGATTGTACATCCCTTACATGTGTGATTTTCCCTGTGCTCGTGATGTGGGGTTAGAGTTGGAGCATTTTAAAATTACTGTGATTTCCCTCACTCTTGCAGAATTAGCAGTTCGTCTCATTGCATCAGTTATATAGTAGATAGCAAACACGCTGTGTTACTTGTAAAGCAGAGGGGACTAACTCACCACACATGGAAACTCATAAGTTACCATAAGCTCAGACTAGAGTTAAATCTGGACAGTGATGATAAAAGGGGTCTAAATAGTATATGGACACAGCTGCTGGGTGCATTGGCGCGCAGCCGCAATCCTGACACTCTGGGAGGTTGAGGAGGAAGATCTTGAGTAAACCCAGTCAGGACAACACAGGGAGGACTTATCTCATATTTAAAAACATAAAGGGCTGAATAAAAACTTTGTATTCAGTGTCCAGTATTATAAAATAACATACACAAACACAGAGACTCTCTCTCTCTCTGTGTCTCCCTCTCTCACTCTCTCTCTTTCTCTCTCAAATGCATACAAGGCACCCAAAGGAATTTCTGAAATGAAAGGAAAGATGTATATAAATTTCTTTCTTCATCTGCAACATTCCAGACAATATATTAACGGACATCTCAAAGAGTACTTAAAATGTTTAAATAGACTTTCATAATTATATGTCTCGATTAAATTTGGTTGTGAGGCTCTAAACTACAAAACTTGAAATCACATGAGAGAGAACAATGTTGACAGCGATGATGTGAAGTTGATAAACGTAAACAAAATTCTAGTTAGTTAGGCTGGGAAGTTTTCCTGCGCTGACACTTGAAATGAAAGCATCGAATATGGTATCATACTGTTACTTTTAAAAAGTAAAGAAAAAGAGAGATTTTGATCATTTTCACCAGAAAGTATCATAAATATTTGAGGAACTAAGTTTACTCTGATTTGAGAATTACGCAATGAATTCATGTAGGCAAATATATCTATATCTATACCTATGTCGTTTATTTCTCTCTATATATATTTATTTATTTACCAGTACAAAATAAAAAGGTAAAAAAGATGGCACTTTCTGTCAAAAATGTTCTGTAATTGAGTTTTTATGATGGTCAGAAGTTAAAATGAGTGGCTGGGGATTTAGCTCAGCGACACAGCGCCTGCCTGGCAAGCGCAAGTCTGTGAGTTTGATTCCCGGTACCGGATTAAAAAAAAAAAAAAAAGAAGTGAGAATGTAATCAAGACATGATTAAAAGATGAGTTCTGCCTGCAAGTTAAGAAACACCCACACTCTTTTACTATACTACCGCTTCATACTTTAGTCACATTTTATTCATTTCTCTTTAACTCAAACTAGACATTCACAGAGAAAAAGTAAGCACATCAATCAAAGCTCCCCTTTGATACAAAAAGGAGAGTAAGTAGAGCAAGCCCATTTCAGTAATACCAGTTCAGGGTTTTGCTCATTAATTACATAAAGTTGTGTTTTCCTGAGATAACACTCCAGGGCTTAATATAAACACAGCATTTAAATATACACTTGCACATACTAATCATTTAAATAATGAGTTAAAATGGTGCTAGTGAGGAAATTATAATATTTAATATATGAACTTACTATACAAAAATACTATTCTTTTTGATATTATTTATCCTTGTCATAATTAAAGCTAGGAAAGTAAAAAGCTTATCTGGATCAGTGTTTTGAAACTTGATATAATAAAATTCTCTTTTCCTACAACTTTGTCTGTAACTCTGTTTTGTTTGTATTGTTCTTATGCTATTTTGTAAATGTATGTCTGT
>NW_004955511.1:719037-732290 GCF_000276665.1 Chinchilla lanigera | reverse complement strand
CATAAAAGGCGAGAGAGGAAGAAGAAAGATTGCTTTAAGGCCCTAAAATTTCTTTTATTTGAAACAGAGGCTAACAACCACCTCAAATACATTCTATCATCAGAACTAATAATTATCTTCAAATACTAAATATTTCTACCCTGGGGACAAACTCATTCTCCAGTGAACTTTCTAAGTGAGCTAACCTTTCTTCTCACCACTCGGGGAATTTGGGACAACACCGAAATCCCTCTGCGGCCATGCTGCTTCCATCGTTATCAGACACTCATCCTCTTAAGTGACCATTAAAATTGTGAGCCTTGCTAACGTCAGAACACGATATTTATGATGTTCTCAAAGTAAGATGTTCTTTAAAAGATGCGCACACACTATATGCGGAACTAGAAGCTGTGTTTTTGTGCCGGTCAGAATGGAGATGGAGGGGTACTAGAGCTGCCCAGAGTGTGATGTTATCCTGTATAGAAGCCTTCCTTCACCAAGAACACGCTTTCCAGGCAGACCTTGTCTACGCTCAGACTGTAAATGGGATGGCAGAAGGGGTACCAAACAGGAGCTCTTACCTATTTCTTTTCAGAGGTACAACCTGGGAAAGACATGCAGAATTACTAGACACAAATCCTCAGACAAAAATATTTGAAACAGTCCCCCAAGCTGAAAGAGAGGCTGAAAAAGTATAAATTCCAGTGCGCTTCCACGGGAGTAGCCATGAGACTGTACTTTTATCACTCGTAGCCTTTGACAATCAAAATGTAAAATTACAAGTAGGGACTTTCCCTGGATATGGTGGGAGAGGACAGGAAGGAGAGCAGGGGAAAGGAAGTGACAAGGATGAAGAGGCAACGTGCATGGGAACCAATACCCCATGATGCAGATGTTTATTGTATACCACTAACGTGTACTAATAAAAATTCTTTATAACATGAGCCTCGGTCCCCACCTGCAGCTCCTGTCCAGTGGTGAAAATGCACCCCTTTGTATGTGGAGAACACACATGTGGTGTGCACTGCACACACCAGGACCAAGGGGAGACTGACCCACTGGTGCCACCAGATGTCCAGGCAGCCTCCACCCCACAGCGGGTATAAAGGTCTAGGAAACAGAATTGTAACTCCTCTCAGTGGCAATTGCTGAGGAATTGTACAGGGTTAGGGTTATTTTGTCCTGGTTATCATGTAGCCTGACTGCCCAAGAGTTACCCTGGAAAGTGCAGGTCACTTGTCAGTCAAAGCTGGGACTTAGGTCTCAGCCACATTGCTATGTGGCCTGCAGAAGCACCAAGCCAGAGCAGTGAGTGTAGACTATGGGTTCATTTCAGCTAAAAATACCAGGTTTCATGGCCTTTTGGGGATCACTGTGGAGCTGGTACAGCCTCGGGCATCCCATAGTCTTCCAGAAAGCCTAGAATATGTCTGATGTTTAAAGCTTGCTTCTCAAGGATTTCCTGTGCTCCAAGGAACCTTATCGTTCCACAATTCATAGTTAAGCTCAAGCACCAAAAAAGTTAAGTTTTCACCCTTTATTCACTGCTTTGTGTCCATCTTCTTTCTGTATTCAAATCTTCCTACCACCCTCTCTGGTTATTCCAGAGTGCATGCAGATTTAACAATTCTCAAAGTTGACTTTGAATTTAGGAAGGCTCTCCTCATCTCTCTTTGCCTTGCTCTGTTATACTTCAAATTCTTATGGCATTTAGCAAACTAACAAATTATTCTTGGAGCCATGAACACACCTTCCTTTATTTTAGCATTAAAATGGATACCTCCACGTGTTTGCCACTTTTTTTTTTTTTTTTGACAACAGAGTTAAACACGGGAGTCCCACATTATTTTCCAACTGAGATCAATGTCCCCAGACACATCTGTAGAACACTTAGAGTTCAGGCTTGTGTTCCTCGCCATTCTCTCCTCTGTACCTACATGAGGAGTTGTGTCTACTAATTCTACATCCTTTTACCAGTTTGCTCCCCTGAAAAGAAGTAGGTAAGAGCTCCTGTTCAGTACCTCGTCTCCCATCCCATTTACAGTCAGTGGTGACAAGGCTTCCCAGGTAAATGTGTCCCTGGTGAAGAAGGCTTCTACTGAAGATTACATAACCATCTGGACAACCCTAGAACACTTGCATCTCCATTCTGAGTGATAGATAAACAAAGTTCCTTGTTTAATACATAGCTTGTATTTGGCTTGGAAAGAACATGTGGTTTGATTTTATAATAAACACATAATCATAATGTTCTCATGATAGAAATGCTCACACTTTTTAAAGGTCACTTACGGGGCTGGGGATTTAGCTCAGTGGCACAGCGCCTGCCTGGCAAGCGCAAGGTCATGAGTTCAGTTCCTGGTACCAAAAAAAAACCCCAAAAAATTAAAAATTAAAAAAAATAAAAATAAAGGTCACTTACAAGGATGAGTGTCTGATAATTTATGGAAGCAGCCCAACAACAGGATTTTGGATATTGACTCAAATTCCCTAAGTGGCAGGCAGAATGGTTTATTGCAGGTAGAAAGTTACTTGGGAAATGAGTTCATTCCCTTGGTGGAAAATGTTTAGTATTTAAGAGCATTATTAGTTCTAGTGCTAGAATATATTTGAGACAGTTGTTAGCCTCTATTTCAAATAAAGAATTACCTGGCCTTAACATAAATCTTTCTTCTTCTCTCATCTTTTAGTCAGCCAAGAAAGGTAAATATTTTATTTAACCTTGATCCAAAGAGCTAAGTGGGAGCTCCTTTCATCTAATGCAAAAGTAATTCTATAACCGTATCTTTAGCAATCAGTAGTAACACCGAATTACACAAAATTATTTAAAAGAATTTTATTAAATGAAGTTTCAAAACACTGTTCTGAATAGACTTTGTACTTTCCTAGTTTTAATGATGACAAAGTCAAATAAGATTAAAACAGAAAGTACTGTGTGTATAGTGAGCTAATATATTAAATATTGCCATTTTTATTGCTCCTAACATTTTAACTCTTGCTACTTATTAACTAATTACTGCAGTAAGTGCATATTCAAGCATTGGGTTTGTAGTAAGCACAGGAGTGTTATCTCAACACAACACAACTTTATGTAATTAATGAGCAAGTCCCTGAATAGGTATTATTGAAATGGTCTTGTGTTACTTCCCTTTTGGTATCAAAGGGGTGCCTTGATTGTCTGCTTACTTTTCCTGCATAAATGTGTAGTTTGAGTTAAAAGGAAATGAACAAAATATGATTAAATTACAGAGGGATAGTACAGTAAAAAAGAGTATCATTTTCTCTGAAATTGAAGTCATATTTTAATAATGTCAACTATATACTACTTTCTGAGCATCATAGAAATTTAGTTACAGGACATTTTTTGAAAGGCTGTACTATCAATTTTTTCCTTTTTATTATTATAAATATATACAATTTTCTGATGTATTTTACCGTGTGATGTGTGTACATACATTGCATACATTGTGCAAATTGAGTTCCTCAAATATTTATTATACTTTCAGATGAAAACCTTCAAAATCACTCTTTTACTTATTTTTTTAAAAATATGATACCACATTCCCTGTTTTTATTTCAAGTATCCACACAGAAATCTTCCCAGCCTCACTAACTAGATTCCATTATACAAATTCACACGGAGGCTACCGACATTGTTTTCTCTCTCATGAGATTTCAATTTGTGGTAGTCTTAGAGTCTCAAAACCAAATTTCATCCAGAGACTTATGAAAGTCTGTTTAAACTTTTTAATATTCTTTGAGATGTCCCTTAATATTTTCACTGGAATTTTGTGGATGATGAAAAGAATTTATATACTTCTTTTCTTTCATTCCAGAAAATCCTTAGAGTGCCCTGTTTTGCATGCATTGTTATCATTTCTCCATTTACTTGTGTGTGTGTGTCTCTGTGTGTGTCTGTGTATGTGTCAGAGAGAGAGAAATTTTTTATAATAATAGACAATGAATCCAAGGTTCTTGTGCAGCCTTTTATGTTTTTCTATTATGAGATAAGTTCTCCCTGTGTTGTCCTGCTTGGGTTTTACTTGAGGTCTTCCTCCTCAAACTCCCAGAGTGCTGGAATTGCACATGTGCCTGAACCCCGGGCCCCTGTGTCTGCATATTATTTAACTCCCATTATGACTTTTTCCAGACTTTACTCTAGTCTGAGCTGATGGTTATTTGTGAATCGCCATGTGTGGTGAACTGGTCTCTACCTTTCAAACAACACATAACACGGATGCTGTCTAATACATCACAGAAGCACTGAGATGAACTGCTGCTTCTGCAAGAGGGAAGTCACAGTTGTTTGTAAATGTTCCAACTCTAACCCCACATCACCAGCACACACAAAATCACACAGGTAAGGTGTGTTCAATCTGTATCTGGTGGTGAGATCTGCAGATCAGCTAGGACTTGGTATTATGCCTTGGGGTTGAATCTATTTAAAGCAATCAGTTCCACTCATTTATAATTTATAAGTTGAGTTAATGAGTCAAATTGTGTGAAACACAAAACTGCCTTTAATAAGTATAGATTATCCAAAAATGTAGCCTATAACTCTAGAGGAAAGTATATCTTGAGACAAAAGATCATACTCTAATATAGTCAGATATGTAAAAATGTGCACAAATTCATCAAGGCAAAGACTGATTGGAATGAATAATGCATGGAAAAGAAACAGTTAGTGAGGATGAGAGTGATTAAGCACAATCACAGAAGTGAATTTTGATTGACACTCTTTTCATACCATACATGCAGAGTTCAAGTCTGCACATTCTAAGTAGCCTTGCATCCTAAGTCATAGATGTCAGCTGTATGTGTGAAATGTTGAGCTTTCCAAAGAGGAAGGAGGACTTTTATGTCATTCCTCTCCATTAAAAAGTCTTGATGAAGTTTATAACTGCTGATGTTAAACCTTTTCCGTTAAAACACAGATAAAATTAGAAAATGAAATAATATTTCATGTCTCATAGTTACTATAATACTTCTTAATAATAGAGAATCAAGCTATATACCAAGTAAAAGCTGACTATAGGAAGACATAAAATAAAAATTGACTGTACAGATATATAAGAAATCTTCTGTCTTTTACTAAAACATTTACTACTAGGGAGGGTCTTATGTGAGTAGGATCATGGTAAACTAATGAAATTAATCATTGATACACTGAAGATTAATTCAGGGTTTAAGCTTCAGGGAATTCAAGTAATGGTAATATTTAAAATAATGCACCTCATCGCAAATATAAGTTCTCTCTCAAAAAGAGAAGAAAAACAGATGTAAGATGGGTGTTTATTAATAATAAAAAATAAGGAGGTGTGAGTTTAGAGCCCCTGCATTTTTAGTCTTTGTTCCTATATGGAAAGGGGAAATCACAGTGTATCACCTTTGTATTAAAACTGATTATAAAAATGTCAAAGATGATGACATGACTTGATCTTCTGACGGTTTTCACAGATGTCCCATGAAGACATAGATGCACAAGACAATGTTTCCACAGCGGGGCACTTTGTCCTGCTGGGATTCTCGGACCTTCCAAACCTCCAGGGCTTTCTGTCTGGGCTGTTCGCCATCATGTACTTGGCTGTCCTCATTGGAAACAGCCTCATAATCCTAATAATAAGGCTGGACCCTGCCCTCCACAGACCCATGTATTTTTTCCTGGCAAATTTTTCTTCTTTGGAAATCTGTTATGTTTCAGTCACTCTTCCGAGGATTCTGTTCAACCTCTGGACTCAGAGGAGAACTATTTCTAGGCTTGCTTGTGCCACACAGCTGTGCTTCTTCCTTGTCCTTGGAACCACTGAGTGTTTCCTGCTGGCCGTGATGTCCTATGACCGCTACGTGGCCATCTGTAACCCTCTGCACTATGCTCTGCTCATGAGCCCAAGGAGGTGCGCTCAGCTGGCCGCTGGCTCCTGGCTCGGGGGGATCCCAGTGCAGATAGGACAAATGTGTCAGATATTCTCTTTGCACTTCTGTAATTCCAACCAAATTGAGCACTTCTTCTGTGACATCCCCCCCATTCTCAAGCTGGCCTGCGGGGACACATCTGCTCATGAGGTGTCTGTCTATGTGGTAGTCATGTTGGTTGCTGCAGTTCCTTTCATTCTGATCCTTGCCTCTTACAGCAAAATCATTTCCACCATTCTGAGGCTGCCCACAGCCAAGGGACGGGCCAAGGCCTTCTCCACCTGCTCTTCCCACCTGCTGGTTGTGGTTCTGTTTTTTGGATCTGCTTCCATGACATATTTCAGGCCCAAATCCAGCCATTCTGCAGGAACCGACAAGCTCCTGTCTCTTTTCTACACTATCGTGACGCCCATGCTCAACCCCATGATATACAGCCTCAGGAACAAGGACGTGATTGCTGCACTGAGAAGAGTATTCCTTAAAACGCAGAGTCCTGGTTCTCCTTGATGTTTTGATCATATAGTTATGAGAGAAACATATGTGCACTCTATAGTCTCTCTTTCTGAAGTTAGCCACTTGCATTTTAAGCTGTGTTTCCATTCTATTTCTGTATTGAGTTCCAGTTTACTGTGCTTGGATAGAAAGCAGGCCCATTCAGCTATCTCCAGTAAGGCATATGATCTCTTAAATTATAATAAATTGCATATCACTTTTTCCCTGTCAATATCTAAATTCAAAATGCTGTCTCATAGGTTCAGTTTCATGGAGATTATTTTCCTAGTTGTTCACACCGTACTTGTGTTTTCTGGCATTTTCTTTTAATCTAGAGGGCATAAAATAGTAGTTACCAACAGTAGTTAAATAATTAATGCTTCTTGTGTGACCAGTTTGATGCATGAGTAGATACTAGAATGAAATATGGAGAAATCTAGGGATTTTACAGAATCAGCATTAAAATTTATTCATTTAACTAACTGTGTAGGAACACATAATTCTTTCTGTTGTTACCAGGAGATGCAATTTGATTGATTCCAGGAGAAGAGGTCCTATCACTCAGTCATCCATCCAACAAGTCCTGGGAGGACACATGATATAAAGCCACACTTGTGCTTGACTAAAGCAGTTTTATTCTGTTCATGTCCTGCCTTCCTTTCCATATGTCCTCAAATAATCTCTTTTCAATCACGTAGTCTCTCAGCAAAAGCATAGATATGTAGACATTTGTATACCTAAACAAAACTGCAAGTGGGAAAGAGTTGTAAATCACTCCCATGTTTGCCAGAGGTTCTCTTATAGTCAATGCATTAGTTCTCCTAAACTTTTTCACTGTAATCCCAGTGAAAGTATATAAAATTCTCTAATATTTAATCTGATCCTATTGTGGAAATTGAGCATGTTTCCATAGAACTCAAAGTGTCCCAACTATGAATATAACAGTCTCAAAAACATAATCCATTTTAAGAAAATTTTGTTGTTGTATTTCATATGACATTTATTCCCACTTTTAACTCTTATTGTGAGCACATACACAGAGCTGTGATAAGGACAATCTTAGCTTTTCTTCTGAACATAGTTTCATTTCTCTTTTTTTTACCCATTTTCATTTTTTACTATCTAACATGTGATAGTAAATTTCATTCATATAGCTTTCTTATGTAAATCTTCATGTATGCCTGCTTGATCACACAGTGGTTATAAACCATCTTGGTTTATACAGGATGGTTTGTATAATCCTTGGTTTATACTCAAGGATTTGTCATGTGATACACTAGGAAGACCATTTCCATGGACACTGTGACAAGAAAGACAGCAGATATGGTGGAAATTCTTCCATACATCATCCATTTGCTGAACTTTATAAATTAGGATTCACCACATTGTGGGTAAGGTTTTGTCTGATCAATTCAGATAAATGAATTATCATCTTTTCCTTAGGAACAGTGTTGAGTAGTTAAATTAACACTGAACTGCTTTCCCATAACATTTATAATCAGTAAGATGGTGATAATGCACTTGATCTTACTAATCCATAGGATCATTTCTGGGGAAACCTCACACCTAGGACTAATAAAAAATGGAAAAGTTTTGTTAGAGCAAACTTTAGTGTTGACTTTATGGAGATACAAAAATGGAGACATCAGTATTGATGTTTCATTATATTTCTCTTCATTCACTTAAACATCAAACGCTACTCAGAGGAAAGTGATATACCTTAATAAGGTGGAAATTAAAACTACTTGTATGTATATTCTCATATTTTACCATTCAATAACCCAAAAATTTTCATCTTCCTACAATATATTCTTTCTTTAAGATATTCTTTTGAATAAGAGATTACAGATGTAAAAATGTATAATTTAACATGGAAACAGTACAGTTTGAGTCCTAAGAGGTTTAGCAGCAATACAAGTCACACTGTCATATGATACCTCAGTGAATAGTACATTGGTTCAGTTTGGGATACACTCAACTGGGAATGGAAACTAGCACAGGCACTATGAAAATCAGTGTAGAGGTTCCTCAAAAGCTAAAAATAGCAATTCCATTTGATCACAATAGCAATTCCATTTGATCACAATTCCATTTGATTTAGGTATCTTCCCAGGAGTGCTAAAAATATCAATTCCATTTGATCACAATTCCATTTGATCTAGGTATCTTCCCAGGAGTGTTAAAGTCATCACATCACAGGGATACATGCATACTCATGTTTATACCAGCACTATTTATGATTGCTGGGTCTTGGGAGCACCCTGTACATCCATTAGTAGAAGAATGGACAAGGAAAAAGTGATACTGATAGGTTGTGGAGTACTAGTCCACCGTAAATAAAGGTAAAATTGAGGCATTTATTCACCAATGTGTAATTTCAGAACATAATGTTAAGTGCCATAAGTCAGAGACACAAGCTTAAATACCACATGGCTTCTCTTATATGAACTATAAAAATATATCATAATTGAAAAAAGCTACATAAAAAGTAAAGAGAATTTCAAATAACTCCCCAAATTATCTATTCTGTTGTTCAGAAAACAGGTATATGGTAAATTGTTTTATTGGTACTACTAGTTATTTTTATTCATAGTAAATAACATTTTAACCTTTTGTTTTGTTTTGTTGTTCTGTGGTTTTGTCTATGTCTACATGTATGATTTGTATGATTTGTACTGAGTAACATTGTGACCATTCTTTCAATCTCATAATACACCGTATATTAACAATTCTTACTCTCTAGTGACTTTGTTGTGGAATTTTGTTTTTTTCTTTCTTTATGGAAGTAACAACATGCTTTTTATATTTTCTTTATTAACACCGACTTGCATAACATTAAAATAACGACAGAATGCCATAGGGACGAGTCTCCTCTCCATTCGGGTATTGTCATTCCCTGGACCGCAGCTTCAGACCTGCCAGCAGCCCCCTCCCTATTACACGTGCTGCATCACATGGCAAAGGGCCTCGCAGAGCTCATTCACGTTTTAAGCCTTGCAACAGGGAGAGTGTGCAGGGTGTCCCAACCTCGTCACAGGAGGCCTGAAAAGAGAAGGAAAAAGGCATCAGTGCTGGGCCTAGGCAGTAAAAGAACAAGAAAAAAGAAGAAGGAAAATGTCCAGCACAGCGAGGCCAAGCGCTGCAATCCCATCAGGAAGGACACTGAGGGTCGTGAGTTTGAGGACAGCCTGGGCTCCATAGTATGACCCTGTCTACAAAATAGAGAAAAAGTAGTATGAATGTGACACACATCGCAGCACTTGCTGTGCTGGTTTGCTGCCTTGCCCAGAGAATAGCCAGATGTTTGATCAGTCATTATTGAGTTGTTTCTTATGAAGATGTTTTCAATTACTGATAAAAGGATTTGCCCTAGCTCATGTAGGAGGGCACGATCCAGTCAGTGCAGTTGCTCTTGCCTGACTGTCGGAAAAGCATAACAACACCTATGACAGCCTTTGGATGTGAACCTAGGCATAAGACTGTGTTGGGTCTCAAGTGAAGTAACCTTTAAACAAAGCTATGCAACCAGCCACTTTGACATATTTGTTATTATATTGGAATTAAACATTTGTTCTTCTGGATATCTCATTGTATATGATGAACATCGTATGCTACTACAAGCACTATATACACTCTATACAATAACTATTATATCTTAATAATGAGAAAAAGTATTGGGAGAATCACAACTAATATTTGAAAATAATTGTTTCTTCTTTTGTGTCATTTTCCCCAAAGACAGAATGAATGGATGGAGAGAGAAAGAGAGAGAGAGAGGGAAGGAGGCGCACTGGCGGATAGGGAGACACATACACTGATACACGCAGGTAAGTGATTTTCCTAATTAAGTCATTGCAGAAACTGAGCTGTCGGTTGTGACAGCGACGATGTAAGTGAAGGTAACAAACATCAGATCACACAAATGCACACATTCCACCGGGCCCAAGCTAACACTGAAACCAAATTGTTGCTAAGCCTAAAGCAATGCTTTATGCTTCTAAATAAATGATGAATTCTAAAACATGCACAGTAGTGAGAAAATCACCACTGCATTCCAATAACGCTGCATGTCCTGGACATTCTCAGAGGCGATGAGATCAGAGAGCAGCCTGAAGAGTGGCTCAGCCTTCTGGTCATCCACAGGCTTTCCTGTGCCCTTATCATAGAAGGATTTTAGTGATTAGATGAGATAAAGGAAGCCCTTGGCATTGGCACCTTCACAGTATTTATTACAGACATGAGGGCTTGAGCCAGAAACATTTTAAAATTCCTTTGTAGGGGCTGGGGATTTAGCTCAGTGGCACAGCACCTGCCTGGCAAGCAAGAGGTCGTGAGTTCGATTTCCGGTACAGGAAAAAAACAAAAAAATAAAAAATAAAATAAAATTCCTTTGTGGACCCTGGGGCAAGCCCAACATAATAAGTAGATATTTTGCTTGTTATTATTTTTATATACTTCCATGTCCATCCTCCAAAGGAGACACAAGATCTCTTATTTTTTGAGATAATTTTCTAATTCCTTCAATTCCTGGTAATAGTTTGAGTTTCTAAAAACAGTGATAAAAAGTTGTAACTGAACACCTTGTTTTTCTAAAATACAAGTGATAGCCGCTCATTAATTTTATGTGCTCATAATATATAATCCAAGCAGTGACAATGTAGTAATTTGTTTTGATTAGAAATTAACTTATAGCCAATGATTTTGTTTTAACCAACATTGTACAGTCAGCTAACTCATATTAACTAAGTGCTTATTTGAGACCAGGGATTGAGACAGAAGCCAAAGAGGGAGGTACAATTGGTGGATTAATTGAGCAAGCTTGTTTGAGAACTTTGGAAAGTGCCCTACTCTCTTTACTGTAAAAACACACACTGATAGTGAATGTTATTTGTGCTGCTATGAACTTCAGAATCCTAGTCTTTGTAGACCTTGGCTATTCCTCATTGTCCAGAAAATGCTTACCGATCTCCTATCAGGGAAGGAAAAGTTTCCTATTATGGGTGTCCACCTCTAGTTTCCATGCAGTTTGTCTTCACTTTTGCAGATATGGAATGCTTTATCTTCCTGTCATGGCAGGAGATCTTGGTCATCACCTGTAACCCTTTACTGAATATAATTGTGCTGTCTACAGGCATGTGTACATGGTTTAAGGTTTAGCTACACTATGAAGGTAACTTGAATTCTTTGCATCCTAAAATACTGTGACCACACCATTCTTAACCATTTTCCAGGGCCCTCCTTCCCCTGCTTAAGCTCTCCAGCATGGACACTATAATGGTGAATACATTGTGTCAACTTGAGAAACTTAGAAGTTTAACACAGCTGGGTTGCAGAACCCTCCTTTTGTAAACATTCGAGCTTATCAAGGAGGAAGGCATGGAGATGGTGTAGGCATAGAGTGGGCATACAATATAAAGGAGGGAAAGAGGAGTGCTTTCCCCCATTTTTGCTCTTGTTGCTATTACTGTCTTCTGCTGCCTCGAACTGTTGCCCTTGTGCCACGTGCCAGCCTGCCTTGGAGCCAGCTGAGTGTGGACTGAAGCCTCCACAAACTGTGAGCTAAATAAACCTTTCCTTCATTAACTTTGCTTGTCATGTATTTTGTCTCAGCAGTGAGAGAAAAGTAAATAAGACAAACACATTGATTAATGAGTGAATTCTCCCCACCTACTACAGCTCAGAGAAATTATCTGTTTCTTCACCATCATCACCATCAGCAGCAGCAGCATCTCCTCCATTTTCATTCTTCTCTCAGTCTGAAAGCTCTTTTCCGCCTGTGGGAGGAAGAAAACCCCTGCATGTGCCTGTCCTGGACATCTGTGGCCATCTCTCAGGGAACGCTTTGGTTAATCAAGGTCCAGTTCACTGTATTCTCCCAGCATTGCTAAACTTTGCTCACCTTTCACTGCCGTTATCATTCTAGTGCTGAATCCACTGACTTACAGTGTGAGAACAAAGGGTGTTGTATTAGTCAGTTTTTCTGTCACTGGTGCAATACACCAGTCACCCTCATTCTAAAGAAGGGCAGGCTCAGTTTGGCTATGATTTCAGTGTTAGGCATGGCAGCACATGGCTATATTCCCTGTACTCTAGAGGCTGAGACAGGAAGGTTGTTTGGAGTTTGCATTCCTCTAGGGTTACACAATGAGTTGAAGGCCAGCCTGAATTACAGAGTGAGACACTGTCTCAAAAAAATAAATGTATATTTTCCTGTTTGTATATGACATACCTTTGATCTACTATGTTTGTATCCCTCAATTTTCAATAGTTTATACAATGATAGTTGATGAAATTTTAAAAACAATTGTTAATTATAAAAAATGTTTCTAAGTCCTAAACACAGAGACAACTGTAGGATAAGTGTTGAAACTTTTAACCAACTATAAATCTGTCTTTCTTCTAAAGGTGAAGATTAGCTCTGGTGAAAGATCAGTAATTTTTTTAAGTTTTTGCATTTTTAAGGAGTATTAATAGAAACAAGTGTTCCTGAAAAACATACCTCATCTCATTACTAATACAATGTAACTGCTACTCTTTAAATTTCCATTGCAAAATAAATCTTACTGTGTATATGTAGGGTGTACAGCATAATGGTAGAAAGTGCATACAGACAGTTGCATGCTTGCTATAGCAGCATAAGATAACATAGGAGTATGAGCGTCTCACATTACATCTCAATTTATCAATCTTCCATATTTGCTTTTGAAATTATTCACAACCTTTGCACAAAAATACTTCTTGTTAGACATCTAGACCAATCTTCTGTGTAAGGGAACAGGCAACCAAATTTGATGGTTTCTGAATAACTGAAAGACTAATCTAAATAATTGAGTAATTGTGTCTCAAAAGAGACTTCCTTGTCTTCCACA
>NW_004955511.1:714450-718331 GCF_000276665.1 Chinchilla lanigera | reverse complement strand
TGGGAAGCTTTCTTGACCCTGTGTTTTGAAAAGTAGCTTTTCACTGAGGTAGAGATTTTCCACTGATTCGCTATAGAACTGTTAACATTAAACAGAGGAAGGCAGAAGAGTAATAGAAAAGGCTATGACTTTAACATAATGCGTATGTATATTATATATATGCTATGAGTATGTAAGATGTCATAATTACAAAATGTATAATATATAGATGCAATGCATGGGTATGCATACACTATCATATATAATCATTGTTGTATAATATATATATGTTGCTGAATGTAAAACTTCACCTGCATTGTGCTTTTGACAAGCTAATCACAATATCTATGTTACTATGCCTTTGAGAATTGAATTGATGAGGCATAATTGCCCTTCTTTGTAATTATCCTATTGAGATTCAAGGTAGGAATGCAGTTTATCCATGAAAGACCGGTTTTCACATTGCTCTTAATCCATATAAAGACAGTCTCTCTACCTGTCAGCCAGTGTATGCCAGGGCATGAAAATCTCTTTGGTTTGTGAAAAAGGGCACGTTATAGCAATAATGCAATGCAGCAGGGGCAAAAATTCTGCTGGGATAAAGAGGAAAACAGTGTTCCAAATATTAAATCAAAACCATTAACATTCACAGGCTAAAGGATCAGAAGTGTTTCTAAGATTCATCCAGGCCACTATTTCTTGAGAGTCACCCTCCAGGCATTGAGACAGAGTCCTGGCAGGCCTGTGCCTTCTTAGAATTCAAACACTCAGCAGGATTGAGCTCTGTCCTTCTGAAGATTTTCACGTGTTCTTGCTCCTGCTCCCTGAGGTAGCTTAGAATCCCCACAAATATTACAAGATTTAAATGGTCAACAAGTCAGAAATCACATCCTAAATATCAAGAAACTTCTCTGCAAGATGTCAATTTTTCTTTCCAGTATGGATATTCAAGCTCCCCTGACACCCATGACACATCAGAACTCTACGAATGTCCTCTAAGTGAAATTGTCCTCAGGTATGGATTTCTATTTGTTGTCCAACTTGTTGGAGGTTTGGCTGAATAATACACATTTTATGGGTTTCAGGAATTCAATGTGATGATTTTATGCACCTGTAAGTGTGAAATCATTACCACAATCGGTTAATAAACACATCCAATGTCTCACATTTGTGTAGTGAGATCATTGAGACCTACTTAGATAAATATGAAGAATCCAATATGTTCTCATTAATTATAGTCACCATAATGTACAACAGGTCTCCAATATTTATCATCTTATAACTGAACACTTGTTCTATTTGAATAAGATTACCTTTCTCCTCCTCCTCCACCACTCCTCCTGCAATTACCAGTCTACTTTCTGTCACTCTGAATTGAATTATTTTAATGTTTTCAGATTCTCTGTCTAAGTGTAAGCATGCTGTATTTGTCTCTCTGTGTCTGCTTTATATCACTAATGGCTTCCATATGCATCTGATGTTGATGTGAATTCTATCAAAATCTTGAGGATCTTGGAAGGGGCTCATTCTCCAGGTTAGCTGTCCACCCTTCAGTGCAATTTCTCTACATTTCCTTCCACTTTCTTATCAGTCATAAATTCCATTTTCTGCTCAGAATCCTACATGGGCCAAATACTTTTTCTTACCACTGCTATATTCAATGAGGTGATTGACATCCTCACTACTTATATTTGCATCTTTGTCACTGTCTTGAGCACACCCTCATGTGGTGGGCGCTTGAAAGCTTTCTCCACCTCTGCGTCCTGTGTGACGGCCCTCACCATCCTCCATGGCACCATCTCATTCCTGTACTGTGTGCCAAAGGCCCTGAACTCATGGCTCATGGTCTGAGTCCGTTCTGTGTTTTCCACAGTTATAATCCCCTGGTGAACCCTTGGATCTACAGCCTGAGGACCGAGAACGTGAAGCACAGCATCAGGAAAGCGATGAGTCTCCTCACACAGTGGTGCTGAGACGGCTACGTCCAGAGGGATCCGGTTCACTCTACTGTAGATATTTCAGCATTTCTAGCAGAGATCACGGTTGAAATTCTTTTGTCAACATGCAAGGCATATTTTTAAATTATTGTATAAAACAATCTAAACAACACATAAACTTCACCAGATTTCTGGATAATAACTACTTAATGTACTGTATGACACTTTTTCAGATTATGCAAGCTAAATTTTTCACCTGGTGAATTAAACATTATCAATAATTACCTTTCAGAATAAATTTTTTTGTTTGTTTTTTTTTCCAGTACTAGGAGTCGAACTCACGACCTTGAGCTTGCCAGGCAGGCGCTTTGCCACTGAGCTAAATCCCCAGCCCCCAGAATAAATTATTTGCTAAATATGAATGATATATTAAATTGTATATGGATAAAGGTTGAACTCTTTTCATCTTTAAATTATACATGAAATGGGACAGAAGCTCACAAATGACAGTGTAGGAAAGAATCACGATAAAAGACTCAGTTGGCTTATTTATTTATTGCGAACTGAGAACACATTACCAAATAACTAGAATTTCTAACAAACCAAAAGTGACAGAAATCTATAAATTTCAAAATAATAAAGTACTTCCTGCATTAATAATAACACACCATCTTTATGAAAGGACACACATTTGGTAAGGAGCTTAAAATGGGCTATAATTTTTTATGGAATTTTTGAGGAGGGGTTTGTATAAAGTGTGGACATTTTTGATAGAACGGTATGTAACTTCCAAAATATGCTAATTAACCTCACATTCATTGCTCAGATATTTCTGAGTGTATCAATTTCCACACAGGCTGTCTCAAGTTTTCATACCTCATGTTACCTGCGTGTGAATTCACAGTATGAGCACAGGATGGACACAGAGCCTGCTTTCCAGAAGCCTCATCCACTTCCCAAGCTGGCACATTATGGACAGACAGATGATGCTGCCGGGGGAGACACAGGAGGGAGGATTTGGTGACCACTGCGGTTAGATATGTTTAGGACAGACTTGAAAATGTTATGGAATAGAAGATGATGAGATTTCTTAATCATCAAGTAGCATTCAAAATACAGGCTAACTACAGGAAGTGAACATGATATTAAAGCCAAGAGATTTTATTACAAAATATTCAAAGTAAGCTGGAACCCCAACAGGCAATGCAGAGGGAGAACAAATATCAAGAAGCAGATCTGATACCCAGGTGGACAAACATTTCAGCATGACAGAGCACAGCTGCTGAGACTGCAAATCTCTCAAAATGTGCACACTCTTAAAAGCTCTGTGAGCAGATACTTAAAAAATATGAGTGTGAGTTATTGAAGAGGTTGAGAAAAGATCACAGCAACACACTCAGGAAAGATGAATAGCAAGGAGCGTGATTAACTCATTCAAAGACAACAAATGTTTTTTACATCAGTGCAATCCTCAGCTAAACTCATCTTAGCAAAGGTGGAGACTGTTTCTCTTCAAGAGGCTGCGAAGCTGGTCCCTTTTCATGTGCAGGGCAAGAAGTTGGAGAAAATCTACCTTGTTATTTCAGAAACAAGCAGAGGAAGCCTAAACTTCCATATACTTCTCTTTGGAAAAATGACTCAAACTTTGCATGAACTATAAACTAAATAGGTTTGCACATTATGAAAAATCTAAAAGTGGTTTTACAAACTGTTCCAAGACAGAAATAAAATTAAGATAGTGTTTGAAAGAGTTTGCAAATAGATGACTGAGCTATTTGTAAATATATGTAGCTTTTAGATAAAATATGCAAATTAGATGCAAGAACAGATCGCCAATGTCTTTAAACGTGAATATACACAATACCACCATAGTTTTCTTCTCTGACAGCACTAGAATTGAAATACAAGTTCTGTTGCATTTCACAATGTCTCAGCACACACCTATTGACTGGCTGTGAGTTGTTT
>NW_004955511.1:701590-714350 GCF_000276665.1 Chinchilla lanigera | reverse complement strand
GTCAAACACACACACACACACCCTCTAGCTAAATATAATTTACGGCAGTATGAGAATATCAGTGCACACATATAATGAGATAATGTGTTTGTTCATCCAGATTTTGCAAAGGGTAATCTTCATTTTCTGTAATTTGGCAGTGACAACTAAAGACCAACATAATGCTTTTTGCCTTGTGACTTGTATTTCTCTGTCTCTGTGTGTGTGCACACATCCTCTAATTGGTGAATCTGAAACCCGCCACATGCCGAGCTAGGAGCAGGAGGGTGTGGCTTCCCAGAAACAGTGCACAATGCAATTTCTTTAAATCTATGAATACTTTGAAGTTTCAAGGTTTTACCTACAAGTAAGGTGAACCATTAAATTTTCTAGCATGTATTTTAGTAAAATATAAATTGTCTTTAAGCTCCCTCAAAATACAACCTCAGTCTATGAACCCACACTCCTGAAGCAGTACCAGAGGTCCTCTCTGGGGAATGTCTTTAGCTGTGCTGCCATGGCCCCTGAATGTCCACAATCTACTCAAAAAAACGTCCTCTCGTGGCCACTCTGACCCTGGCATGAGCTGAAAGTAGGTGCAGGATGCCAGATTCAAGGAGAAACTGGAGGATAAAGCAACCTTGATGAGGTTAAGTGACGCATAGTTTCGCTTACACTTTTTTTGAAACTGAAAGGCTAAGTAATTGCAAGACCAAAGTAAAAGATAAGGATACTGAGAGCAGAGGTGGAATTTGTGGAGATGGGGAGTGGATCTGAGCACAAGGGAGAAGGGAGATTGTGGAGAGGTGGGAAGTAGCTAGCATCAAAGGATGATACACACATGGACTAATGCCCACCACGTGTGGGTTATGCAATGCAAACGTAAGCTAATAAAGTCATTAAAAACAAAATTAGGTTGAAATAGGGTGGATAAGTCCATATCATAATGATTTTATTTGATGAAAATTGCTCTGAAACTCTTGTATGTGTTCAGTATGTCTAGATAAACCAAGGAAAGACACTCACTCCTGGTCTCAAAGTGGATCACACTGTTTACACAGAATTTAAGGTGCTTTTCAATCAGAATGAAGTGGTTCTCAGAGGCAGTTCTCCTGCAGGTTAAAATGAGAAAGTCATAGTTATCTGACACAGTTTTATATTAGTCAAAGCAATGAAAGGCCAACAAAATTTCAAAGAGAAGACAAAATTGGGTCTGTAAGGATGATGGTTCCAAAAGTACAACCATGTTTAAATAGCCCATTTCATTACTGGTCCATTCTCCAGTTCTGAAATTGCTCATTACAAATACTTTTATTTTTTAGACCTTAACCTTACAAATAAATAGTTGAGTATGTGTGATTACTTTGCTTTCATTCTTGTTTTATATTCTAAATTTTTGCTCTGCAAAGACCTAGCTCAGCCATCAAATAAAGCAATGTATGAGCAGCACGCACACAGAAACAGAGCTGCAGACATTTCAGTGGGGCCACTGTGGGAACAGGGCGGGCTCTGGTCCTCTGGAAGTCACCCAGTCCCCCAGGCATCAGAGTAGTGGGCCAAGGTTTAAGCAATGTGAAGAACTTTCCACTGTCTGTGAGGTTGCTTGGAGAATTTAGAAGTCAAATTTTCACAAATTCTCAATTTTATTAAAAACAATCATGAGTAAAAACAAATGAAATTATTTTTAGAAACAAACCTGGAACTCCATGTGTTTTAGAAGATTGTTATTCACACATAACTCTTAAATGAATCATGCTTTTGCACATGATGTATGCTCACAGAAAAAATTCCAGCATTGCAGTGAATTTCAATTCTTTGTTCATCAAACTCTACCATACAAGGTCTTAAATAGGTAACCACGAATACTTGCAAAGGAGTTGCCTTTCCAAATTCAAAATACAAAAACTGAAATCACCAATGTTAGTCCTAAAGACTTAGACGCAGTAGAGAACTTCTTATGCAAATGACTTAAGCAGAGTTAAAAAAAAAATTCATTCATTTCTCCTGAACATAGAAGATGTGGCCCAGTCACAACCTTAGTGAAATGGAGAAGGATGACAAGTGATTGGGGATGGGAACACTCTAAGAACTGTGGTGACTGCAGACCACAAGTAAATGAATATCCGCAGCATTCTTAGCCCTAGGAGCCAAAAGTGAAAACAACCTACAAGCCTGTAATGATGAATAGTTAAGGAAAATGTGTCATACCCATAAACCAATATATCATTTATCCATTTAAGGGAAGGTTATTCTGGAAAATGATACAGTGTGGGTAAATATTTACAGCATGGTACATGAAAGACTACCAGAAAAAGCACAGATTGAGGGCATCTGTGCATGTTTACCTCCAGAAAAGGTGAACGCATGGAGTCAGAAAGCAGCTGAGAGTTGCCAAGTACTAGGGGGAAAGCGGAGGATGAAATCACTCTTACTCCATGTACGTTCCCTTTGTGTTCACAACAAATACGCCATAAGCAGACGGTGATGCTCACTGTGCAAACTTTGGCCTGTGCTACACACCCAAGAAAGGTTCGGTGTGGATTCTGCAGCACACATATTATATCTCTGTAAGCATATCTTGGAAAGATAGTAATTGCTTAGTAATTTAGGGTAAAAGAATATGTGGACACTTAAAGTATAAATGAAGAATAGAAAAGTTTAATGATTAATTGGGGGCTGTAGGGGTTTAATTACACTCTGCTTCAGGTAGACAAGGATGAGACAGATAATATTTTAGAGCAGAAACCTTGAATCTATTGTGCATATCATGTTATAAAATTAATCTATAGTTTCATTCTAACATACGTGAGTTTGTTATCCTATTTAGGATGTAAACTTAACATGAGCTTCATTTAGGTCTGTAGTCTCAGGGGGAAATAGTTCTAAACATACCATTAATTGTTTGCAAAACAGCGAAACTTAATAAAAGTAGCTTCAGAGAGTTAAGTCCCAAAGCTGCTTGCTACAATAAATTACTGTCCCCGTAACAATGTTCGGTTACCACAGCACCACTCATCTCTGGTAAGTGCCTGAGTTTTCCAATTTAAAAAATCACATAAAAAAAAGAAATAAAAAAGCATAACTGATTGGAGAAAACGTACAAATTTTATACCAGATTATTTAGTAGAACACAATCTGTAATGATGTGTCAAAATTGACTATTTCTCCTCAAAATGTAAAGACTTTTACAGAACTTATTAGTGACCACAAAATGTCCTTTTACATATTTTCCTTTCATCTGGGTTCACAGGCAAATTTATTCATTTTATCATTTTGTAAGTATGTGCATAAATTTAGGAGATTGTTCTTGCCTAATTAATATATATTTCAAGATAACATTCCACATACATACCACATTAGAAATAAGAATATGTACAAATTGTAGTCCATGGACACCATATATTAAAATAACCTAATCAAAATAATCAAACAAAAAGCCTCACAAAAATACTCCACTCACATTCCACTTCTCATATTTCAATTAAAAATCATGCACACAGGAAAATACATCACATAGTCATGGACATTTGTACATGCAAGGAAGAGGAGCTTCATATCTCTAACATAATTCTTATTTATCTTGTTTTCAATTTTTTATACACACAAGATTGCTGTATGTAATAAATACATTCATAAAATGAGACATAATACAAAGAAAGCAATTAAAACATGCTTTTTCCAACTGCAATTTAGCATTTCTTATGCAGCACTCAGAAGACTAACATTTTAGCTCTGAACTACCTCTACATATAGCAATAAGCACTGTGATAAAATCATAATACATTTTTACAGAAAAAGTCAATGATATTTTTTGTGTCTTCTATAATAGTAGAAAACCACAAGAGAAGAATAATAACATTCATCATTATGTGTTTGTGATTCCATTCTTTCTAATAATAACTGATCTTTTGAAACTGTGTTGAATTTTGAAGAAGATAAAAATTGTAATTTTTCTGTCAGTGAATATTTTAAGAAACATAGCAAATGTAAATTGTATTTCTGATAATGCAATTTTCCCTCAAAAAGGAAAGTGTAATTTAGTAAATTCATATTATTTGGAAGATGTACTGAGATTTCAGCTCATCAAATATGTATGAACTGTAATAAGGACAGTAAAAGGTCCAGAGAAATTAGAGAAGACATAAAAATGCACATATTATGATTTATATTTAGATTTCACTCAAATTTCTTCTAGTTCTACCTTGGACTGATTATTTTAGTGTTCTCAAAAACCTCCAATGGCTGTTGTGCTTGGATAAAAAATTTAGAGAAATAAAAGGAGTTCTGTCTTACAGATATTTTGCAATGCACAGAAGGATAGAAATGTACCCATTAATTTTCTAAGTTTGTAGAATAATAAGAATGGAGCAAGGAAACTGCTCTGCCGTGGACGAATTCGTTCTCCTGGGAATCACTGAGAACCCAGACGTCAGAGAGACACTTTTCACTGTATTTCTCCTCGTTTATCTCATCAGTCTCTTAGCGAACCTTGGCATGATCACTTTAATAAGAGCGGATCCCCACCTGCACACGCCCATGTATTTCTTCCTCAGCCACCTCTCTTTCTGCGACCTCTGCTATTCCACGGCCATCGGACCCAAGATGCTGGCGGACTTCACGGCCGAGAGTAACTCAGTCCCTTTCCTGGGCTGCGCGCTGCAGTTTCTGACCTTCTGTGCCTTTGCAGACGCCGAGTGTCTGCTGCTGGCAGTGATGGCCTTCGACAGGTACCAGGCCATCAGCAAGCCCTTGCTCTACACGGCGCACATGTCCGGCAGGCTGTGCTCCCTGCTGGTGGCTGGGGTTTACCTGGTGGGACTCGCAGACGCTCTCATCCACACCGCACTGACATTCCGCTTATGTTTCTGCGGGTCCAATGAGATTAATCATTTCTTCTGCGATTTACCTCCGCTCTTTCTCCTTTCTTGTTCTGACACACAAGTCAATGAGCTGGCTTTATTCACAGTTTTTGGATTCATTGAAGTGAGCACTATCTCAGGAGTCCTTATCTCCTACTGCTACATCATCTTATCGGTCTTAAAGATCCGCTCTGCTGAGGGGAGGTTCAAGGCTTTCTCCACCTGCGCCTCCCACCTCACTGCCGTCGCCATCTTCCAGGGAACCATGCTCTTCATGTACTTCCGTCCCAGTTCTGCCTACTCCCTGGATCAGGACAAAGTGACCTCACTGTTTTACACCCTGGTGATCCCCATGCTGAACCCTCTGATTTACAGCCTGCGGAACAGGAATGTGAAACAAGCCTTGGAAAAGCTTAGAAATACTAAGTGGTTTTAAGTGACTGTATCGTATCTACATTTAACTACCGCAGAATCACGGCTCTTTTGGCAAATGACGCTGCACTGTGCACAGTGAATCTGGCAGACAGCTTAACTTACTGAAGGAAGCATTTAAACTAATATTTAATAGTAAGATGATGTTGCAGATCTCCAAATATGTCCTGTCTCATTTTTATTGGGAATCACTACATGGTCCTTCCTGTGGTACATTTTCCTCACTGTCTCAGATATGTCAGAGGTATATTTTTCATGTTCTCATTCAATTTCAATTTTACTGCTGTTTATGAACAGTTATTAGTTGCCCTTTGACACTCTATATTTCATGGCAAATCCAATTTACTTACCAGTGCAGCACACATTTTAAGAGAAGGAATGAAATGTAGTAAAACACGCAGTCAATTCAAAATAAGGCTGTAGGCAGTATGAGGTGAAGAGGGTACAGTTGTAATGCAGAGAAAGTGCACAAATCTAGTGTGCAGGAAAAAGTCTTCCTGAGATACTGATGATCAGTCTCACGCCTACGTACACACACACACACACACACACACACACACACACGTAAGGGAAGGAAGGGATGTTCTGCAAGAGTCCTGGGAAGTATAAAAATTGTGAGATAAGTACTGCTGGATATGTCAATTACATTTGGAAATAAATGTACTTTCAGCAATTTAGGATATAAAAATAAATGTAAGAGGCCCTGGTGAATTACTTCTGAGGTCTAGAATCATCAAATATCCGTGTCTCTATTTCTTCTTTTCTTTCTTTCTTCATCATCTGCTCCCTAGTTAAATTCTTCTCTTTGTTATTCAGAGTCATTTCCCCTACATCAGTATTTATGTTATTTCTTTAGTCATTATGTCCAGTATGAGAAAGTAAGCTTTGTTTTGGGGAACTAGAATAAAGAAGAACTAAGCTATATCATGCACAGGTACAAATTCTCTATGATGAATGTGATCGCTCTGTATTTCTAAATTGTAACAATAAACTTAATTTTTTAAAAAGTAAGCAGTTTTTGTCCCAGGGCTACACCTTCTGTCCTTGTTTTGCAAAGCACTTACACCATATATGGGGCACACTAAGCAGGAAAGCTAAGCAGGAATAAAAGATCACATGACATCTTTGCATGCTTAGTAGATGGTGATGCACAAGAATTCCTCTCTTATGATATGTGTCAAACATACAAAACACTTACCTAAGCTGCACACACACTACCACCTGAAATATATATGTATTATATATATGTATATAATTTCTGTGAATGGAAAGGTAAGGAATCTATAAAGAAATGAATAATAATTTCCTGAGAATATGAAACACCCATCTGTATATTTCCTTGATATTTTCCTTTGTTACCTATTTCTATTACCTATTTTCTAATTTTTTGATGATTCAAGCATGGAATGAACTGGATGAGCACCCATGGGTATATCCATATATGTGAAGGCCAACATGAAACACATTGGCTTTCTTAATCATCCATTACAATCATAGAAACCAGAGCCAGGGGTTGCCTCATGTTCCTTACTGATGATATGAAACTTCAAATTAAAACATTTCAGGATAGTAAAGGCCAAGGTAAGCAGCTGTAGTGGTTCATATAGTCAATCTCAGTCCTGCAGGAGAGTGAGGAAGGAGGATGCCAAGTTACCTCCCACCCTAGGCTACTTAGAAAATGAGAGAGAGGTTCGCTCAAAGAAACAAATTCACGATTAAGGGTGAGGCACGTAGCTCAGATAGAAACTCTTGAGCTCAATCCCACACACTGAAAATAAAGGAAAAGAAGAGAGAGAGACACACACTCTCTCTCTCTCTCTCTCTCTCTCTCTCTCTCACACACACACACACACACACAGAGAGAGAGACAGAGAGACAGAAATAAAGAAACAAAGAAAATGAACAGATCTAGGAGACACAGTACAGTATTGGAACAAGTATGAAAAAAATAAGTCACAAAGTTTATATATAATATAATATTAGATTATGTCACTGCTCTTTTTATATCTGAAATATAAATAGCAATGACACAAATCTGGTAGGATGGAATTCAGAAGACCAAATATATTTAAACATGCTGTTATGGTTTGTGTCTGGGTGTCCCCCCAAAGCCTCATGCGGCCATGGGGCAGGCTTTTAGAGTTTGATTGATTATGGGTGTGAGAGCTACACCCACCCTGGGGTGGATAGTTTGCATATGTAAGGGAGAGGAAGAGGCTGCTTGTGGCCATTCCTCCCTTGTATGCTTGTTGCTTTTGCTGTGTTCTGCTGCCATGAGCTGTAGCCTTCTGCCATGTGCCACTCTGCTTTGTAACCTGCCAAGTATGGACTGAAACCTCCACAAACTGCAAGCAAAATAAACCTTTCCTTCCTTATTTTTGGGTGTCAAGTACTTTGCCCCAGCAACAGGAGAAAAGTAACCAAGACACATGTCCTATTTAAATGGCAGCTTCTTTGATTTCTGAATATCAGAAAGATGTCACAGTGGTGGACACCCAACTTATCCAGTACCTTGCAGCAATCGGATGAGTGCCATGCAAAGGCTCCCTGTGCCCATGCTCTTTGCATGGGCCTGCTGAGAGGTGAGGCACTTGGGAATCTTCCAGTAGTGTGCGGATGTGTCTTTCCCTGTGTCCTTGAGACCCTGGCACATATTTTTTCTCTCCTTGATTACCTTCCAAGTACCAGGCGGTCACCAGCTTCCTCTGCCGTGTACAACCACCATCATGTGACACCTAAGCCCGAAAGCAAAGAAGCCAATGGTGATGGCTGAAGCCCCTAACGCTGTAACCTGTAATAAAGCCTGCTCTTTCTGAAGAATATTATCTCAGCTGTTTCACTATTCACAATAAAAAGCTTTTGGAAATAATGAAAATAATATTTTCTGACTTATAGATTCTATTTTCTTGACTGAGTTAAGAGTTAAAAATTCTCCCTATCAATCTCTTGATCAGTTCTTTTGCACTACAGAAAACAAAATGGAAAAGAATGGATGGGGAAAATTGTATGTCTTTGAAAGCATTCATTCCCTGGAAAATTTTAAATAACCCTGACATTAAAATGATCCTGTTCACCATATTTCTAATTAATTGAGTCTCGAATCTTATTTCAAATCTTGTAATCCTATTGCCAACCATGTGAGGTTTGGCATGTCATTGCAGTAAATTAATTGCTATTGTTGTGCAGTGCTTGTTTGAGCAAACATTTCATTAACTATCTTCTCTAATCTTGATGATGGTACAGTTGAGTGTCTTAACTTTTCTCGTGACTAATAATGTGATTCTGATCATTTCTATTCATTACTCTAGGTAGACATATAAATTTATTTATCTCTGTGGAACCAAGTTTGGCAATACATGTGTGTGTGTGTGTGTGTGTGTGTGTAATGAGCATAAGTGTCATACAATCAGTGTGTGAATTCTGTGTTTAAGTTGGATGTTCACAAATACTGAATCTTGTGTATCATGTTAGTATGAGATACTGCATGCAATTTTGCTGAAGACTACTGAGGTTAGGTATGCACTTTGAAAAAAATCAACCGCCATTTGTAGCTTTTTACTTACTTTACAGATTAATGCAGCCCATAGGCTGAAGCTTGGGAAAAGAGAAAAGGTCACATTCTTTAATCTCAAAGTGCTAATTTCTCACACAGTAGTAATCATTTAGAAGATACAGTCCCAGTTTACAAGCGCTGGCTGACTATGAAGGTAAATTTAGGCCCTGCCTAACAATGTGTAAACTGCAGAGAATTGCATTCCTTGCATACAGTGAATCACCTGATGCTAAACAATTTTCACCAAAAAGAAGTTCCTTTCTTTTGGAACCAAGAGAATTTTCCACTCCTTCCAACACACTGCAGAGAAAAAGATAGTGGTAGTAAAGATCCAAGGAGCTCAATTCCATCAGTATCTTTAACTTAAAGTGGGGAGAGTGTTAAAGTCACTTAGTTTGGATATAATTTCAATAATTCTCCCTGTAGAAAAAAGCTATGTCTGTATCAGTGTATTGCCCAAAGAATGTCAATAAAACAGGAAAAGAAATTGCAGTGAATCTCTAAGAAAATCTTTCCCTAAATAAATACTATTTTGTTAATTTTAGTTGATGTTATTTTCTAGTGGTAGAGAAATGTCCATGTCTGCTGTCAGTAAGGCTCAAGCAGAGAAAATACTTGTAATATTTGTCAGCATAAGCTCCTTTAGGTCCCTGAATTTTTCTAATTTTATACACAAAATTATTTATGTACTTGCTTTTCAGTAAAGTGAGGATAAATATAGCAAGACAAAATATATTTGGTAGATAATTATAGCTAGCTTCATTAGTAGTCTATAAAGAATTTGCAAATAATTTAGTCACGGAGCAAACTTCACACATCGTGTATTATTTGTTAGAAAATGGCATGCAATACAGAGAGGCTTCCTCATGGCTTCACGGCCTACTACACCAACCTAGTTATTTTCTGTTTGACTCCTGTAATTGTGTGATAAGGCACAACTTTCCTAGACAAGGCTAATAATAAAATGCCCTGCTAAAGTCATTAAGATAGATTATGTTTCAATCTGGCAGGTTTTTCTATTGCTGTTTTCTGCACTCAAACTCTGGTAGGATATTGCCTTGGTTTAGAGAGAGACTGCAGGACCTCTCATTCCCTTAGGAATCCAAGACATCATTTTTGTGAATTTAGCTAACTACATTCTAACATTCTGTGAGAGTTCATAAGTTTTTTTTTTTCAATGAGAGATATTATATATATATATATTTCTTACTGCTATGTTGTAGTGAAAAATAATGGAGACCAAGCACTTTGGGTAAAATAGGTATTATGCCTATGGGATTCCTGAAATTTATGATTTATTTATGTACTTACATTTGAAATCTGTATGATGAAGTTGATAGAGATGGAAACAGATTACAATATATGAAACATTATATAGAAAGAGAGAAGTTAAATAATATAATTGTGTGACATTTATTAAGATATGGACATAGTATACATTTAAGTTTGTAACATCTTCCATTACAAAAAATTAATGCTAGAAAAACACATCCACTGACAGGAGAATTGAGATATTCTTTAGTCAGAAATATATAAATGAAGAATTTAGTGCTAGCTGTATCCTAAGGAAGAAGTCCACCCAGAGTGAAAAAACTAGACCAATCTTGGGGAGTGCTTAGAGCATTTATTGGTAGTTATAGAGGATGGGTTATTTTACACAAAATATTAACATGTCAAGTATCTACCACTTGTCAAAAATTACTATAAATGACAAACTACAAAGTAGCTACAGACATAAATAAAACTTGGCTATTACTCTGAATGAATATTCTAACATAACTTTTCCAGGACTTTTATTAGTACAGATTTGCACTCTAAAATGATCAAATGCCCCCCCCACTCCGCCGTATGTACGAACTTCCAGTAAAAACTGCTCTAAAATTAGTTATTTCAACTAATGTTTGTTAAACATTCATCAACCCAATTAACTGAATACATTTAGCCACACCCACTGACATTTATTTCTCCTGTATGCTAGTGACTGCAGAATAATAAGAATAATAATAATAATAGTCAGTTAAAAGAAAGATTAAAGAGAATCTACGTGTAGTGAAGATTGTACATCCATGAAATAACTGAAATGACAGTGGCTGGTGAGTACTTGGTGGACAGAATTTAAAAAGGGTTAATGGCAGGAGCTGTGTCTTGCATTAAATGCTGTCCAGCTTGGAGTTATGGAGACTGTTTTAAGAGTAGAAGAAAGAGAATGGAAATAAAAGGACAATGAAATTGTTAAGCACAGGATGTGTTTCAGTTTCATTTCATTTGATTTCGCTCAAAGAGTGTGGGAAGTTATGACACCTTGAATCATAGTGTTAAAAAAATCTAGCAAGTTCCTGGTATTGATCAATTTATTGATGTGGGTAAAGAAATAAAAGGTCGGCCTTAGGAAATGTATTGCAGGAGTCCCAGAGGAGAATACTGAACAGGGAATTCAATTAATTGTGTGGGGATAATACAAAAGCATCAAAAAAGAGTCTTGCAAGATGTAAGTCCCAACATTCCCAGGTGAAAATAAATACGTTCTACATATCATTCAGCACAAGGAAAGGTACAGAAGGACTTGCTCATATCAGGTGAGTGTACGAATGGCCATGTTTAAGCAAAACAGGCAAAGCAAAACTCTGTTTCTCAAGTGGAAAAATCAAATCTTGTGGAGTGTGTATTGGTGTGATTTTATAGTTGATTAGTCAGCAAAATAAACTGCATTCTAATGTTTGTGCTGTAATATATTCTCATTAGGCCTGTGTGAGTGAGACTGATTTCATTTTTTATTTGTATAAGGACTATACTTAAACATATTATAGTCAAGATTTATAAGTAGTCAGCTCCTTCTAAAATCACAAGTTACTTCATACATGCAAATTTCAATTTGTTCAGTTTTATTTAAATAATGAGAATTAACATATACACATTTATGGAAATTCAAGTTCTTATGAGCCATATACCATAATAATATCTCAAGGAAGTAACAGGGCACTTTTCCTACTCCAATTTTTATGTATAAGCACATATCCGGGAAACCTCAAACACAGACATACATAAGTAATAATAAATATAAGAAATAGAAGTTGTATATTGAGAATTTCACTATTTCTCTCATTTTGTTTTTAATGAAAAACTCAAAGAGCCAATGATAATCCATTGTGATGGTTATAAACTACTACCTCCACGTGTTTTGTTCATGTCTCTTTTGATCACATCACTTTGCCTTTTCCATTAATTTGTTTGCAGGGTTGGATGACACAGAAAAATCAACGTGATGAGCTCTGGAAAATCAGTGATGGTGTTTGACAAGACAGTTTAAAAGTTTCTATTTTTTTAAGGAAACCTGTATAACAAGCACAATGTAAAATAGCTTTTATTTTGTATGCAATATCATCTTCAGCACTGGTATAGCTAATGTTTCTTTTTTATTTTTATTTTAAACAGAAAAAAATAACAACAATGTAACAAAATAACAACAATGAAGACAAGATAAAAAAAAAAACACAGAAGTAACAAAAACAATACAAGGCCTCAAAACAAAACAAAATGTGAGAAATAAACAATGGCTGCTACACTATATACTGTTATGTTCAACTAAGTTGCTCCGTCCGCCAAATGCCTTGTAAACAATGTATCACTTACTATTCTTTTCTTAAGCACATGAGATATTAATCTTGTATCTTTTGGATGAACTTGCTAAGCTCTATATTTTTATAACAGTTTGAATCTAAAATCCAGGTTTGAATTCATTTCAATTTTCACTCTGAAACTATTAGCACAGTGTTAAATTACTCATATCAAGAACTGTAATTAAATCTATAATCAAGGATGACCAACACAGATACTTTTTGCATTTGTTTTTTTAACTTGATAAGACATACTTTTTATTTCATTTTTATTTGTATTACTGCATGCTTGCAGTACAATCTTTGTAAGGACTCTGTCCAGG
>NW_004955511.1:696232-700870 GCF_000276665.1 Chinchilla lanigera | reverse complement strand
ACACGCCCATGTATGTCTTCCTCAGCCACCTGTCATTCTCTGACCTCTGCTATTCCACGGCAGTTGGGCCCAAGATGCTGGTGGACCTGCTTGCCAAGAACAACTCAATTCCTTTCATTGGGTGCACTCTGCAGTTGTTCATCTTCTGTGTCTTTACAGACGCCGAGTGTCTGCTGCTGGCAGTGATGGCCTTTGACAGGTACCAGGCCATCAGCAAGCCCTTGCTCTACACGGCGCACATGTCCGGCGGGCTGTGCGCCCAGCTCCTGGCTGGGGTTTACCTGGTGGGGCTCACGGATGCTCTGATACACACTACATTGACAATGCGTTTATGTTTCTGTGGGTCTAAAGAGATTAATCATTTCTTCTGTGATATCCCTCCTCTCCTCTTAGCATCTTGTTCAGATACTCAGGTCAATGAGCTAGTGATTTTCACGGTTTTTGGTTTTATAGAACTGTGCACCATTTCAGGTGTACTTGTCTCCTATTGCTACATCATCTCAGCAGTGTTGAAGATCCGCTCTGCTGAAGGAAGGTTCAAAGCTTTCTCCACCTGCGCCTCCCACCTCACTGCCGTCGCCATCTTCCAGGGAACCATGCTCTTCATGTACTTCCGCCCCAGTTCTGCCTACTCCCTGGATCAGGACAAAATGACCTCACTGTTTTACACCCTGGTGATTCCCACGCTGAACCCTCTGATTTACAGCCTGCGGAACAGGGATGTGAAAGAAGCTCTGCAGAAGTTGAGAAATAAAAAGTGGTTTTAAATAATTGTATTATATCCATGTGTAACACATAGAACGGTGATTGTCTTGAAGAAATTGTAGTAGAGACAGGGTTGAGTTTACTGAGAGAAGCATTTAAATTGACGCCTCATTATAAGAAAGTGTTTCAAATCTCCCAACTTGTCAAGTTTCATTATTTGCTTTGAATTAAGCTGTGGCACAGTTTCTTCATTCTCTCAATTGTGCCAAAGTTTCATTTTCTGTTCTTTTTGTTTTACTTAGCCAATAGGCAACTGTGTTAATTTCTTGTTGTCTTTTGTGCTGTATATTAGATGGCCATTCCAGTAGTATATTACAGACACATCTTACATTTTAGTGGAGAAATCAGACTTTACCTACACTGAACACTCACATAACCCACATACAGTCTCTAAGCAACACTGAAATACAGAGAGTTTCAGAGAAAAACCTAGTAATCCAATGCTCAAGAGGAAGTTTTTCATAGATGGAGATATGCAATCAGTCTCAAAACTAAAAATGAACATTTTGGGGAACAACATGGATTTTAGGCTAATGGTTTAATAATTAGGGAGTGCATGAG
Source organism: Chinchilla lanigera (assembly GCF_000276665.1). Classification (NCBI taxonomy): domain Eukaryota; kingdom Metazoa; phylum Chordata; class Mammalia; order Rodentia; family Chinchillidae; genus Chinchilla; species Chinchilla lanigera. Next base: position 699,544 of record NW_004955511.1, on the reverse strand, counting down.
CTGCACACATTCATGATATTTGGAAACCAAAGAAATCTTTTCTTTAAATTTCATTTTAAAGTGAATAAAAAAGGGACTGGGGATTTAGCTCAGTGGCACAGCGCCTGCCTGGCAAGCACAAGGTCGTGAGTTCAATTCCTGGTAGCAGAAAAAAAAAAAAAAAAAAAAAAAAAGTGAATAAAAAAGTTGTAAAACTACGGAGACTTAAGAAATCTCAAGATTTGCATGTAAAACAGTTTATCTTCATAAAAATTATCCTTATGAAAACATTTACAGTACAGGATGATTAATTCATCTTGAGGAGTTCCTATATGTATATAACTGATCTTTATTAGTTTTCGTTTTTTCCAACTATCTGAGCTTTATTCATTGCTAATTTCTATTTGTACATGTTTAGCATACAGAATGATTGCATTCATTGTGGGGAGATGGTACATGTGCACAACACATCTAAATTATTTTTCCCTTCCCCTCTACCCCTCTTTTTTGCCAGCATCTGATTCATTTATTTATCTTGCATGTCCTGATTGAATTAATTACTATCCCCCCGGTAATTAAAAGGCACCTCTGAGTACTGAAAAAATGAATCATTGTCTCTATCTCCTTCTCATTTACTTGTTTCTTTCCCATTCTTGGTCATAGTTAAATGTTTCTCTTAATTGTTCACCACCATTGCCCTAACTCATTATTTAGTGTTAAGTTTTCACAAATCACTACCTTATATGAGCATGTAAGCATTTTTTTTTACCCCAGGAGCTGAACATTTCATGCTTGTTATATAAAAAACACACAGCATATCTAGGGGAGGATGGGAAAAACTAAAACAAAAGATAACATAACATTTGTGACTGCTTAGAGCCTGACTACTCAAAATTGACACTGAGGGTGTGATGTATGACAAACATGCACAAAACATCCCATACACGTGCAAATATACTGTTACTCTCAAGAAAGTATATAAAGTGTCTGTGAGTAAAGGCTAATGAATCAACAAAGACAAGTGATACAGGAAAATAAAAACTCCCAACCTGAATGATATATGGGACGAGTTCGTGTTCTCTAAAATCAGAGAATGAATTTTAGGAACAACGGATGTTAAGAGCAGAATATATTTATTGAGGGAAAGAAAATAAAGCTTCTGCCCAAGAGAGGGACAGAAGGGGGCCTGAGTGGGTTACCCCAGACTAAGTCTTTCCTGGGGACTTTTATAGCACAAAACCACAAGGTGAGTTGGGTCCAAGGTAGGGGAAAATGGCCAAAACTATGGTCAGCCAATAAGAATTGTTCAGGTAAAATTGATTAAAGCGGGATCAAATGGGGAAGCGAGTCACATAGCAAGGGGACATGAATACAGAACAGGGGCTTTTCCTGTAAGGGGTTGAGTCAGGGACTTTTCAAGGTGATCGCTACCTATTTAGAATGTCAATCCCGGATGTCCATCCCTTGGGAGGTAAGAGGATGTGTTTGTTAAATCCTTTGTCTTGAGATCTGGCCCACAGGTATCTTGTCTTTCATGCTGGCTCCTTGGAGGGCCTGGCCCTGTCTGACTGCATATAATATTTCTATCTAACTCAGCTGTCTGTAACACAAAGATAGTAATTTCAAGAAAATGTACACCCTCCATCTGTGTATGTCTTGATAGTCTCTTTTTTTATCTGTTTCTTGACTCGGCACTGAATGAGCTTCTTGGGAAGACGTGCATTACCCATGCACTTGAACGCTCATATCAGATGCAATGATATTCTTAAATATCCATTACAGTCGTAGAAGCTGCTAGTAGGGTTTTTATTATAATCCTGGCTGCAAGGATAACATGTCCCAATGTAAAAATACATTTTAGAATGCAAGTAGTAAGCCTGGTGTGCACACTTCTAATCCCAGAACACTGGGAGGCAGAAGCAGGAGGATTAGAACATGGGCACAGTCTGACCAACTTGGAACTTAGTAAGAAACTGTCTCTAAAAGAAAGAATACACGGCTAAGTGCTGGGGCTATGGCTAAGTGCTGGGGCTCTAGCTCAGTGTGAAAGGAAAGAGTGCAAAACTAAATCAAAAAAGAAAAAGAAAAAAATGACAAAGAAAGGTAGGAAGAAAAGAAAGAAAGAAAAGAAGAAAGAGAGAGAGGAAAAAAAGAAAAAGAAAGAAAGAAAAAGAAAGAAAGGAAGGAAGGAGGGAAGGAAGGAAGGAAGAAAGAAAGAAAGAAAGAAAGAAAGAAAGAAAGAAAGAAAGAAAGAAAGAAAGAAAGAAAGAAAGAAACCAGTAAAGCTCAGGACAATAACATATTAGAAGGCACCAATACAGGAAAAAAAATACCAAGAGTCAGATCACACATCCAAGCCCGTCCAGGGTGAACCGGTCCCCAGAGCGAGGTGCCCCCAGATGAATCAATCCGTTCCACCAAAGCACAACTCCAGAGCCATCGATCTCCACTCGGGGCGCTAGCCACCTTCCTGACTCAAGCCCTGACCACCATCTGCAGTAACCTTTCATATAGAGAGAACAAAGGAGGCAGCCCTGGAATTCCGGAGCTCTCAACTGTTTTAGCAAGGCCAGTACAGCTCCATTATCATAGGAATGAGACTTGACCAGTAAGCCATCACGTTATCTTCCTTAGGGTGTTGCCCCTGGAACTAACAGTGCTTTTGCTAGACTTCCTCTAGAACCCAACCACCCTGGCTTGGTCAGGCCTGAGGCAATACATCCAGAGAATGTCCTTCTCCACAACAAACAAATCTTGTTATAGGCAAAAGGATGTATGAATTTCCACCCATAATATATTTTAAAATTTCCAATTGTGTGTGATGAGCACTGCTATGATGGCCTCACTTTATATTGAGATTCTGAACCCCCAAATAATTTCATTCAGAAGGAATCCTCTTAGGAGGTGGTAAATTCATCAGGTAAAAATCTTAAGGCATGGGAGTACTGCACTTACAAAGCTAGAGCTCGGCCTGGCCCCTTCTACCAAGTAAGGACAGTAAAATCCCAGCTACCTATGAAGACACAAGAGACTTGCCCAGAGAGTAAGTCTGAATGCAGACTTTAGGGTGCACGTGAGTTGATGTACTCAGCAGTGCTGCTGTGTCTACCGCAGGCTTTAAGTCAGAATGAGAGACTTCTTTAGTCTGTGTATGGCCCGCCATTATTTTATATACCACTACTGCCAGTGCCACCTTCCAAAAGTGCACACTTCTCAGTCACAATTTTGCTAAGTTAACCCTATCCAAAATGGATAAAAAACAAGTAACGCTTGAAAGCTGCTTTGAAGTGAGAGTCTTAATGATGAGTCAGCAGATTCTAAGACCACCCCCCA
>NW_004955511.1:642128-696132 GCF_000276665.1 Chinchilla lanigera | reverse complement strand
GCCCAGAGGAAAATAGCTTTATTTAAAGAAAATAGCAACCTGGTTAGCTGAAAAATGTTGCATGAAATCAACAGTATTTTATTATTGAATGTGATTAAAATCACCAACCACATTGAAATCCATTCTTTTCTGTGAGGAGATGAATGCAGAAAGACACATCTTACATACAGCAAAGAGATGGCTTTCTAAAAGTAGGTTACTAGGGCTGGGAATATAGCTCAGCGGCATAAGTGCCTGCCTGGCAAACACAAGGTCCTGAGTTCTATTCTTGGTAAAAAAAAAATATATATATATATTAAAAGTAGGTTACTTGCCAGAGTTATGAGAGCTGATCCAGAGATAATATTTAGAAAAACATTATAGTTCAAAATTGATTAAAAACTTGTAATTTGGAGTCAAATATTATGCCTATAAGATTCCTGAAATTTATTGATTATTTATGGATCTCACTTTTGAAATCTATGTACTGAAGTTGTTAGTTATGAAAACATGATATAAACTACAAAATATATGATGATATATTTGGAATTAAATAATATATGAATAACCCTGACATTTGATAAGCTATCTGCAGTGATTGATGTCTTAATTCATAACATTTTCTCTTACAACACATAAAGAATTGGTGAAAATACATATTTATAAAAGAGAATGTAAACTTTTGTGATCATAAGAGTATAAAGGAAGAAATTAGTTCTTTGACCCATATAGAAATTCTACAAGTACAGAGAAAAAGAAATAGCAATACTTGGAGAGGGTTTGTGAAATATCCATTGGTAACCCTAAGGAAGAGATAAGGCTACTCATGGGCTTTCTAATTTTGATAGCTTTCTGTCATCAAAGAACTACACTAACTAATAGAATACAATGTTATTTGAAAGTAAAAAAAAATTGGGTTTTTCTTGAAAGAATTCTCTAAACATAGATTTTTTTAAAAAAACCCAACACTGTTATACAAGCACAAAGAGACTTCACAACTTGTTTATGTCTAGTCTCTAGTCTACTTTGAACAGTCATCAGCCTAAAAACCTGAAAATATTGAATGGTACAGTTTACTGAATCTTTACTCATGCAAATATTTGTGCTATTGACTGAAGGAAGCCGGAAACACATGGATACACTAAAAAATGGTGAATACGAGCTACAGGAAAAATTTTAAAGCCATAAAATAATTTAAATGGTGGTGCTTCACACGCAGCTGTCATAGATGAACAGACAAAAGTTAACAATGAAAGCAGCATGTATGATTGCCACATGTGTAAGTCATGAAGAAGACTGCTTCAGAAATGAAAGAAACAGGATGAAAAGTAAAAAGCACAGAAACATCAGGATGTAGAGGATACATTTCAGTTTCATCAGGTATCTGATTTCAAGAGAAGAGAGTGGAGAGTTGTGATAAACAATGGGTACTAGGATTTAAAAAATCCGGACAGTGCTCCATACTGATCAATATGGTAGTGAGCAGGAAGATTTAGAAGTTCAGCCTTTGCTGAAGTTCTTGCAGTATTCTCAGGGGAACACAGGGAGACGAGGACCTCATTAATGATATCAGAACAGCATAAAACTGTGAAGGTAGAGGATGATGAGAATCCTCCAATAGTCACTGTCTGAAAAGAAATGCTTCCTTCATGTCATCCAGGTACCAAAGAAAACAACAGATAGACTTTTTCCTCTCAGGTAGGTGTTTAAAGCCACTTCTCAGGAGGCTGTTCAAAGAACAGCATTTCTTTGTAAAAATGAAGACTCAAGTATTGTGGGATGTGAAAATGAATGAAGTCGTACTTACTACGTTAAAGATATTCTTTATTGCCTAATGGCCAAATATATGTTTTTTTGGGTGAGTGAATCTGACTGAATGCATTTGTCGCTTGCTTAAGGATTTTGAAGGTTTTATTTATTCATATTTTAATCAAAACTCATAAGCAAACCATTTGTTTAAAAAATCTCACTATAAATGATGTGGAATGGTAAAATTTAAAATTTGCTTTAGTTTTATTCAAGTTATAGAGAACATATTTCAAGTATCATTATGTGAAAATGTCAGACTTTAGTCTGAAACAATAAGCTTTGATCATCCATATTCCATTTGTGGACAGATGAACACAACATACATATAGAAAATCAAACAGGAGCACAAGAAATAAAAGCCAATATATCTCAGAACCACTTCCTGTTTCTCTCCCCACCTTCTATCACCTGAAAAAGTCAATTCAAAAGACAGCGGTAAACAAGTGTGTTGTTACAGTCTGCCGATCCTATTTCTATTAATCTCTTCTGTTTTCTTTTCAAATTCACTCTTTTGGAATCAGCTGAGTTAAACAAATCAGTTATGAAAGCTTTGCAGACCAGTGATGACTAGCGACACATTAGTCAGTAAAATGTGTTTTATTTTGCAGTAAGTTCAAAGGACAATAAAGATAGAATTTATGATCATTTATTAATTATATGCAATATCATTGTGTTACGACTACAAAGGTTTTAATTATTCATATTGTAATCACTACTGGGAACTAATCCATTTCTTTCAAACACCACTCTATATGTGATATGGTATATGTAAATTTACTTTTTGTTATGGCTTTTTTTGTATAATAATAGAAATTAATACAATACAAGCATGCAAATATATAAGATCAAATCCTCATTGGTCACTATTTACAATTATACTATGTACTGTAAACTGTACTATTTATACTATTAACTCTAAACTATATTATTTACATACAGATGTAATAATTCATAAGTCATGCTACCATGCATATTCCAGTGCTATATGTAAAAGTAGATACATGAACAGACACATACACATATAAATGCAATCAAAAACACAGGAATGGAATCCTGTTTATTAGAAAGTTTTTACTATTTCTCCCCCTATTTTTATTGTAATGAAAAACTAATGATAACAAGTATATTTGTTATAATCTATTGTTCCCACTTCTTTTGATCACATCACTTTGGCTTAGGGGATTTGGAATTTGGAATTAAGAGAATGGAAAAGGGTTAGAAAAGTTCTGGCAAACCATTCAGAATAAGTGACAGAACAATTTATAAAAACTCATTTCATTTTTTAACAGGCCCTACATAGCAAAAATGATACCGTAAGAGCTTTCACTTTACATGGATTTTATATGCAGTGTCATTGGCAGTGCTAAAACCAATTATGTTTTTTGAATAATGTAAAAAATGGATTTGAGATGTTTAATCTTGTATTTTCTGGATTATCTGCCTGACTTTAGAATTTATTTTATATAATTTTAAACTGGAAAAAAAAACTATGAGTTTAATCACATCTACTGTTCTACTGCCAAAGAATCAATGTAAGTCACACATCTGAAGAATTATATACAAGTTCAGAATCAAAAGGGGTCAGCTAATTACCTTGATAATGCTCCTTTAATAGGAGCACTTTCCTTGTCAGTTTTTTGCAGCCTATTAAACAATTTAGGGACCCAAGTAATAGCTTGTCTCATAATAACATTTTTGAAAAAGCAGAAAAATTGATCCCTAACCTATCATTTTCTTGATGCTTTTATACAGCTTAAAAGAAGAACAAAGAAGAATGGAATTTGCAAATTGCTCACTGCTGTCTAAATTCTTTCTCTTGGGAATTATGAATAACCCTGAAATGAAAGTAACTCTATTCATGGTATTTCTATTTGTTTATCTCATTATTCTCTTGGCAAATGTTGGAATGATCATTTTAATCAGAGTGGATCCGCGGCTTTACACGCCCATGTATGTCTTCCTCAGCCACCTGTCATTCTCTGACCTCTGCTATTCCACGGCAGTTGGGCCCAAGATGCTGGTGGACCTGCTTGCCAAGAACAATTCAATTCCTTTTGTTGGGTGTGCTCTGCAGTTGTTCATCTTCTGTGTCTTTACAGACGCCGAGTGTCTGCTGCTGGCAGTGATGGCCTTTGACAGGTACCAGGCCATCAGCAAGCCCTTGCTCTACACGGCGCACATGTCCAGCGCGCTGTGCACCCAGCTCCTGGCTGGGGTTTACCTGGTGGGGCTCACGGATGCTCTGATACACACTACCCTGACATTCCGCTTATGTTTCTGCGGGTCCAATGAGATTAACCATTTCTTCTGTGATGTGCCTCCTCTCCTCTTAATAGCTTGTTCAGATACACAGATTAATGAGTTAGTGATATTCACTATTTTTGGTTTTATAGAACTGAGTACAATCTCAGGTGTACTTGTCTCCTACTGCTATATCATCTTATCGGTCTTAAAGATCCGCTCTGCCGAGGGGAGGTTCAAGGCTTTCTCCACCTGCGCCTCCCACCTCACTGCCGTCGCCATCTTCCAGGGAACCATGCTCTTCATGTACTTCCGCCCCAGTTCTGCCTACTCCCTCGATCAGGACAAAATGACCTCACTGTTTTACACCCTGGTGATTCCCATGCTGAACCCTCTGATTTACAGCCTGCGGAACAAGGATGTAAAAGAAGCTGTGAAAAACTTGAAAAGAAAACTATTTTAAGTAAATAGGTATTCTAAATGCTCCAAATAGCTACATACCTGTACAGAAAGAAATATATATGCTTGTTGCTTTCCTCAACTAATATAATGTAAAGTGATTTATAGTATATCAGCGTAATATAATTTGTATTTACAAAAATCACTTCGTATTATTAGTTGGTAGTTTCCTAAATATACTGTCCTTCATTATGTATTCACAATTTAAATATCATACTCTTTAATTTTGGAAAACTTTCTAGTCTCCATGCTTGTTTACCATAATCTCATTTCCTTGGTGAATATTTCATGAATTAATTTAATCATTTCAAAGCATTCATTGCCTAATATGTACCTTTTTGCGTTGGTGAGCTTTGGATTTTTATATTATATAAAAACAACTTATAAGAAATAATTAATTTGAAATAAAGTATTAAATTATACCATGTAAAGGGAAAAGTAGTCTTGGTGCAAGTAAAATGTATAAATCTAGACTACGAGTAAGAAAAGAATCTTTGAAATGGGATTTTATTTTCAGATCAAAGACTATGTAGTGGGACACTGAAGGGGGACTGATGAACAGAACGAGTTTTAAATGAAAATCCAAGCAGAGATCCCGAGGTGCACAGACAAAAGGTTTTCAGAGGGAGATATCCGCACCGCTGTGACTGAAAGGGACAGTGGTGAGGAGGGGAGCATTGTGTCACATACTTCGGAGTCATTTATGTCTTACTTTAAGAAATGTCTATTTGAGTTTATGCCACTTTGTATTCGAAATATATTTTTCTGAAAATGTGTTTTCTTCTTCTGTGGAGCAGAACAGGCCCCCTAGGAGTAACAAACTCCGGTGCTCCATGTCATAACATGGAAACTCTAGCCAATAACGAGGTGTGGCCCATTTTTAATTGAATATGGGAAATAATTCTGCATGTTGTCCTGTCAAGGGTGAATATTTGCTGGAATAGCTGTGTCCCTGTCCTCCTTTGATCATTACCTAATGAATGTTTGACTATTGATGTATCGTGCCCCATAGCTTTGTAAGATGTTGTGTCAATTAAAAAATGAAAAGAAAACAATTGCAAAGCAAATCAAAGCCCCTTCTTCAGTCCACCCTTGCGCTGCGGATCTCACCCAGTCGCTGCTGTGCAGGGTTCCCCCCTCTTCCCTCGGTCATCCTTCATTAGACGTCCGCTTCTCGGTGCTCCGCTGCAGCCGCCGCCCTGCCCCTTGCTCTGGTTGTCAGTCACCTCTGACTTGAGGCTGCAGGTGTTCTTAGTGCGAGGACAGCACGCCCTTGGGCTGCTTTGCCTACTCAAGCTTTGTGGCTAAGAAGCAAACCGGAACAACAATAACAAAATCACTCCACGTGTTATGATCTTGAGTGTCTTATTAGAAGTCACATTGTGACTCACGGAAAGTTAGTTTCATAGCTTTAAGAAAGTAATGAAGTGGTTCTGAGTTCTGTTCTAGTGAATCTACAAATACGTGCATACTAATTACACAGGAAATAAAAAGCATTCATCGAGGGATTTATTCAAAGCTCTGCTGCTTCATCTGGCTCCACTCAAGTTCATGAGGTCAAAACACTGGAAATGTTTCAGAAAGTGAGGATAAAACACGGATTTGAAGGCTTCTACCGCACTCGCTGAAATTCTACGTTCTCTAATTGCTACTGCGTAACTTACGCTTGCCTGGAGCCACTATAAGATGTCCTTGCTGCTTGCAAAGTGGTGTCTGAGGGACCCTGCTCCAGGTTGTGGGAGAAGATGGTCGTGAAACACCCTATGAAGAGACAGATCTCTTCCTCACTTATGATTTTTCTTTTGTTCATTTTTCTTATAAAGAAAAAATGATAGAAAACGTTTGAGATATTGTTAGTGTTCAGTTAAACTGTAGAATTCACAGATTGCTGATACTTCGAAAGATATGACGATATCGCCCCCACTTCCTTAAGACTTATGGTAGTTATAGCAAAGAAGGATCAATTCGATGTGCTTATCAGTCTCTTTATTTAGATCTAGTAAGTACAAAATAAAAGAAAGAAAAGTTTAACCCTCCAAAATATGTACTTTTAGATAACAGTATGATGAATCGCGATCTACATATCTCTGAGTTTGATAAATTAAAATGAAATATCATTTACTGGGAATATTTTGTTAAGTTTTTCATGAGAAATTCTGTCATGGTGATGCACTCCTATGATCCCAGCATCTTGGAAGGCTGAGGCAGGAGGATCCTGAGTTGGAACTCTTAGTTGGAAAATAATTTCTATTATGCATCCTCACACCTAACTGAGTATAAGGAGCAATAATCACCGCACTTTGTTAAACTTTGAAACTAAAGAAATAAAGAATAGTATCATTTTGCTATTTGCATAATGGGTCTTGTTATGTTTCCCTTTTTCATTGATGAGTGTGTCTCAATGAGAGATCATGGGGCTTGCAAACTTTCCCTAAAAACCAGTTTAACACACCATCCATTAGTTTGAATTTTTAGAAAGAGGGATTAATAATATAGTTGATGACCCAGAAGGGAATTTCAGACAATCAAAATTAATCATCTTGGTGCCTTTTCTGTGGAGTATTTTCAGTCTAAAAATAATGTCTCTCGTAACACTTCAGAATAAATAAGTCGTAAATGTATGAAGACAATTTCTTGCTTAGACTAACAACTTAGTAAAGACAATGCTCTTTTTTCTCTTCTCTACCATTATTTTTTCTCTTATTATTTAATGCTTGGCAACAGAGTACCATTCCACAGTTACTAAATACACAAAAATAGCTCCCTGCAAAACTGGTGGAAAAAGGACGTTTTATGAAACTGTCAGGAAAGGGACTCCAGAGCTTTCATTGTATTGTATTATGTTCATCTTCCGTGAAATTTGTCTGGACCTCTTGCTTTTGTCCTAGGCTGAAATGAAATACTTGCAACAGGACTTAGACGTAAAGAAATTCTCTTCTCAGATCTTAGATTCCTCATCCATCTGATCCAATTATATCAACAACGTCCCATGACCAACAGCTCCAGCTTTCTGGCACACCAGGCAGAGTGAACTGACTTCTTGCCCTCACTCTGGAGCGCATGTAGGATGCTGTCTTCACCTGGGCAGCATCTACACAAACTGGACTTTTCCAAGGAACACTGGAAAAGGGGCTCCATGTCCCTCCATGAATTCATATATTATACTATATGTTTGTTGACTACCACTTAAAATAAAACAACTGAATTGCAATTTTGAATCAACACAGTTTAAGTTGTAAAGAATTATTGACATTTCAGGGGAAACACAGAAAAGAACAAGTAATATTTACATTAGTATTTTATTTTGTAACATTTTTGACTGTCGCTCTGTGTATCTGAAAAATAAACTGTCACCTTATTCTAAATAGTGTGTTGATAGTGGTCATTTATGAGTGGCTGGATTTAGCTAATCCTATAATACATTACAGTCAAATTTGGCGATTTGGATATATTCTTCAAAATATAATTACTTATCAACTAATATAGTTATGGAAAAAGGTACAAAACTTCAGATTCTCAAGAGTATTCTATTTTATTAGGTTGGCGTCATGAAAAGAATATGAGGGTTATGCACTTTTTTCAATTTAATTCCTCATTCCCAATTTTATGTATTCTTTTAGTTATAAAATATATTAATGCTATACATTTCAAAATATCATATGAATGAATACGTTTATATTGATATGCAATTTCAGCAGGATATTTGTTCATGTTATTGACTGAATAATTTATAAGGAATAAATACATGGCCCCATTTCTTAAATACTTGTTTTCTCTCTAATATCAAATGATATTACTAATCAAGACTTCTCAATAGCCTTCTAAGAAGATTATACACCATGACTAAGTAGGATTCATTCCAGGCATGCATGGGTGATTCAACATACACAAAGCAGTGAATGTAATACACCATATTAACAGAACCAAAGAGAAAAATTCATATAATCATCTCAGTAGTTGCAAAAAAGTATTTGACAAAGTCTAACACTCATTCATGATAAAAAACCTTATAGAAAATTGGAATAGATAGTATTTGATACTCAATCTAATAAAAGCCATCTATGATAAACCAGCAGCTAACATCATATTAAATGGTCAAAAATTGCAAACCTTCTCTCTAAATCAGGAACAAGACAAGGACATCCGCTGTCACCACTCCTAGTCAGTGTAATCCTGGAAACATTACCAGAGAAATTAGACAAGAGAATGATATAAAAGGAATGAGAGTACAAGAGGAAGAAGTTAAATTATGGTTATTTGCTGATGACATGATAACCTACAGAGAGGATGCCAAAAACTCCGCCAAAAAACATCTAGATTTAATAACCAAATTCAGCAGTGTTGCTGGATACAAACTCAACACTCAAAAATCAGTAGCATTCCTTCACACAAGCAAACTCACAGAAAGAGAAATTAGGAAAACCACACCTTTCAGAATAACATTCATAAAAATGAAATACTTTGGAATTAATCTAACAAAGGGAATAAAAGATTTATACACTGAAAATTATATTACTCTGAAAAAGGAGATCAAAGAGGATATCAGAAGGTAGAAAGATATCCCTTGCTCACGGATAGGAAGAACTAATGTAGCAAAAATGGCCATACTGCCAAAACTGCTATGTAGATTTAATGCAATCCTGATCAAAATATCATTAGCACTAGAGAAAACCATCCTAAAATTCATTTGGAACCAGAAGAGACCTAGAATAGCAAAAGCAATTTTGGGCAACAAAGGCAAGTCAGGGAGCGTCATAATCCCTGACTTGAAATTACACTACAAAGCTGCTGTAACAAAATCAGCATGGTATTAATACAAAGCAGGCCTGAGGATCAATGGAACAGAGTAGAAGATGCAGATGCAACCTCAGACACATTTAGCAACTTTATCTTTGACAAAGGGGTCAAGCATATTCACTGGAAGAAAGATAGCCTCTTTAATAAATGGTGCTAGAAAAACTGGCTTTCCACATGCCAAAGACCAAAACCAGACCCATGTCATCACCACGCACTAAACTAAAGTCAAAATGGATCAGGGATCTAAATATTAAAACAGAAACACTAAATCTACTGGAAGATGAAATAGGTAGAAATCTTGAAGACATAGGTACAGGCATAGACTTTGTTAACAAAAGCCAGACCACATGGGAAATACTACAATCAATACATGAGATATCACTTTGCTAAAAAGCTTCCGCACAACAACAAAAAAATCACCAACAGAGTGAAAAGATAATCCACAGAATGGGAAAAAATTATAGCCAGTTGTCCCACAGACAAAGGACTTATATATGGAATATATAAATCAGACCCCACAAATTTAAAGATCCAATCCAAAAATGGGCATCTGAGATGAATGCACATTTCTCAGATGAAGAAATACAAATGAGAAATAAATCTATGAAAAAATGTTCAACATCACTGGTCATTTGAGAAATGCAAATTAAAACAACATTGAGATTCCATCTCACTCCAGAAAAGATGATCATCATCAAGAAATCAACCATTAACAAATGCAGAAGGGGATGTGGGGAAAAAGGAACCATTTTCCACTGTCGGTAGGAGTATAGAGTGATGCAACAACTGTGGAAATCAGTGTGGAAATTCCTCAAAAATTAGCATTAGTGGTCCCATTTGACACAGCTATCCACCTTCTGTGTATCTTCTCAGAAGAATTAAAAACATTATACCACAGCAATATAGATTCATCTATGTTTATAGCAGCAAAATTTGTAATAGCTAAATACTGGAAACAGCTCAAGTGATCATCAACTGAGGAATGGATAAAAAAGATTTTTTTTTAATATAATGGAGCATTACTAAGCCATAAAGAAGGATAAACTTGAGACTAGGTAAATGGATGCTACTGGAGACCATACTCATAGGTGAAATGAAGCAAACCCAGATGGGTAGACAGCATATAGTCTCACTAGTGGAGAAGCTGTACAAGTAAATAGGACACAAAATGTACAATAGACACTGTGAATTGTGAAAAAACTGTTCAGAAGAAAAGAGAAACTGTAATGGGGGAAAGGGGAAAGGAAGGAAGGGAAAAGGAAAAAAAAATATGTATATACATATTAGCTAAGACAGATATACTGGTAGTTTCTCTTAGTTCACTGAAAGAAAAGTTTGTGCTAATATTGTTTGGGCAATATCTCATTCTTTTTTTCCCCCTGGTACCTGGAATCAAACTCAGGACCTTGCACTTGCCAGGCAGGCACTTGTGCTGTTGAGCTATATCCCCAGCTATATCTCACTCTTATATCTTGTACCCAAGTAACTGCTCTGAAGATAACAATACACAGTTTACTAATTACTGTTACTCTCCTATTATCTTTTTTTGAAATTCTGTCTTATTTTTTCTTCTTTTTATAACAAAAGGTCAGAAAAAATAGCCTTCTTGACACAATATAGTTTATCAAAAACATGGTACATATATGGACAGCTATAAAATTCTAGGTATACTCATAATTTCAAATTGTTTTCACTATCATTTGTATGAGTTCACATTGCTTTTTCCTGTAGAGACAATTACGTAATAATTTTACATGTTTTAAAGAATTATTTTCTTTAAATATTTTTGTCTTATCAAAATGTTAAAGATATGAAAGATTCTAAGGACCTGGGTGTTAGAGTGAGACAGACACGTGTTCCATCTGTCACTTGTTAGTTGTGTGACAATACTCAGGTCCGAATTTTTTCCATCTCTTAATCAACGATTTCGTGTAAGCAATACAAGTTTCTATCTATCTATCTTTCAGATACTCAGTACATCTGGTATTGCTCAACAGGGTCTCCAGGATCAGCATGAACCAGCTCTCAGGAACTGACTTCAGAGAAGATGGTGCTGTTCTTGGCCTCCGGTGCTGAAATCCAGCCCCAGGCTCTCTGTCCTGTGCTCTTCAGAGCCTGTGCCGCGAGGTGACCTGACTCCAGCTACTCCAGATTCACCACTGGTCCATATTTGAAGATCTCTGCCCAACACCCAGAGGACTTATGTTTCCCTGACTCAGCCTTTGTTTCTGGTTATTCCTGAGTAAAGATTTCTCCATAGCAAATCAAACAAACCACATTATTCTGGTGCTCAGCCTGAAACTATGCTATGATCTAAACCGCAGAACCCATATTCTCAACAAATGAGTTTAGATAATTAATCCCAGAGTACTTCATTCGTGGAATCCTGTGTAGCCCTACCCCAGTGGCCATGGCTGCAATAGCACCTAGCAACAAAGAAATCAATTTCTCTCTCCTGTGAAAAGAGTATGCCTTTCAGAGACTACTTCCTGCTGATAAATCCATGCAAAATATGTGGTTCTCCTCCTAGGGATGCCATTCTTGTCTTCACTATCAAAACTCACGTTAGCTGAAGCCCTATTTAATTGCTGATCTCTATGGACAATGTTTTTATGATATTACATCCCAACTCATTAAATGTCACTGTGGATTCAATTTACAATCCAGCATTTATTTTCAATCTCAGATGGCTGTTTGTTTTAATTCCTCCTCTCCACCACTGTTTTTCCTTACTTTTGGATTGAAATCACCATTTTCACAATCCAACCACACTTTCTCTAACTGTACGCTGCTGCAGTCACCTAAGCCATGATCCTAACATTCATAGCTCCAGTTCCCAGCTGGGGGTCTTGGAGCAGGCTTCCCTCAGAACTTAGCTATATACACATATAGATCAAGAGGTTTTGGACCTTGTGTACTCTTGAGAAAATTTTGTGTGAATCAGAATTTAATTTAGTCAATATTTGCACACCATTTACAAATGATTTTTGAAAAAGCCACCGTATTTGGTAACATCTTATAATAGTTAATTGCATACACAGAAACACTGTGGAGGATAAAGCGGAAGTAATTCAAGAGGAATGACTAGTTTCTGTGGGTTGCTTTCCCCCACTGCACATAATCTTAACTAAAAACAATCTATGGCAGGCTTATATTTGCTTCATAAATATTCACTAAGAAGGCAGCCTTGGGTGGGTACTTCAATGAAGAAGCAAGAGATTAATGGATAAGATTTAATGAATACTCATTGTAGAGGGATAGAACATACGCACAGGCTACTGCAAGATATGTGAGAGACTTCAGAGTATAGCTAAGGTTCTAATGAGATTGAAAGTGCAAATTATCATTTGGAAGTGAAAGGAAATTCCTGACAAAGCATTCCTGGGTTCAAATATGAGGAAAAATTTTGGAAAGAGTAGTTTGGACCAGTGAGTTACAATGCGCATCTGTTTACATGGCAATCAAATCAATGGATGATGAATTTTGTGAATTGTACCTATGTACTTTCATCAGTGGGGATTCTGGTATGTCAATGGCTTACCCACTGGGGCGAGAACTTTTTGAGAAATGTTCAGAGAAGGAAGTGCACATGTGTAAGCATATGGGAAGTGGAAGATAAAGTGAAGAGTGAGCCTTCCCCTGAAATAAATATTAAACATTTCAACTCTAAAATAATAAAGATGATAATATCATACAGGCACTGTGAGAGAGCCCAGCTGAACCTGAGGCTCTGGCACTCTTATGTGGTCAGGAATTCACTATCCACAGGTTTGGGAAATAGCCATATTCAATTAATTTTAAAAAACAGAAATAGAAGTTAAAGCATATTGTTCAAATTGCTTGGCCCATTTCTTATATTAAGATAGCCCTTTTGGGGTAATTATCTTTCTAAAGGCACTCTTGACATCCTTGTTTCTTAGGCTGTAAATGAGGGGGTTCAGCATGGGTATAATCAGTGTATAGAACACAGAGGTCACTTTATCAGTATCCATTGAATGTCCTGCACTTGGACGCAAGTAAATGAAGATCAGAGTGCCGTGATATATGGTGACCACCATCAGGTGCGAAGCACAGGTGGAGAATCCTTTCCTTCTTCCTTCTGCTGAGCCTGTTTTAAGGATGGCTGTTATAATACACATATAAGACAGGAGAACTGTTAGAAGACAAATAGCTTCCACCAAACTAGCAAACACCACCAGAATGATGTCATGTGTGTATGTGTCAGCGCAGGACAGAGAAAAAAGTGGGGAGATATCACAAAAGAAATGGTTTATTTGCTCAGAGCAGAAGGCTAGAAGGAAAGTATTAGTGGTGTGAATAATTGAGCTTACAGTGCCCCGAGAAATGCTCCCAGTGCGAGCTGGCCACAAACTCTCTTGGACATAATAACGGTATAAAGCAGAGGGTTGCAGATTGCTATATACCTGTCATAAGCCATGGCAGCCAGGAGGAAAGATTCTGTGTCAACCAAAGAGCAGAAAAAATATAACTGCGCAGCACAGCCATTGTAAGAAATGGTCTTCTCATCAGAAATCAAGTTCACCAGTAACTTGGGGGCAATGACAGAAGAGTAGCTCGCGTCCACGAAGGAGAGCATGCAGAGGAAGAAGTACATGGGGGTGTGCAAGTGGGAGCTGACTGAGATTAACAGAACCATGCCAAGATTCCCCATCAAGGTGACAGAGGAAATGGAAAAGAATGCAGCGAAAAGCAGCTGCCAAAGTTCCGGGTGGTCACTGAATCCCACGAGGAGGAACTCCGCGGTCACAGTGCCGTTCTCCGGACGCGTCATCCGCAGCGCTTCTCGGTGCCAGGACAGGGGATAGAGGAAGGATAGAACGGGTAGCAAGATCTGGACGCTAACCAAAGAGAAGAGAATAAAAGGTCCAAGTAATAGAACAGGCTCTGAATCCACTCAAGCATTCTCACAGCGACAAGGTGTGTCTACAGTTAGCGTAGTTTAAAGCATACTTTTTAATTTGTACAATTAAATCAGGAATATATCACCTGCGTTTTTATATTTTTATCCCTAGCCCCTCCCCTTAACTTCCTTCCTTTCCTTCTTTCTTTTTTAAAAATTTATTTTAAAAATAAAAGAAGGAAAACATATTAACAAACAGACGTCCGTTTATAAAAGAGCATAAGAACAATACAAACAGTACAGAGTTACAGACAAAGTGGTAGGAAATTAACAGTGGCTGTTGTAATACTTATTGATATCTTCAAAGTGCTGTTCAGTGTTGCAAATAACAGTTTTAAAAACGCAGGTGATTTAACAGCACCACTGTCAAGCCAGGTGCACAGATTAAATCTGCGACTTCACTTTAAATTCTGTAATTCTGTCATTCACCGCGCATGTCAAGGAAGAGGAGATACTCACCTTGGTGTCATGAATCATGGAAACAGAAACTCTGTTCTTCTCCGTGCCTTGCTGTAGATTTCACAAATGGAGAGCAGTTTACCTCTCGAGGTGAAGGCTCGTGCATAGGGGAGGTCTGGGTGCTGTACTTTGAGTTGTGGCTTTGCCTGTAAGAAGCTAAGGAATTCATTCAAGTGATTTCAAGTCCCCTGATGAAGCAGAAAGAGCAAAGATTCAGAGCAAGTTACCTAAATAACCATCTAGGTGTCACCCACAGGAGGTAGGAAATCTGGGGCATGGCAGTTGCTCACTGAGTTTCGGTGTCATTATGTGTATATATATGAACGACGAACATCTTTCTCATGAAATACGAGTTACATGAATCTGCTTTCATAGCCTCATTATACTTCCTGTCATTCTCAGTAACTGATACTAAGTGGCAATGTAGCCATTCTCCGTGAAACCGGGCATGTATTTTTTTGTTTTTTTTTCAGTTTGGGTTCTAAGAAAAGCAATTGTCATGCATGGAATTTTATTACAGCCAAATTAGATGTAGATTATGAATATATCCAAGACTATGTCCATGGCCTCCACAGTGGAAAACTGTAAATGGCAATCGCATTGCACCCTCACCAGTCCAGGGTCAGTCTCCCAGCACTTCCTTCAGAACCTACTTCTTCTCACCAAATGCTCTTTCCAGGTAAGGAATCTTATTCCTTTTCTGAATTTATTACCTATCCGATGACAGCTTTCTTATGTGAATTCCCAATCATATTCCCAGTTTAAAAATAACTATAGAATAGGCACATAAACATACCAGGTCTAAAACAAAATTGAGTTGATATCACTTTCCAGTACTATGTGTATTCTGAGATTCCTGTCTTGGTGTATATAGTTATGACCTCTGCTACTGGTCTAAATAAGGATCCTACCCTACCAAAAGCCAGGGATCCAATCATGGAAATGTGAAAATATCAGAATTTTTTGCGTTAATGCCATTTATCTTTTTTTTAATGTCCTGGAGTTCAATTCCAGAGCTAGGAACAGGCTCTAGCACTGAAATACGTACCCAGGCCAACATTTTGTTTTTAAATGCCATCTCTGTTTCCTCAGTTGAACCTCTTAATTGTCCTCTTTCCAGCTGGTCTTCTAGTTTATTTAGATTACAAGAGCTATTTGTATGTCTTTGTAGAGTTACAAGATAAAACATAGTTAATATTGCATTCTTGCTTATGCCTTGAAATGATTCGCTGTCTCATACACGCTCCTATTGAAATATCTTCATATTCTATGTATCTATCTATTTTCACTTCATATGCTTCATCCCACACCTTGCTTTAGTCTAGCATTTCCAAATCTAAACCTTCTGCTTGTTCCCCAAACTGATGCAGATTTTGGATAAAATT
Source organism: Chinchilla lanigera (assembly GCF_000276665.1). Taxonomy (NCBI): domain Eukaryota; kingdom Metazoa; phylum Chordata; class Mammalia; order Rodentia; family Chinchillidae; genus Chinchilla; species Chinchilla lanigera. The sequence goes on along the minus strand of NW_004955511.1, from coordinate 680,082 downwards.
GAATATCTTTATTAAAAGTTTGCACACACTTAGAAGAAATAAGGCTATAACTACCTTAAAAGTTATCCTCCAGCTACATTGATTATAATTTAGAACTAATAAGAATTGTGGTTTCTGCAGTATCATCAAAAATATCTTCTCCATATTTCTTCTTTTTTCAAAAGTGATTACATTAAGTGTTTTCTGGGTAAGTGTAGTTCACAGGGCATTAACATTTTGATACTGTAATTTTCAAAGCACTGTTAATTAATTTAATTGTGAATGTTCTTTAAAATATTGTTAGGGCTATTTTGTCCTCATTTATTTTAGAAAAGGAACTGACAGTTGCAGGCAAATTGAAAACTCTAAGAAAAGGGCCGTTTCTGATAAAAGAGCCAGTGCCAAACTTTGCAAGGTCATTCATAGAATGTGTTAGAACAGTCGGCTGTGCTCCCGCCATCCAGTACTAAGAGTAGTGTGACTGGGGATTCACAGTGTGATGCCCAACTGTGCTGCTCCTGGGTGCGACCAGGCACATTTTCTACATTCTGTGGTTTCATTTTCTGATTTGTAAGCTGTATTTTATGGTAGCACTTGTCTACAGGAGTGTGATGAAGGTTAAAGGACATTTAAAGTCCTTTTAAATTCAACTTTGTAAACTTTTTTATTTTACTAATCTATCTGGTGGTTGAACCCAGGGCCTTCACTCTGAGCTACATCTCCACGGCCAACACTCTCTTTATGAGTTTTTCTTTATTTGGAGACAGAGTCTTAGTCACTAAGTTGGCCAGGTTGGGTTTGTTCTGAAATGTCAGCTATTAATATTTCATCATTATGACATCTTTTAGCCTTACTAGACATTAATATTTGTTGTAATCAACCAAGATGTGCAGTTTTCCTGTATCAGTTAAAATAATAGATAAATGAGTAATTAAAAAAATTACAGAGAGATTAAGGTGCAGAAGGAAAGCATCACTGAGGTACTAGTCAGCTCCTTGGGTTTCTACCTTCAACTCCCACTTCTGTCTACTGACCTAGGAGACAAGACTGCAAACTGACCACAGAGTGGAGCCCTGACCACAATAAGATAGGATAACGTCCGGTGCCTGGGAGGGAAGGTTGGGTCACAGTGCTTCTTTGTATTACCATCCTCTCTTTTTATAATTAGGAAAAATCAACATTATATGAAAAAGTCTCATTTTTAGGGACAATGCTTACATGAGTTCCTCTTTTGGGCCCCTGAAGAACAAGAACATTTTTGCTGAAGATGTTTTCTGCTAAACACTATTTCATTGTTACTTTGTGATACCTGAATGGGTTTGGAACCTATGACCTTCACACCTATTTTTTTTTTTTTTTTTTTTTTTTAATTTTGAGACAAGTTTTTGCTAAATTGACCAGGCCGGTCTTGAATTTGCCTCAGCCTCTCTGAGTTCTGGCATTACTTGCATGATATACCAGATCATGGGGCTGGGGATATAGCTCAGCGGCACAGCACCTGCCTGGCAAGTTCAAGGTCATGAGTTCGATTCCCGGTACCGGAAGAAAAACAAACATGATATACCAGATGATGATAAGATTTTTATTTCTTATCACAGACTTAAAAGATGACCAAAAAAAAATCAGTCTATGTAGAGAATTATACTTCTAATAATCTTTCAAAGATGTTGCATGCATTGACGGTAAAGTGTTCAAAATTAGATATGAAATCCAAAAGGAACTATGAAAGAAGAAATGACTACATAAAATAAGACACTAAAAAAAGTTAAAAAAAAAATAAGTCAAAGAACCCATTTTACAAAATTGGCCCGAGAGAATGCAGATTTCAAATGAATTCCATAAAATGATATAACATTGCTGTAAAGTGTACATATTGAATTCTACTAGTGCATTTGGTTTTATTCCTTCAAAGACAACCTACAACACTTATTAGTACTGGTATTTTTATACTGATAACTCTTTGTATTATTACTAGAAGGCTAAATAAGGAAAGTTATATATAAAGTCAATCTTTATATCTAAACCAGTTTTTTTTTTTATACTTATTAACATTCTTGAGAACTACACTTACACTTAGCTATCTACTAAGCAACTAATAATGCTGAAGCTCACTTTAACAATAACATCTAATCCACACTGGTTCGTGGTTGCTGTTGTTTTTATTGGAAACTCCTAGAAGATGTAAAGCCTGCAAGATACTGGGGGCACTTGCTACAAAGACATCGGCTAACTGTGGGTACAATAAGCAGCCATAAAGGAGGTGAGCAATTAAAATCCCAGCCAGCTCCAGGGTCCTAGTATCACAATGGCAGTGCTTACCAGGTCAGTGGCTTTCACTCAGCTTCTCAGCACCATGGGGCAAGGCTCAGTTCATTTCCTGCCAGAATGACGAGTTTGTCAATTTAAACCAGGGAAACAAAACAAGCCATTTTAACACTTCTTGTAATCAGTGTGAGGCAGCCCTTCCATGTTCATGGAAGAGATCCGTGCCTCCCTTTGGAAGGCTCCATTTCTTCGGAGAAGCAAGACCTTGTATAGATCAGTCTGAAGCAGTTGAGTCAGTTTTTGATCTCACATCAGATCCCAGGAACCCAAATTCTGATTTCTAAATCTCCCACGGGAAAAGTATACATGAGCAATTAAACAGTCCCACCAAGGAGTTCATTAAGTACAAAATGAACTGATGTAATATATCTGTCTATAAGGACAATGTGAAAATGTATTTTGGCTTTGCAAATGGTAGATTATATAGAAAATTGGGTTCTGATGTTTGTTATCTCAATTGTTTCAATGAACTCATAACAATTTGTCAAGCATCTATCAGAATATTCTACCCAAAATGATGGAGAAATAAACTGGAAATAAGCAAAAATATATTTAATGAGTTACAATTAGCAGCTCTTAGAAGTCTTGTTTAATGAAACAAATTATGAACAAAATTAAATATGCTACATATTGTGATATATTTGCCTATGTTAAAGTATATCCACCCCAAGACGAATCTATGCAAGAAAGTTTTATCCAACAAATATATTTACTCTGTGAGTATTTTGTTCCAGACACTTGGTACAAAGTAGGTGAAAAAATTAAAATAAATAATAATAATTTTATCACGTAAAGAACAATGAATGAAAGAGAGATGGGAAAAAATATAATAAATTACATACAATTCGAAATGTCCATGATGTGATTGGATGTGTGACAATAAGATTTAGAAAGAATGTTACCCAATAAAGATAAATACAACTGAGTATATATATATATATATATTCTTTATTGACTTCAGTATCAGAAAGTTCTCTCTTCCTGGAAAAGAGAGCTCTGAACAGTTTAAGCTCTGCAGGTCCAGAGACTTAGCAGCAGGAGAAAGAAGCTCCTCTCTCCCTATTCCTTCCAGTTGATCCCCAAAGTTGGGTGGCTGGCCTACTGTGTCCACCGTGAAGAATCAAACCCTTGTGTTTCTTAATGACTGACAATAGACACAAGCAAATACCACTGGGTGCAGGACAGCGACACACTGAGGCTGCCTGACTGCGGGAAATCTAAGCTGATATTATGCAATAAGAAATTCAACACACGCTACTGGGATGAGGGAAAAGAGAAAAGAAAGAAAGAAGGGAAAAACATGTATATATGTATACGCAGGATAGCTAAGATCACTGTACTATTGATTTCCATTGCTTTAGTGAAAGGAACAGTTCATGTTTAAGTGTTTGATCAATCTTGCATGTCTGTATTTGATTACCTGAGTATCCAGTTTGAAGATATCAATACGTAATACAATCACCATTGTTAATTCCTATCACCTTGTCTGAAATTCTGTATTTCTTATATTGTTTTTGTGTTATTGTGTAAATGTCTGTGTGTTTGTTAATGTTTCATTCTTTTACTTTTAAAATAAAAAAGAGAGTAGTAGATAATTAAAAATAAATACATATGTTCACCACAAACTCCAGTTCATAAGAGGTAGAGCAGAAGAGAACCCATTCAGAAAAATGTAAAAGAAATGTCTGTGGTTGCTTTTCAGCCATGCTGCCTCGGTCACCTCAGGTAATTGGGGAGCTAATTATGAAGTTACACTGGGAAAAAGATATTAGTTCTTTTCTGAATCTATATTTAAAGCAGGTTTATGTTTGTCCAGTGGTCTCTGCACATGACAAGTACTACTAGATCTTAGTAGGGTACGGAGAACAGTGCTTATCCACACTGACATGGGAGTGACTGAGTGTCGCTGACTGCAGAATCCAATGTCTCTGAAGTGAGCATTGTAAGTCGTGGAGAGAGGTCAGAGCAGTAACAGAGAAAAGGAAGGATTTGGGGTATCTGGAAAGGGTTCTTAAACACCAGAAGAGTCACTAGTTCCGAGGCTGAGAAACGCGGTTCTGACTAGTGTAGCAAAGGTGATTTTTCTATTCCATTCCTCTCATGAACGAAAAGTCTCAGAAGAGACGATTGAAATCTCATTCCATTTGAAACATGAAAATAGATTCATTGCTCTATTTGCCTCAAAGAAAGACCCTAACTCCATCTTCTCAGTCAGTAATTATTTGTGTAAAGCACTGGGGTTATAGTTAATAATACTGTTTTGTATATGTGAATTTTGCTAAGATTAAGTGTTTTATCACAGAAAAAGAAAATGGAAAGGAAATGGTAAATATGTGAGGTAATGTGTGTATTGGTTATTCCCATTCCGGCAGCTAATTCCCAATATATATATATATATATATATATATATATATATATTACATAATAAAGTTGCATACCTCAATGACACAAAATTTTAGCTGTCAATTTTACCTCAAAAATACAAAAGAGGAGGGAGAGAGAAGGAAAGAGATGGAGAGAGAGAGAGACAGAGGCAGAGACTTCTTGTGTTGATGCTAAGAAATGACACTGCAATTTTAAAAATATACAACAAGTGACCCTTAATCTTCAGTACTGCATTCTATGGACCGAGCCTTCCACTTTTTATTTTTGTCTTTCCAGTGTTTAAGTTCCAGAGTAGCAGTCAGAGGTTAGCTGCGTGTCTGCAGTTCCTGTTTGGGAGGACCGAGGCTGAGGTTCAGATCCTGCTCGTGTCCATTCTTCGGAGTAAGCGCCCGGACACACAGGTTTCATCTCAGGTCAAAAACACCCCCCAGTGCACTAACGAGCATCTTGATGCATTTATTAAGCGATTTATAACAATAAAGACAATAAGAAACAACAGAAGAAACATTAAAACAATGAGAAAACAAGAGAAGTGTTATGGAAATAAGGAAAGTTGTGCTATGACTCACAGGGAGATAGATCTTCTGCAGAGAGGTCGGGACCAGAGAGACTGCGGGCAGGGGAAGGCAAGAGGAGGGGGAGGTAGAAAAGGTTGAGCAAGTGTGTTATGGTTGATACATTGTGCCAACTTGGGGAGTCTAGAGGTTCGGCTAAGTGACTCAGCAGTTCTGCCTCCTGGGGTGAAAAGGACACGCCCTTACCCTTCTGGGATGTTGTTTATTGTGTTAATTTGAGAAGTTTAGAATGTTAACTATGCAACTCAGAAGGGGTCCAGGGTGCTTACTTTGTATTCATCCTGAGCCTGTGCAAAAGGCAGGCATGCAGAGGGTGTGGATGTGGAGGACCACCCCCACCTCCCCAGAGCGGGTAGACTGCATAATAAAGGAATTGAGGAAGGACTGGCTGCTGGTTCTTCGGAGGAGCTCCGGTCTTCGCCTTCAGCTTGGTCGTCTCCTGGCTTCTGGTGCAGACTGTTGGGCTTCCGTCTGGACTCTTCAGCCTTCTGGTGTTGGCTCTCCGGCCTTCATCGTAGATTCCTCAGCATTCCTTCGCAGACCCATCAGCCTTTTGATACGGACTTGCATGGACACAGCAGGGAGCTCCAGGCCCAGGGCTGGGCTCTTCCATCTCCAGCGTGCAGACACCCTCTGCATGCTTCCTCATCCAACTCTGTAGCTGACCATTGTAAGCCAAACTTGTAATTCCTTGTACATTGGTTTATCTTGTATTATATCTGTTCCTCTAGTAAACCCTGACTGATACAAAGTGTCACACACAGGTACCAAACCCCACAATAAATACCAACATTACACGTCATAAATATGAACTAAAATAATATTAACAAGAGTAATGACAGGGGCTGGGGATTTAGCTCAGCAGGCAAAGCGCCTGCCTGGCAAGCGCAAGGTCGTGAGTTCGGTTCCCGGTACCGGAGAAAAACCAAAAAAAAAAAAAAAAACAGTAATGACAATAAGGAAAGGGACTGTAGAGACAGGGGGAGGTTGGTGGGCACGGGAAGGGGACCAAGAAACGAGTCAAGCTATGTTACGTACATGCACCTACTCCCTCTGATGAATGCAAAATTCATGACAGCAAACGTGATAGTAAATTTTTTTTTTTCGAAACAATGATGAGTATGTTAAGCTTTAAACTCTCAGAGTTTTTTACCCCTGGAACCTATGAAATAATTTTTATTTAGTAAAAGGTGGTAAACAGGCATGATTAAGCTAAGGATCCTGACATGGGGAGAATAGCTTCCTGTTTGAAAACGAGACTGCAAATGCCAACAGAAGGGTGCTAGTAAGAGCGATGCAGAAGGTTACTTCACGCACGGATGTGTGTGTGTGTGTGTGTGCACAAGTCAGCCCGTGTGAGAAGCAGTTATACGGATGGAGCATCTTGTACTGTGAAGTGATGTGACAAGTCATGGAAAGTTGGGGGCAACCAGAGCTGGAAGAGGGATTGGATTTCCCAGGGGAAACTCCAGAGGAGAGGTCCGCATATTGATTTGCCCAGTGACACCAACTTCAGGCTTCTGTGCTCCAGAACTGTGAAAGAACAAAATCTGTGGCTCTAAGGCCCTGCATTGGTACTAAATATTTTTACACAACATAGGAATTGATATACTGTGTTTAGAAGACAATATATCTAGAAAATGTGTTGAATGCATACAATAATTTCCAATAGAAACAAAAGAAGAAAATATCAACACAGACACAAAAAAACCTTTAAAAAGTAGCACATCAAAATTTGTAATGTAATTGGTTATTCAGGAATAAAGGTAAAATATAAGGCAAAGGCTAAAATTAAAATAATAACTTGATTAGTTATGTCATGTCAGCACTAAGAATTTAAGATACATTTTCTAATTTTCATGAATATTTTATCAGAAATACAGACAATATTTTCTCTAGAGATAAGAATATTATTTTGCAGATAAGATAGTTTATAAAAGTTCCCAAATTATAAACTTATAACACAAACCTAATAAAGTAGACATAATAGAAAATGACTGAAATAGTTTCTGGAAATACCCATAGTCACATGAGAAATTAATTTTATATGTTCAAGAAAAAGCACAACTGTGAGAAAAAGGTGTATTTATTTTTTCTAATTAAAATGGAGCCAGTTTCGAGAAAATGGTTATATGCATTACGGATGATAAAAAGAAAGCATAAACCCCTGGATCCTAAAATAGCTTCACGCCGTTTTGTACCCACTCAGCAAAAATCCCTTGAGAGATCCTGTTTCCAAGCCTGAAACTACCTAAGAAAATGGACCCTTGGAAAGTAATTTGGATCTTGCCACTTTCTTGAGAGCTTCTTTCACATCCCTGTTCCTCAGGCTATAGATCAGTGGGTTCAGCATGGGAATCACGACCGTATAGAACACTGTGGCCACTTTGTCCGCCTTCCGACTGTTGCCCAGCCTGGGTCTGCAGTAGAGGAAGAGGATGGTTCCGTGGAAGACAGCGACGGCTGCGAGGTGGGAGGCGCAGGTGGAAAATGCTTTGCGCCGTCCCTCCGCCGAGCGCATCCTCAGGATGGTGATGAGAATGAACCAATAGGAGGAGAGGATGACCATGATGGTGAGGATTTCATTAACAGTGGGCACAATAAATGCCATGAGTTCATTCATCGACACGTCAGAGCAGGCAAGAGAGAATATAGGTGGTAGGTCACAGAAAAAGTGGTTAACCACGTTTGACTTATAGGATGGGATTTTCAGCGTTAAACACAAGTGAATCAGAGCACACACACAGGCACAGAGATAGCAGACAGAAACCAGCTCCATACACAGCTTGGGCGACATGATGACCGTATACAGTAGGGGGCCACTGATGGCCAAGAAACGGTCATAGGACATAACAGCCAATAGGAAAACCTCAGTGACCACCCACGTACAGAATAAGTAGAACTGCACCATACACCCCAAGAAGGAGATGGCTTTGTCCTTGTTTAACATATTAGCCAGCATCTTTGGCACTATCGCTGTTGAATAGCAAAAATCTACAAAGGACAAGTGGCTCAGGAAGAAGTACATGGGGGTGTGAAGTTGGGAGCTGACCTGAATCAGGGCCATGATGCCCAGGTTGGCCAAGACGGTGACGCCATAGATGACAAGGAACACCAGGAAGAGGAAGAGTCTCAGCTCAGGGACGTCTGACAGCCCGAGGAGAACGAATTCTGTTACCACGGTGCAGTTTTCCTCCACCATCGCCCCCACGAATCAAGTCAGAAAAAGTCATATCCTCTTAAATTTTCTGGAAAACAGGCTTACATTAACTTCAGGGAAATATAACATCAATGTAAAAATGTATTACTGATATCACAGTAGTCAAAGCATAGCAACACAGGCGTCAAGTAATTAAAAATGTTAAATATCTCTATTTATGCATCAATAGTAAGCTTATACTACCAAGTTTTTGTATCCCTATAAGTTCACATGGCCACTAAATTAGACTCTTCCATGGGCTTTATAATAGAATTAATGATGCATTTTAAAGCTAAATAGAAAGTAATCTGCATTCCCTGTGATACTGATTGTACCTCAGCACAATGAAAGATACTATGACCCTATGTAATATAGACTGTTTTTCAATAAATTGTATAATTATCATTACTTTATCCCAACTGAGGTTCTAGAATTCCAGTCTTGGGAAGTAGGGCATGTGCTTGGGAAGACCTTTAAAAGATCTAGACGAACTTTTAAATTTAGAGCTGTGCAGAAAGAAGATAAAATGAAAGTATACCCTGAAACCACGATCATGTTATTTATAACACTGGCAATTATTTGATTAATTTAAATAGTCATCAATAGTACTGGTGACTCTAAAAGATAAATTTTCTATGTAAACTTTTCTAGAAAAGAATGAGGCAACACATATCTGAGGTCTTAGTCCAGACAATAACAAACCTTTAATCATTCTTTGGTTTATGAGAAATTTTATTCTTAGTGATACATTAAAAGTGTTTAATCATGTTAGTCCAGACAATAACAAACCCTTAATCATTCTTTGGTTTATGAGAATTTTATTCTTAGGGATCCATTAAAAGTGTTTAATCATGCTGAAAAATGTGAAATACTAGGTTAGAAGTTGCATGGCATCATTGCTTATGACATTAGTAACAAAAGTAAACTTATTTATCTTAAAAATGTCAATAAAATCAGGGAAAGGCTAAACTATGGTGGATAATATGCAGGGTGGAAAATTATCATTGTATTTGAAATTACATTGGGGATGTGATTGGTTAAACATACCTAAGAGTATATTGATACTGGATGATGTATGTAGATTAAATAGTATGAAAATGTAGATGTATAAATACAGTTAATTCTGGAGATATCATGCTGTCACTTCAATTTGGCTACATCTTGAAATAAATACTTTGTATGCTTTAAAATGATGTAAATGTAGCTCAGTGGCAGAGCATTTCCTTAGCAAGTGTAAGGTTCTGTGTTTAATTTCCTGTTCTGAAATAAAATTTTAATTTTTTTTAAATGACCTAAGTGAAAGTTTCCCATGACCTTTCAAAAAGTGGTTTGGGGAAAATGGCTGAATAGTTCCTTCCGGTAAGAGCAAGGGCCAACCAGGCCTTAAGAAAAAGTCCGTGAGTTTGAGGACATTCAGTCTCTGCCTCCTTCACAGACCATGGCAAGGGCACAAACCATGGCTTCACCGACTACTGCAATGAACTCTGAATGAAGAGAACGTGGACTGTAAACACAGCCTGATATTCTCTCTGCATGCTGAAGAAATTTTGAAGAATTGAGAAAAAATTATGATGTCAGTTTCAGGACTTCAAAATCAATCAACCTGATCAAAATAAGTAACAAGCAAATAAGAAGTAAATTATTAAGTGTAGGGTTAAAACAGGAAATAAACAGGAAAATTGTGTTCCCCATCCTATACTGATAATAGGAAAGTAGTCTTTGATAAATCCAATGTGAATACAAAGAAATTCATCTCCTTTGCTGAGCAAAGAAAATTTACATGTCTTGGTGTGATAATAACCAGATTTTAGGCACATTAATTTATTTAATAAAATTAAATGACAGTGACAGTGAGTTCTGCTGTGATATCAAATTCTAGATTCTATGAGGAAAACAGGTGAGTAAAAAAGGACATAGGGAGAGAATGGAGACAAAAGAAAAAATCCACCATTTTGTGTTCGGCACCCTTTTGTGTAAATAAAAGATATCACAGAGGACTTTGTTCCCACCAAGTCATTCTCAAAACTTAAAGGAAAACACTTTTGGTGGAATAAATCCACGGAAAGACAGTTCTCCTAAACACCTTATGACCACAATATGATTTAGACATTACCTTTTGCTCATAAAGTATATTAATTTTCATTTTCAAATAAGCAAAGTCTAGTTTTAGCTAACAAACCTGAGGCACAGACATTCTTCCTTGTACTGAGGATGCTGGTGATGTATCTACCATGTGCAGTAGGAAATTTATGCCATAATTTAAACTCTTAGGAATTATGGCCCTTGAGTGAAACAACTTTTCATCTCTGTGGGATAACAAAGCAACAATTACACAATGATGACATAAAGTATAAGTAATCTCTCTGGGATAGCTCAGTAATATTAAAGACTACTCTAAACTCAGGAAATACCTGAAATGCTTGTTTTATTTAAAACCAAACTTACTCCTTTCCATATTTGATGATCTGTTACAGAATGCTATGCCCTGCTTTCAGAAGTGTGAACCACCACCCAGAGTCCATTCTGAGATAACGTGAATATTTCTTTTTAAATTCTGACCAGGACATGTTTGCAGTCCCCATGGTTATATTCAACATGGAGGCTCAATGCATGTGGATGACATATTTTCATTTTTTTATACCCCCTTTTCCTCGGCACTTCCACCCTGCATTTCCTTTTCTAAAAGATTTATCTCCTTCCTCCTTATTACCTTTAATTTTTCTCTTTAACTTATTTATGTTTTGGGCTTCTCATGTAATATTTCTTATCAACTTTCCTTTTTTCATAATATTGCAGAAAGTTATTAACTTTCAGAAAGGCAGAGTACCTTAAGCCCCATCAGACTTTCTTCATGTATGAAGACATTAGAAAGAAAATTGTTTACGAAATGTGCAATTTAATTTCACATGACCAGGCTCTTATTTGTCACAAGCTGTTCTAAACCACATACAAGTATTAATTCATTTCATCTCCCAATCATCCACAAAGGAGCAGCTTCCTTTTCATGCCTGTCTTCCAATGGACACAACAGAAGCACAGGCAATTGCTCTCTGGACGAAGTCTAAATAAGGTGCAGGGAAGCAATCCCATCCCAGACTCTGGGTTTCGTCTACATGAGTGTGTGGGAGGGACAAAACCAGGACCAGGTCTGCTTGCCAGAATCCGCGCTCATTCCTGGAGGGCGCCCAGGGAGATGGCTTCAGAGACCTCTGCTCCGTGTGCTCTCCATGAGACTTAGGAAAGTGGGTCTGGGGACCCTGCCTTCCCAATTGTCCCTATGTGTTACTGGGTGTGCACATGGCTTTTCTAGGTGTATGCGTTCAAAAATTAGTTTCATGTAAATAAATCACTATATTTTCAACTACTACACAGCATATTTCCAAAATTTACCAGCCAGGGAATACAAATAAAACTAAGGAGATTTTCTGGTTCTCCATTCAAACATAGGTTTTGCATTTCTTAAAAGGAAAGTTTACATTAACCAATAACACGCTGTATTACCTTCCTGAGTAACAGGCTCCAGGCTAGAACAAAAAAGTGGCTTCCCATATTGTTTTTATGGCAATCTGTAATTTTTAAATCATTCTCTAGAAGTGCCTTAAACTCATGACATTATTTTCTGCCGCTTTCATCTCTTGCATACTCCTGTTAAATCATATTTTCTTTGTTGAAATGTGTATTAAAATATTTTCCTTACTGGAGACTTACATGTTTCTGTTATTGAGTTGTATTATGTTGATATACTTTATATAAAGCCAACTCATTATATATGCAGATGTATATCTGTGTATATATTTACTTACATGCTTGTAAAATCCTTCTGATGAAAACAACCAGCTCAGACTGGAGGATCCCTCATATACCTTAATACTTTAATACTATGTCTCAGTAGAATTGTTATACATCATAAAAACATTCAAATAATTGCCCTGTGAAAATCTGCCTGGGTTTTGTGAGAATATGACTGCCTCGTTTATGAGTCTCACATATAGGATGAGATGGTTTTTTTCTGAGGGTGGGGTGGGATGTGGAAGGAAAGCAAAACCAAAACAAAGCTTACTATTAAAATACATCTGGCACTTAGGCTATGTTTAAGGGATGCCCGACAAGTGCAGAGAACTCATTCTCTTACAAACTGACTCTGAAGGACATGGAGAGGCACAGTGACAGGAGGGGGACATTCGAGAGCAGACACTGTCACAGAGAAGCATAGAAGCCATCCGTTGCCCTTTGTTGGAAGTGGCATGAGGCAAGCTATGTATAGGTTTTGACAGACCCAATACAGTGATTTCTGCCATTGGCATGAAAAGCTATTCCCAAACCTGCAGTGAAAATGCAATGGTCCTCGTCTTTCTCTCCCTAACTTGCTGTGAGGCAAGGTGCATGTGAGATTGAAGAAGGACAGCCACGAAATGGTCATGTGAGAGTGACGGCGATGCTGTTGGAACAGAGTGCCATTATTTCAAACACCGTGACTGCTGAACACAAGGGAGAAGGCAGATGCACAGGGCTTCCATGATCTGCTGGGGCTGTAAGGGGTTTGTGACTCATATAAAGCAATCTTGTTGGATTCTGAGCATGGGACAATGATTTAAATGCTGAGTGGTCTAAAAAGATTCTTTGGGCAACTAAAGTTTCCCAAGTCCTCTTGACTGGCATGTGACTTTGCTGCTAGTTTTTGGAATCATTAATGGATACCATGTGGTTGGTCAACATCAGTCACCTCCATATTGGCTGATAATATGATGATGTCCATAATATTGTCTTGCTGGATGGTGTAAATTGGCTGCAAACATTTCTTATTATTTTTATAGCTATATTACTTTGCTTTTTTTCCTGATTTCAAATTTTAAAATGGTCCCAATATCTACAGGGTCCTTGTTATTGGGACAGCATTCCAGAGAGTAAACCTATGCTATGATCTACACCAAACTCTGTGTGTACATCCCTGACACCAGCGTCACACATAGAGACCCAAAGCAACATACTCTTTGACTCTATGCCACCTGTGGGAGGAACAGTTTGGATCATTGAGCTCTCAGTGGAAAAATTGATTGGTTAAATGATGGTTATTATTTTCACTCGTTAAGTTCTCTCCTCTATTCATGTATGCTTCTCTCGTGTAGCTGTGGAGATGGCTAAGAAGCCAGAAAAGTGGGCTTGCCACCTACCACCAACACATGTTGAACCACATGAAGGCTCAGGTTACCCTGCAAAAGAGGGGATATGGGAAGGCTCTTAAGATCCAGCTGTGGTGGGTGGGATGTAAGGGTTCAGCTTGACACACCTGCAGCCATCTGGGTCACACCTAGCCATCCCTGGCACACATTTCAAGCCCTGTAGAATGAGCAAAATTTGAAGTAGTAGCATGGCATGCCAGCTGCTGATGCCTAGGCTACTGGATTCTTAGTAAAGCCAGTTTAGGGTTTGTTTTTTTTTAAGAAACACAAGCATACCCCAGTTGGCTGGGAGCCACTTTGGGTCTAACTTTAATAAATATAGCTATAGATGATATAGGTATAGATAGAGATAGAGATAGATGATAGATAGATAGGTAGGTAGACAGATAGATGATAGATAGCGATATATAGATAATAGACAGATAGATGATAGATAGATAGATAGAGAGAGAGAGATAGAGAGATAGAGAGAGAGAGAGAGAGATTTCTGCCTTGAGGTGAAAAGATTCTTCTATCTTTTTTTTTTTTTTTTCTTGGTTTTTCTTTCGTACCGGGAATCAAACTCATGACCTTGCACTTGCCAGGCAGGCGCTGTACCGCTGAGCTAAATCTCCAGCCCCACATTCTTTTATCTTGATGCTATCCAACATTATTTTCTACATCAGTCTCTAGTAAATTGATCTGTGTGCAATCATGTAGTTGTTTATCTCTTTCATTAATTTCTCTTCTACCGTTGGTAGTGAGCTTTTGTACACAAAAATTTACTAAAACATCAATGTCAAGTTACAAATTTCTTCAGTGTGAACTTCCATTTATGGTTGGGCTGGGTTGCCAAAAATTTTTGGATGCCTCACTCACTCTAAGCTCTATTTTTCCCGTGTCACATGTACCGTGGAGAGCACCTCCCTCCAAGCCCCTCCGGAGCCCCTAGCCAGGGACTCTTGCTGCTCCTTGCTCTGTTCTTGCAGTGGCTGGTTTCAGGGTACCCTCAACTGTTCAATGAGTTCCACAAAATTTTAAAATTTTGAAATATCTAGTAGTGGAAAATAAAGTCTTACTTTTTCTGTAATAGTGCACAAATCTCTTTATCATTTGCTACCTCTTAAACTGAAGTCAGAAGTTTGATAATGTTGGTTTTAAAAAATTCAAACAAGTAAATAAACAAGTAAATTAGATATTTTTAAAAGCACATGAATAAATAAGTGAAACAAAAACCCTAAACATGCTTTAATTATTTTATATTCTTCCATAATATTCTCAAAAACTGACAAAGTCAATTTCTATAATATCGCATGCAATACCATTTAAAATACAGAAATTGCCCAGTTTGTTTTCACCAAAGGATCAAAATAAAGTAAAACAACAAAAATATGTTCAATTGTTAAAATAACTGATGACTAAGACTTTTGAGAGTTTTGCATATATGTGAGTGATACTAAAAATAATTCACAACATTCATATTACGAAAGAATGCACAATTGTGTTTTCAGATCTGTTTTCAAGGGATCAAATTTAAGACTGTTGAATTCTGTGTTATTCTAGCAATAAAAATATTCATCCGTGGATAATTTTGCTTACTAAAATAAATGAAAAATAAAATTTATCTTAATAGGTATAGGTAAATCATGCATTTCCAGTGACTTCATGCTTTCTCTTGAATGTTTCAGAAAAATCTATAACACAAACAGTGCATAAAAGCAGGGCAATGATTATTGTAATAGTTACTGAAGTAAATAAAAAATCAAAAGAAGCTTTATTATCATAAGAAATAAAAAGTCAATTCCACAAAATTTTAGGTTGTAAAATAATATACTCATAAATTACAGGATCCCAGAGAATACAATTTAAGTCTTCAGTGACAAATAAATGTTATAAAATCTGATGATACATGAATTTCAGATTAACAATATTGAGCATAGCTAGATATTGTATTTATTGGAAATTATTTGTTTTTAATTTAATTTCATGAAATATTTTAAGCTTAAATGACAGTTCTAAAAATTAGATATTCAGAATTAGATATTTTAAAAAGCACAAGTATAGATAAATGAAATAAAAACCTAAATCATACTCCATATGCACTTACAGAATTTACCAAGATATGGTTAAATTTCATATTAGAGAATGACAAGCACAAAACTTTATATCCGTTTTTGTTGAAAGTGCCTGTGTCTTTGTGTTAGTGTGTGATAGACAAGAACAAAAACATCAAAAGCCGGTGTATCATGTCTGTTTCCGTCAATGTTGTAAAAAAGCCATAGAAAACTTTATACTCTTACCTGCCCTTTTCCTAATTTTAAAGAGAATTTTTAAAAATATCAAATAACATCAGCGTAGACAAAAACAAAGCAACACAAAAACAGTAAAAATGATACAGGCCTTCAAAACAAAATGATAGGAATTAACAGTGTTTGCTATATTACATATTTTAATCTTCAGTGAAGTTGTTCAGATTACCAGATGTAAGAATGCAAGATTGATCAAAACATTAAAGAGGATAAAAAATAGTATAAAAAGCATTAAAAACAATACAGAGCTTCACCAAACAAGATGGTAGGAATTCACCAATGGTTGCTATATTGTATATTGTTGTCTTCAAATTAGTTGTTCAGATTACCAGATATAAGCATTACCCCCTCTTTTGGACTCCAAACTAGATCTATTTTCTAAAAGAAAAACTTAGAAGAGTCACAACATATTATTCAAATGTGCCTTCTTTGGAGCACCATATGATATACATCATATGCACAGATTATAGGAAGTGAAATGCTCAAGATATTTATGAAAGAAAGAATTTCCACAATGATACAGAGTTGCCCAGAATATTCTCTCTGCATCTGAATGACAGTTCATTCTGAGTAAAGTGTCACTCCTAAATAAACCTGCTATCTCTTCAGGGCAAGCTACAGCAGCTGCAGCCATGAAGAAATGCCTCCTATACCCCCAGTGGATCTCAGATATCTCTCACCACCTACTTGGTCACTCTTGTCTTTCCCCAGCTGCCTGCTATTACTCTGTTACCAAAACAGCTCTTTATTTCAGTTACCAGAATTACAAGGGTAGCAACATTTCCCCGGAACACTCACATACAGCGTACCAGTGATGGTGCATATGTTGGCATTTCCTCCACATCATCAACTCAAAAAGTAAATTACACTATATCACTTTGTAGACAAACGTGGAAAGCTTTTGTGGGATATACAAACCAAGACAAGTATAGCTTCTCTGACCTAAAACTCACTCATTCCGTTGCAAAATGATTTATTTTTCTGAGAGCCCCAAGCCATTTTACAAAATGAATACTTGATATACAGGTTTTCTCTCAAGGAGCAAATTTCTGGTGAAAGACCCAAATGACATGCACACTACTGCATACAATCAACATGAAAAAATTTTGTGCCCATTATCTTATGGACCGTGTCCTTCACTTCCTTATTTCTCAGACTGTAGATCAGGGGGTTCAACATGGGGATCACCACCGTGTAAAACAGGGAGGCCACTTTGACCGTGTGCCTGGAGTTCTTGGAGTTGGGCACACAGTAGAGGAACAGGATGGTGCCATGGAAGATGGCGATGGCAGTCAGGTGGGACCCACAGGTGGAGAAGACTTTGCGGTGTCCCCTGGCCGAATGCATCTTCAGAGTGGTGCCCACAATGAACACGTAAGACGTGAGGATGATGAGCAGAGTGCTTATCTCATTAAAAGTGGCAACTGTGAAAAGGAGCACCTGGCTGAGACGCGAATCAGGGCAAGAGAGGGATATCAGGGAGGATAACTCACAGAAGAAGTGATTGATTGCGTTGGAACCCCGAAAATATAATTTTAAAGCAGAGCACATAAGCGTCAAGGAGCACACTACTCCCCATGCGTATGATCCAAACACAAGCAGGGTGCAGAGTTTCTGGGACATGACAACCGTGTAGAGCAGCGGGTTGCACACAGCCACAAAGCGGTCATAGGCCATCACAGCAAACAGAACCAACTCAGTCACTACAAAGGTGCAGAAGAGAAAGAACTGCATCATGCACCCTGCAAAAGAAAGGCTTCTGTCTTCCACAATGAGGTTCACCAGCATCTTGGGAGCAATGATAGTAGAATAGCAAAAGTCTGCAAATGAAAGATGGCTGAGGAAAAAATACATGGGGGTGTGCAATTTGGGATTAATTTTAATTATCACAATCATCCCAAGATTCCCTACCACACTGAAGCTGTAGGTGGCCAGAAATATCAAGAAGAGGGGAACCTTCAGTTCCGGGTAGTCTGAGAAGCCCAAGAGGGTGAACGTGGCCTCAGAAGTTATATTTCTCTCTCTCAGAGACATGTTTCCTTTCGGTGAGATCTGAAAATCAGTCTTGGAAATAAAATACGGAAAATGATTGACACACAGAACATGCTGAACTCTCCCCTCTGTAGACTATATGGTGAGACATCATAGTCTTCTTAATTATCCTGCTTTTTGTAAGGTATCAAAATAGAAATAACTGAAGTTTCAGAAACAGAATCATTGAAACACATTACCTTCTTAAAATATTGCTAGTATTGTAAAATATGATTGCAGCATACAGGTGTAATTATTAGTTCAAGCCATTTGGATGGTAACGAGTCATCAAATTCTTATGAGAAACATTCAAATTCCCTCAATGCCATGAGTTTGGCAAAGAAAAATCTGGAAAACGAAATAACTTGTCACATTGGTCCTGCAATTACTAATGAAAAGTGGAAGTATTTGAAATAACTTGTAGTTATAACTGGCCATGACATAATTATTTGCTTAGCATTTTAATCATTCTACATTATGATTATTTATGTAAAATATCAAAGCCATTAACTGCTTCTGAATTTAGATTAATAAAGTTCATTTATTGAACTGCTTTCTGCTACAGAGAATGAAAGTGAATATTTAAGAAGCCTTGATTTGCCTGATAAAATAGTAACATTGGACAGCCCATGAATCTCATTTCCTCCACTCCTGCTGAAATACTCATCTCTTAAGTGCAGACTCTCAATTGTATAACAAATAGGTATCTTGACACTTAATTTTATAAATATCACATTGGATACTGAATTCTGTGCTACCTTTAAGGTACTCTTTACATTATAAATGTATGGAAATTGAAAACAGTAAGGGCCACAGATACATTGTTGTTAAGTTTGTATACATGAAATGGCATTGAAAGGAAGTTCCTAGTTAGGAGGGATTATGAAAAATCTTCACAAACATAGACAAAGACGCTTTATTTTGCTGTGCTCCTCTGTCTTCTGTAAGTCATCTAGAATAGGGACTGTGCCTATTCCCTCTCAAGAAAAGAGATGGGAATGTTAGGATTTCGCCTCACTCAAAATCACTCATGAGAATAGAATCCTTATTACACTGAGACTGTTCACATTTCTCAGGTGGTATCCAGGTAGGATCTGCACATAAGTTTCAGGACCCTCCTTAAATTTAAATTGCAGAAAGATAAAGGCAAGTCCCAAATGTTTCATAAGATATATTCATATTAAGAAACTATTCTCCTTGTGAAATTAAAGACTTTCAGAATTAGAAGAAGATTTAAGTTCCTATGACTACTTCCTTTGGAGTATCTGTGAAATTGGCCCAGAAACTATTTCCACAAATGCCCTGACTCTCATTAAGAGCATTCCATGTGTCCTAAAGAATGAACATGCCTGGAGTAGAGAAAGCTTTAGTGCTCTGATAAAGCAATCTATACAGCTAAATATTTAGTAACTAAAAGAAAAAAAATTATTCTTCTTGATCTAACTCTGAAATTTATTTTATTATTATTATTATTATTTTTGTCTTTTTGAGACAGGGTCTCACTGTGCAGTTCAGGCTGGCTGTGAGCTCACTTTGTAGCCCAGGTTGGTCTCAAACTCACAATGATCCTCCTGCCTCAGCCTCCTGAGTGCTGGGATGACAGGCATGCGCCACCACGCCAGGCTCCTAAATCTGAAATTTAATCTGGCTTTCTATATTTTTGTTTGCTAACGTCTCAGTTGTTCCTGATAAAACTTCTTTGCTTCTTTTATCCAAGTGATAAATTCCAGGAGGTCCTTCGCTACACATTTAGGGAACCACATCACCCTAAAAATTATTCATAGTCCTCTGTTTAGATGTCAAGGAATTTAAGGACTGAAAAGAAGACAATATTTTCCAGTATATTGCTATGGGAAGCTAACTTGCGAACTGTAGGAGTTAGAGAAGAATCTCTGACCTTCATTCACTGGTCAAAAGGCTCACTAACCCCATCCAGCTGTGAAAGTCAAAAATGTCCCTAGACATATTCAGGAAAGGAAAGGAAGATACATAATCTATTGCAATTAAGAACTACTGCTTCATTTCCTTGATATTGGTAGATTTTACTCATTTTTTTTCTGTATGATTTCAACATATGACTAAAATGCAATTTGACTATCATGGATCTACATTTCCCAGGAAGTATTATTTTATGTACTAAGGAATGTATATTTTCTTTAAATCTGAGCAATGTAGTATTTAGAATCTTCTTTGTATTTTTTCCCACTAAGGAGACCAATCTGCCCCCATACTGTACCACTGGATTTAGGTCAAGTCCTCTCTACTATTTCTCTACAAGGGTCCTTTCGTTCCTTCCAATTCCATTTCATTTAAATTGCTGTTTTCCTTGCAGGTAATTTTAAAAATTCACAGGCCTCAAGAAGGTGAATCTGTAGATGTGGACATATTGCTTAAATTTCTAAAGGCCCTGCTTGCCCGTTCCCAGGACCCTGGAACAGAGAAGACCAGCTCAGCAGCCCTCTGTTTGAACTCTGTACGAAGAATACACCTCCTGTTTACTGTATGTGTACGTACATAATGTCTACAGCAGTACAGTTTTTTCCTATTATTTTCCCATGAAGAATCTACAAAAGCTGAGGCATCTTCTAGATACCTTACGTGGGAAGCATCATGATGTGTTCTCAGATCTGGAGGAACAGACTTGCTGGCGGGAAAGGCCGCCTCCTGCTGCCTCCGGAGAGCTTATTTGGAGGAGAAGCCGACATTCTCACTCTTACTGAGGCTCCCTCTGGCAACGTGTCCTAGGGAAAATTGATTGCCTATTTCTCCAGGGGCATCAGAACAAGCAATTAAAATTAACGACTCCTTTACGATGCAATTCTCACCTCATAGAAAAATTATGAAAAGACACCAGTGGCTTAGAAACATGTTTCATGGAACTTAACTCTGTTGAATGCCATTTCCCTGTGCTCCAAGATCATTTTCATAGTGTCCAATTATTATTATTACCAGCATGGTCATATTATTGTGATTATTATTTTGCATAACGACAGGTTGCCACTGGAGTTACTTAGTTAGTAAGCATTCTTAAATACCTGGCTTTGGTCATTGCAAAGGTTAATTGCTTCTACATTGCATAAGCACAACTAGTGAAAAAGACTGATTGTACCTTCAGTTCCCTTGACTCCTTCTGTGCGTACTAGTCAAGGTTGTGCTCACAGCATACTGCATCTATGTGGAAGATAAGGCTGCAGATGACAGGCACTGTGTTCTCACCATTCCGGGGAGGAGCTCAGTCTGGTTAGAACCAGTCTGATAAGGTGTCTCATGGGATTAAGAACATGGAAGTATTTTGTAAAAAGGATATATTATTACTCACAAACTAGTGATTTCTACTTCTAATTTAATATACCTCTTCTCTAATTCCCTCTTCAATACCAATTTCTAGAAGATTCAAAAGCTTTGATTATCCTTTCCATCACTGTTTACATTTATTTTGATGATATTTTATTTTATTGTCTTTATTCTATAAATTAATCAATGTATAGGTATGTTACCCTGCTGTTAAAACAATGATTTTTAAAATTCAGCTTATCCTTATATATTTATTTAAATATGCATAACATATTTTCTACTGGAGAATTTTCACATCACTGGGTGAAAAGAAGAGAAATTGGACCATGTGAATATAAAATTTCTTCCCAAAATTAATGAATTAAGTAGCTATAATCTAGACTTAAAATAAGTGCACTCTATAATAACGACGTTGTTCACCAGTTTGTAACCCTGAATGACTTCCAGTCACTTATATGCTCGTGACGAGCTTCCCAAAGCGGAGCTCCAGAGCCTTCTCCACTAGCCTCAATATCCCTCACATTCCCACACACTTCCCCATCCATAAATATCATCTCTCTGTTATTTGCCTGTACTCTTTCATGGATCTGCCCATGTACGTACTATTTCATTAGCCTGTGCTTTTTTAGCTTCCCATTTATTATATTTATATATAAAAACATTATCCAGGTGTGAAGTGTGCCATGAAATTTTTTTCTGATTCCATTGGATAAAGCTTATTATTTTCCAAAGGCCATAATTTCTGTGATTGTGTGATCATTGCTCTGGACACAGTGTGATCTTGTGCTCTGTGTGTATAGTTTTCCAGCTTCCTCTTCAACTACAAGGCGGATCTCTGGTGACTCCTCCCTTTGTGACTCATCCCCTGTATTCCTGAGTCTACTCAGAATAAGAACGAATGTACACATCTGTGAAAAGCTACTGAGCAGAACGCTCACCTTTATTTTCTGCAATATTTGCTCCAATGCTGATTTTCTTCATGTCAAAAGCAAGAACATGTCCATTGGTACAGTTTCTTTTAATTGCTCCAGCCAGAGTAGATTACACGTTGTACTACCTAGTCTTGTGAATTTCTGTTTACACAGTTTGTTTTTTTGTTTGTTGGTTTTTTTGGTTTTTTTCCAGTACTGGGAATTGAACTCATGACCTTGCACTTGCCAGGCAGGCGCTGTGCCACTGAGCTAAATCCCCAGCCCCTGTTTGTACAGTTTGAACCTTGTTCTTCAGTCAGATCATCAAATGGTCATGAATTGAAAGTCTTGGGTGACATAGGAAAGTGAGGCATGCATGTGTAATAAATGGACTCAAATGCTCTCCTTTCCTCCTGACACAATTTTAGACTTTTGAAACTCTAATGTATTTAATTTAGTATAGGACATATTTTCTTTTTTTTTTTGGTTTTTCTCCGGTACCGGGAACCGAACTCATGACCTTGCGCTTGCCAGGCAGGCGCTTTGCCGCTGAGCTAAATCCCCAGCCCCTTAGGACATATTTTCAACTGTTAACCTCTTTGTATAGAAATCTTAGAATTAATAGTGAAGATAGCGTTGTGTCATAGGTTAATTACAAAAGGTTATTTCAAGAACATAAATGTCAGTGAGCTGGGTGCAGTGATACACCCCCGTAATCTCAACACTTGGGAGCCTGATGAAGGAGGATGGATTTGAGTTTGAGGCCAGCCTGGGCTACATAGTGAGACCCTGTCTTCAAAAAAATGTCAGTGAGAAGACATTGTCCAAAGTTAAGCTCAACAAAAGCCTTGAGGTTAACAGAATTAAAAAATGCTACAACAGGAAACAGAAAGTAGTTATGTAATGGCAGATGGGTTGATTTCCACAGAAGACAGGAGGATTCAATGCTAGGGTAAACAGAGTTTATTGAATTTAGACCGGTCACCATACATCCTCCACTAACAGGTCGGAAATTCTTGTCTTGTTTCAAATTTAAATATTCTTTTGGTTTCCATAGTAATGGAATGGAATGCTATAGCAGTTGATTCAGGTGGCCACCTACTGTTTTACATGCTCCATGTGTGCGATCAGGCCCCAGTCCTAAGCCCAACCCTTAGGATAGATACTTCTGTTCTGTTTGTTTGCCTTTTTGCAACCATACATTCCCTTATGGTCACGATGTTCAACTAGGGCCAGGGAAGGGATGAAACAGCCCAGGCAGGGTCATAGATGATTATCTGGGCCTGGGGGGAGGGGGGTTCTTTAACTTTGGAGAAGCATTCCAGGGCAAAGTTAACTTTTGACAAACCCACCAGGATGTTTCTCCAGACACATTTTGAGGCTTGTACTAAGACTAAAACTATTCTATCTTAAAAATGTTATGCTAAGAGTCACCGCCCACTACAGTTAAAATACGTGAAAAAGTATAAGATCAGTATTCAAACAGTAATCCCAGCTTTGAAGAGTTGGAGACTACTGCTTTTCTAACAGCATATAAATACAAGGGTAGAACCTTCAATTAAACAAGTGATTGCAAGTGTAGAGATTGAAAAAAATAGAATAGAGAATTTACAAAAAAAGAGTGGAGGTACAACAGAATAGAGAGAGGGGGCTCAGGTACATAGAGAAAGGGAGTCAGGAGAATATTTTATGAAGAACAAATACACGGGTTAAAACAAAACCAGGAGTTTCCTTATTATAAATGACAGAAAATGTTTCATTTTCAATGGGTTATGTGTGCATCATGAGGATAGAAGCTACACACAATTATGTGCAGCCTGAGTCAAAAACATTAGTCCTCATAAGAAAGTTTATTAAACATTAATAATGACGGGGACAGAGAGACAGAGACACACAAAGAACGAGTTGTATGTAAGGAGTTATTCCAAGCTTTTCATACATTCCATACAATTATTCTTCCTGAAATTGTCTTGAAATAATAACTGTTATAATCCTCCTAAAACTCTGTATATGGCAGTACCTACCAAGATGATAAGTGAAACAATAAAAAAGAAATTAACAGTATACAGGCACCTGTGGAAATCACATTTTGTGCAGAAGCTTTTCAAGAAGGGAGTGTTTTTCACTCCAAAGCATCAAGAATTCATTTTTTTAAAGGTGGCTCATTTTCCTTAAGACTAGGGCAAGCTGTGTGGGTCTTCTGAGTTCTTGATGAAGGTAATAAAATTTTACATTAAATTAAATGCCTGGATTTTAAGAGTGCTATCACCGTCATCAATTTAAATTTTTTGGGGTTAAAATAAAAGTAGACTGCAGGTTTTGCAAATACTCATTTCTACTTTTGCAAACTGAAAGCACATACAAGTGAATTTAAAGACTCTCTAATAACAGCAGAAGTTTGGTGTTCATTCCAGCTGTTCACCCTACGCAAACACTCCTACACTTTCTTCCCCTTAAAATGCTGAGTTCTTTTAGTTTTACATTTACTAGGAGAATATTTTGGAGCCCAGCACTTTTCTGAGGGCTTCTTTCACATCCTTGTTTCTCAGGCTGTAGATCAGAGGGTTCAGCATGGAAATCATGGCAGTGTAGGACACTGTGGTTACCTTGTTAACATCCAGATCATTGCCAGAAGTGGGCTGACAGTAGATAAAAAGGATTGTTCCGTGGAAGACAGCGATGGCTGCGAGGTGGGAGGCACAGGTGGAAAATGCTTTGCGCCGTCCCTCTGCCGAGCGCATCCTCAGGATGGTGATGAGAATGAGCACGTAGGAGGTGAGGATGATCGCAATGGTGAAGATCTCATTGAAATTTACCATGATGAGCAGCAGCATCTCGTTCATGGTGACATCAGAGCAAGCACGACTTAAGAGAGGGGGCAGGTCGCAGAAGAAGTGGTCAATCACATTGGACTTGTAGGCGGGGATCTCAAGGGCTGAGCACAGGTGAATCAGAGAACACACCGAAGCACAGAGGTAACAGCAAGCAACTAGCATCACCCAGGGCTTCCAGGACATGATGACCATGTACAGCAGTGGGTTACAGATGGCCACGAAGCGGTCATAGGCCATCACGGCCAATAAGACCTCAGTGATTGCATATGTACAGAATAAATAAAATTGCACCGTGCATCCCAGGAAAGAAATGGTTTTGTCATTGTTTATGATATTAGCCAGCATCTTTGGCATAATCACTGAAGAATAGCAGAAATCCACAAAGGCCAAGTGGCTGAGGAAGAAGTACATGGGGGTGTGAAGTTGGGAGCTGACCTGAATCAGTGCCGCCATGCCCAGGTTGGCCAGGTGACGCCATAGATGAGAAGGAACAGGAGGAAGAGGATGAGTCTCAGCTCAGGGACATCTGACAGCCCGAGGAGAACAAACTTCATCACCGTGGTGCAGTTTTCCTCCACCACTGCAACACCAGTCAGGTGCTGCAGCAAATACAATTGAGAAACTTTGTGTTATGTCCGGGAAGAAATGAGAGGGAAAAAAAGCAGGCTTATTTTAAGTCCAGGAGGATATAAGATTGATTTCAAACATACATAGGCATGGAGTGTAACAGAAATGCAAGTATCAAATTTTCAAAATGCTTAGCAATTGTCAGAATAACTCAAATGTGTATGTCCATGGATCCCCCTGGTAAAAATTAATTTCAGCATTAGCAGTAACCTTCAGTGATTCCCATGCACTCACTACTACAGTACAATGGAGATATCTATTGAGTTAGGTGATGCAGTGGACACTGACCCAGAGATAATGACTTCATTAATTGTACATAGAATTTAATTTCTACTCCATACAAATGTTATTTTGTTAGGTTCAAGACTATGACAGCTACTGTGGTTCTGTACTTTACATACTATTCTGCTCTTGTTGTACCATTTATTCAGAACATAACTTGACAATAGACAAATTCTCTACAATTTCATTGTTGGGGATTGTGAATTCTTTTTTTTTTTTTTTAATTTAATGGCTCATGAAGACTGTAAGTTTGGAATTTTTCATAAGAGAAAAAAGATTTAAAGCATACACTGACATGCATAATAATTCTCATTTATCAACTCAGCAAATTTATTTAACTCATAGTAGTGGTAATTAGAAAGGCCTATAACGACCAAGAAATATGGAACATTTGTATGCAGTTTGTAAAATAAATTAAATAACAGGTATTTGAAGTCTTAACACCAAGACAATATAAATATTTTTATGCAGAGATTTCATTGTTAGTCATATGATATATTTGAGTATATTGTATAAATATGAGTACCTATATTCGGAGATACAGTATTATTTGTGATTTTTAAAAGTAAAAAAATTTTAGTTAAAAGGGGAAGAATTGTTAAGCTATGGCTCATCCTACTTAAGGTAGAGACCTGTCAGGACGCTCAGATTATCTTGTGATCTTACACAGAGTGCATACATGAGGGCATACCTAAGCATGTGAATCTAGATATGTAGTCATGAACTTAATCTGACTACACTCTTGACACAAAGATACTTTATCCATATTTTTACAAAGAGGTAAGGCACAACTTTCTAAAATCTGTCAGATATCTGACAACCTGAGGACAGTAAACTCCATCTCCCTGGTACAGTTTTCTTTCACCATTCCCAGTGCCAGTCAGGTTACTGAAAACAATTGAGAAATTCTGTGTTGCATATAAAGAGAAACTACCATCCAGGCCCTTCCCTTAAGGGAGAGACCTAATAGGGATTTGTAATCTGCCAGGCATGAGGGGAAAAACACCTCTAATACCAGCATAGAAGAGGCTGAAGCGGGAAGACTGCGTTTGAGTCCAAAGGTTCAAAGGTGGTCTGTGCTACACAGTGAGACCTTGTCCCAAAACAAGACAAAATGAAACTTCAGTCCTTTAATCCTTGACCTGCTCTGTGTTGCAGAAGGATTAGACACATGAATTCATTAACACTCTTCAATAAGAATTGAGTGAAGATGGTGTGGACTACAAACACAGCCTGGTGTTTTCTCCATATTTGGAACAATTTTCAGGAAAAGAAAAGGAAAAGAAGAGAAGAGAAGAGAAGAGAAGAGAAGAGAAGAGAAGAGAAGAGAAGAGAGGAGAGGAGAGGAGAGGAGAAAAAAGAAAAGAAAAGAAAAGAAGAAAAGAAAAAAGAAAAGTTTTCTTCTGACATCATGGATTTTTTATTACAGGACTAAGAACAAATGACAGCAACAACAAAGTGTTTTCCTGGATAAAGCATGAGAATTCTCCTTTAAAATATAAGAAATACGACTATAGTAAATCTAAAGCAAATGCAAGCGTATTCTTCTCCCTTGCTGAGTAGAAGATATTCACATGCTCTGAAGAACTCACAGGCTCAAACTTCAATCCTCAGGATTAGGGAAACAATGCCAACTGTCCCCTTGATTTTCATCATGAGTTATAATTTCAGAAGGACATTGGTGTGGCAAAGGGAGGAGAGAGAGAGGAGAGAGAGAGGAGAGAGACAGAGAGAGAGAGAGAGAAACTGACAGAGAGAGAGAGACAGAGGGGCAGGAGGGGAGAGCAGAGGAGAGCAGTGAGAGGACAGCGATCACCATTTTGTCTGTCTGTATTTTTCATCCACATTACAGGGAAAAGTTCTAATTTCTCACAACTGTCTTCCAAATAAAAGGAAAAAACTGTTTTTATTTTAAAAATTTAAAAACTGACCAAACAACAATGAAGACAAAATCAAAACAACACAAAAACAACAAAAGCGATTCATGACCTCAAAACAAAATGATAGAAATTGACAGTGGTTGCTATATTACATACTGTTATCTTCAACAAAGTTGCTCAGTACATTAGACAGAAGAATGTAAGATTGATCAAACAAAGTAACTGCCCGAGATAAAGATTCCTATTAATGGTTTCTAATTCGAACACAAATGAGTTAGGCATACCTGAAATATAATTTTGCTTTAGAGAAAGAAAATGTGTTCATTTCCATTTTCAAGTAACCAGAATCTAGTTTTGTTGAACAAAGCTGAAAAATATACATTTCTTCCATGAATCCAAAGATGTCAATTGCACACAGTATAGGTTTTATACTGTAATCTAAGCTCCAGGGAAATTGCAAATAAAAATTACACTGGACAGTAAATGAAAAAAAGTTGCAATGAAATCTATGTCATAGAAACACAAAAATAATTAATCCCTTTGGAATATTATCAGAGAATTTGTTTTAAAATCATCCTAATTTGCTTGTCTAGTACAGAATAGGGTAACCACAGCTAATAATACTGATTGCATATTTTTAAAAGAGGGAGAAGAGAGAATTTTTAAAGTTGTCACAATACAAACTGAGAAGTGCTTGAGATGAGGGATCTACAAATTGCTCAGTTTGATTTATTTTACAATGTACACATTTATTAAAACATCACAGAGTGCCCATACACCCTTACAATTAAAAAATTAATGAAAAATTACCTAACTTAGGAATCAATCTTCTAAAGCCAAATATACCTCATTCCAGACTTTAATTATGTTCAATTTTGGAATTCAACATCCACACATAAAATACATGAGCCACACCTTGTATTGCTGTTTTGAAACAGCCTGAATAATTTCATTGACTTTCCCTTTCTGATAATGTTACAGAATCCCTTAGCTTCCATACACGTAGACTACCTAAATCACCACTAGAATTCCTTCAAATTCCAGAATGGATCTACCAGTCACACAACTCAAATAACAGCACACACTTGGACTTTCATTATATATCAGAATCTACCTAAACGTTATGTAAGTATTTGTACATTTGATAAACAATCAAGTTTTGTTTCTATGCCTGTCCAAGTGAAAGGATGGAGAGTATGGAGACACAGATCGGTTTTCCTGTGGACAAAGTCCAAAGAAGATGCAGGAAGGGGCAAGCGCTGATTTCCCCACCTACACTCAGTGTGGAGAAGGGTGTGGGCTCAGAGCCAGTGTTAGGACAGTGTTTTCCAAATATATATATCCAGTGCCACCAGGTGTCAAGGGGGACCACATCAGTGAACTGTCCCACCGTGCACTTCTCGCCTTGAAATGTCAACCATGGTCGCATTGTCCCTCTGGTGGGAGAAACTGAAAGTGTAAATAGGAACCAAAATGTATAATACATCCTGGGAAATGGGAAGTAATTGTTTAAAAGGAAAGGGGAATGGTCGGAGGATGGAGGGGAAAAGAAACAAATGAGAAAGAAAAGGCTAAAATGGGAACAAAGCTTTGTAAATAGGAGAGGAAGAGGGATTGAAGAGAGGAGAGGGAATGGGGAATAAAGTGGAACTAAGGCATATCACGTATAGGCACAAACTCTCTATGATGGATATGATCATTATGCATATATAAACTGTACCAATAAACTTAATTAAAAAAAAAAAAGAAATGTCAATCTAGACCTCAGGACTGGATATTTCTCTATGTACCATTAGATGTGCACAATGATTTTTCAAAATGCTCCTGATCGAAAGGTTGTTTCTAAGCAATTGTTATTGATATTCTCAAATACCAAACAGAATGTTCCAGAGACTTCATGAGAAGCCCTCAGACACATTCTGATTCTTTATTCCAACATCTTTTTCCCCATTTCTGTCCTTTTACAAAAGAAAAAAGAAGCTGTGGCCAACCCATAAGCAGTGAATTTTGCCCATGTGTAAAAACCCTGTAGCCTAAAAGAAGGTAAGTGTGGAATAAAGTTCTTTTAGGGCTGTTTCAACTTATTTTTAACTCTTCAGTAAATCGTGATAAACTCATAGGATAGTTTTCTGCCATCCTTCTTTTTGAAATTGTATTTGTTTTTCTGTAATAAATTTGTAACCATTTAAAAAATATTTTTGCAAAAGTGTGTCTATAATTTTTGAATTTTTTCCTCTCACTTTAAAACTTTTCAAAAATTTATTTTCCTGAAGTGCTAGGGATCTAACCCAGACCTATGCCCACTAGGCAAGCACCCTTACCAATCCGCACCCATATCTTCAAGTTAATGTTGGGCATGGTGTGAATTGAAGGTTTAAAGTCATCCATTTTTTTGCATATGGCTATCCAATTACTCATCACTTTCTTTGAAAGAGTATGTTTTATTTTGGTTTTGCTTTAAATAGATTAAGAAAGTCAACCAATCATAACTGTGTTTATTTTTGGACTTCAATTCTCTTACTTTGGTTGTGCTCACTTTGGCAGTACATATACTAAAAATTCTATTACTTTGGTGATCATTGACTTATGGCAGTAGAAATTACAATTTTTAAAAAATTTCCAGTGTCAGGTTTTCTCTTCTTTAACATAAATTAAATTTTAAACATTGAATTCCTTTTTTTCTTTGAGACAGGGTCTTCACTCCATTTCCCAAGATAGCTTGTCCTCATACCTGAGGTCTCCTTGCCTCTGTCTCTCAGGTAACGAGGGTTATAGGAGAGCATCACCTTGTCTAGCCTAAGCATTTTTCTCTTTGTAATAAAATCATATCAGAAATCCAATAACTTCCTTAATTTTAATATCAAAATTCACTTCACTATTATGTAGAGATAAAAAATTGTGTCTTCCTTTTTCATAATTTACCTTCATGAATGCCATTATTTTCTAGAAGATGGTGTCTGTGTGTGTGTGTGTGTGTGTGTGTGTGTGTGTGTATTTTCCACGGAGGAAAATGGGGACTAAATAAGCTAAATCTCTTCAAAAGTCAATAAACCTGGGTCATAACACAAATCCTAGATTTCATCTGCTGAGGTCAATGGTTTTCTTACATTTTTGTAGACATAGGAGATGAACCATATTTAAACAAATGAATAGATTTTGGAAATCATAATGGGTTGAAATGAAAATGTTAATGATGTAGATGAACAAAAATAAATGAAGAGATGTGGTTTATGTACATGGCAAAAGACAGTAAAAATGGACATTTCATCAGGACCAAAGATACATTCAAAGAACATGAGCAGAAGTTAGAAGTACACTTACAAATGACAGGAAGCACTTCCTCTACAATGAGGTGAAAAGTTAAACGCAGATCAAATAGATAAAGTGAGAGAAGAGACAGTTCAGCAATGTTCTATCCAAAATAATGTTTTAAAGTTATATATACATATATATATCTTCATTTTGAATATATATTCATATATAGACATATATATGAAAGAATCATAGAAATAAACCTTCTAGGAATTAACCTCATAAATGCCTTCAACTTTTGCAATTTGATAATCTCAAATTATTTGTGAAAGGGTTGTTGTTATTTTCATTGTTAAATGACATATTATGCAAGGTTCAAACACCATAGACTATAACAACAACAAAAAAGAGAAAAAAATGAACATGAACAACAAAAGAAGTAAAACTGTAAAGTTATGCATGCAGGACTGCTGATATATCTCAGTGGCCCAGTGCCTGCCTGGCAAGCCCAAGGTCCTGAGTTCAGTTTCCAATATTGAAAACAAAAAATTCATGCAGACTAAATTTTCAATCTGTGCACATACAGTATACTAATAATGTATTTTTCATTATGAAATTGCAGATATTCTATTTTGAAAGAGCCATAGCTTCCATCTTGGATATTGAAATACTAGGACTATTGTGCATTCTTTAACTTGTATAGGTTTTACACCAAACTAAATAGGTGTGGTTAAAGTGCCATTACCCATACATATTTAAACAACACAGATTTAAAAACAAATTGGCTGAAATTTTGAAGTATATTTAATCCTACATTTGTAAATTGAAGGGATAAAATGATAAGTGAATCAGAAAGACATAATTTACGTCCTTACTATGCTCCCCACTGCCGATATTACAGCCTATCTATTCACCACTCTATCAGCCAACACTTTAAAATTCTGAGTCCAGAAGATAAAACATTCTCTAGGATTATATTCTGGAGCTGACACATTTTCTGAGAGCTTCTTTGACATCCTTGTTTCTCAGACTATAGATCAGAGGGTTCAGCATGGGAATCACAACAGTGTAGAACACCGTGGCCACTTTGTCAGCCTCCTGAATGTCACCTGAGGCGGGCCGGCAATAAATGGAAAGGATTGTTCCATGGAAGACAGTGATGGCTGCGAGGTGGGAGGCGCAGGTGGAAAATGCTTTGCGCCGTCCCTCTGCCGAGCGCATCCTCAGGATGGTGATGAGAATGAGCAAGTAGGAGGTGAGGATGATCGCAACGGTAAGGGTCTCATTGAACGTGGCCACGATGAACAGCAGCACCTCATTCACGGTGACATCAGAGCAAGCAATGCTTAAGAGAGGGGGCAGGTCGCAGAAGAAGTGGTTGATCACATTGGACTTGTAGGATTGGACCTCCATAGCTAAGCACAGGTGAATCAGAGAACACACAGATGCACAGAGGTAGCAGAGAGAAACCAGCTCTGCTTGGAGCTTCCGGGACATGATGACCATGTACAGCAGTGGGTTACAGATGGCCACAAAGCGGTCATAGGCCATCACAGCCAGCAGGAAGACTTCAGTGACCACACATGTACAAAACAAAAAGAATTGTATTCTGCATGCTGGGAAGGAGATGGTTTTGTCATCGTTTATGGTATTAGCCAGCATCTTTGGCACGATGACAGAGGAGTAGCAGAAATCCACAAAGGCCAAGTGGCTGAGGAAGAAGTACATGGGGGTGTGAAGTTGGGAGCTGACCTGAATCAGGGCCGCCATGCCCAGGTTGGCCAAGACAGTGACGCCATAGATGAGAAGGAACACCAGGAAGAGGAGGAGTCTCAGCTCAGGGACATCTGCTAGCCCGAGGAGAACGAACTCCATCACTGTTGTACAATTTTGCTCTCCCATGCATCAGCTTTGTTTATGGTTGAAGAAAAAAAGCAAAAGTTATTCTTTATTGATCCAAAATTTAGTTTTAGCTTTCTCCAAAACAAGACATCAGAGGCAGTAGCAGAGTTCACTTTATCTGTAAAGAAGGTAGATATTTTGCATATGTAATTTAGCAGAAGTGAAGGTATTGTACGATAGAGATGCATAAAATCCTGAGTTTAATTTAAACATCACACAAAATCATTCCCATGCATAAAATTTAGGTGATTATCAATTTTTCATAGCTGCACTTTGGCACTGAATCATAAAGAAAGATGCCACGGTATTACTTAATTATCCTTATTCCTCTATGAATTCTTAATTCTATAACAGGACAGATTCTTCAATAAATACTCTGAATATCCTGGAGCTAGGAAGTTGTGTGTTTTTTTATTTTTTGTTTTTTTTTTGTTTTGTTTTTTTTCAGGAGTAGAAGTCACGACCTCGCGCTTGCCAGGCAGGCGCTGTGCCACTGAGCTAAATCCCTAGCCTCTCTAGGAAGTTATTTTTAAAACACATGGTAAGCTTTCTAAATTGGCCTCTGACTTGATGAGTTAGGCTTAAAATTATTCATCTATAATTGTTTAATCTATTTTTGATTGAGGAAATAAATTTCATACTTTGTATTACCATTTCTTCTATAAAATTAACATAGTGCATTATTGACAAAATTAGCAAGATATGATCTTTTTTGGTACTGAAATACAACCTTCCTAGAACTGTGATGCTTCAGTTTTATAAGCATCTATTTGGAAATTAACATGGCACTGTGAATCTACATAAAGAACTGATTCAAGATGCACATAGGAAATCATTTAAAAAATGTCCACAGAGCTTGCATCATTATTCATGATACTACAGTTTAGAAATGATGTAAACTGAAAGAAGTCTTCAAAATTTGTTACAGACACCAGATAAAGTATGCAGTTCTCAAACTCATACTTGTAATTTTAATGACATAAAAATGCCATAAAGATCAGAATTTACTGCATATATATTAAGATATCTTTGAAATAACAGAACAGGTCATTTATACTACTAGTTGCTGTTAGTTAATTGAAAATAAATTTTGTGTTCAGATTTGTTTTCCATATCTTGTTCTCTGAGTAACTTGTTTGAAGATAATGATACACTATGTGCTAACTAGTGTTATTTTTAGTATGTTGTTATCAAATGTTTATTTTTTCATAAAATTATAGGAGAAAATAAGTAGTAAATGAACATTTAAAAATAAAAATTGAACTGGAGACTTTTTTAGGTAGATGGATGCAACTCGAAACCACACTTATAAGTGAAATAAATCAAACCCATATGTGTAAATACCGTATTGTCTCACTGGTGTGAGAAATTGAACAAGAAAATAAGATCCAAAATGTACAATAGACATTGTAAAATGGGGAAAAAATGTTCAAAAGAAAAGACAAATTGTGATGGGAAAGGAAGAAAGAGAAAAATAAAAAAAATACATATACACAAGATAGTGAAGATACTTATGCAGATAACTTCTCTCAGTTCCTTGAAAAGAATGTTTTGTGCTAATATTGTTTGTACAAGATATCATGCCCATATATTATAACTACTAGGAAGATGGCAATATGCAGTGTTATTGTAAGTGTCCTACTATCCTGTTTTGAAACTCAGTTTAGTTATCTTTTTTTCTCTTTAAAATAAAATAAAATAAAGTAAAAATTACAACCTAAATTCAGTAAGCCAGATACTACATGCAGATATTATAGATACATCAGTTGCTTTGCATACTGAGTCTTGAAAACATCCATGAACATACATACTTCTACGCATGAATTTAAACATTATGTGTTGCAAACATGTACAAAACAAAGGAAGGGGACGGAGCAATGGGTGGAGGGAAAGGGAGGGAAGAGTCAGGGGATGAGAGAAGGAAGTGAGATGTGCTATGTCCCTGTATGGACTTCCCACAGGGGATGTAAACACGGTGCGCTTCATGCGCTAATAAAGTAATAAAATGAATCAGGGATTCCTGGAGCAGACATCATCTTGCCTGGAGACCGTCTCAACCTGGTGCTCACTGCATTTTCCAAGTGCTTTCAAAGACGTGCAGGACTGGGACATTCTTAAATCACCATTTGAATACAATCAGTTCTTCTGGTTGTGTGGTTTTCCATTTTCAATTGGCCAGGAAAAGTGAGTTATTTATCTCTGCCTGCGTCCTAACTAGAACGTAATGTGAAAACTGCTCCCGTTCTCAAGCTGAAAGGTGAAAAACCCGGTGGGCAGTTTCGTGGAGAATGCTGCCTCACCGCAAGAGAGCCATTGGTGTGTAAAGATGCTTTCAGTGCTCTGACCGGGAGCGATCAGGACATCTACTGGGACTACAGCACCCACCCCTGTCCCCTCCCTGATGCACCCTCCCCCGACACACATAGCGTTATCTGGATTATGATATCTGCGACGGGACACTTGAGAATGCTGCTTAGAGAGACCTTTCAAAGTGTTTTGAAAGCGCCAAAGCAGTTCCTCTCATTTCTGGTGCAGGGGTGTTTTACGTGCCCGGGCTCCTCCACGGGCTGTAGCACAGCCTTTGTGTGCCGCTCTCAGCATCTGGGTAGCTGGCAGGAGAATCTCCACACAGACCTCACCAGGATGCATGGGTGGAGCCACTGTGAGATTTGTGTAAAAGAAAGACCACAAAAGCCCTCTGCTCCCTCTGTTTGCTGGGTCACACTAATAGCCATCCCAGGATACGTGCTTCTGCATTTAAAATCGCTCCCGTTTTCCTCACTATAGAGGGAGAAGTCTCTTAAATAACTCTTCAAAGCATGGAATTTCTTAACACATTATCTCACTTGAGGAATAAGAAACATATTGCTTTTAAATATTATCATTACTTTCTACCTTCACAAACCCTTCTGCTACTAGCTGTAACTATAATAAATTACACCTACGAGGAAAATCTTCCTCATGCCCCAAAGTACTGCTCATATCAACCACCTCCAGAAAAGCAAAACTGTATTCTAAAGAACCAACCTGTGGAACAAAGATCACACTGTTCTCCTGTTTCTGAAGATATCATGGTGGAAATTGTTATAGGTTTTAGGTTTGTGAGTATATCCCTTGAGTCTGTGTTCCCTAAGTATCTAAAGCAATCATTGATCTCTACGGGATAGGCACAAGATGTCAAGAGAATCAATCTCTCCCTGATTAAAGCAATTATTACTACTACGAGATAAAATCTGGGGAAAAGTAAAACATACGGTACACATAATCACAAGCTAAGACAGTTTATTCAGATTTTCTCATGAATTACAGGAAATGCCCAGCTGTCTCCCGACATTGTCTCTGTGAGGGATACTCACCTTGCCACAGTGAATTCTATGACTAGCTCTCACAAGCTTTGTTCTACACACAAGAGAGCCTTCCTGAGAGGCGTAGGGTCTGAGGCTTCATCACACATCCTGAAGACCACAAAGGAGTGGGGAAAATGAAACTCTTTTGTAAAGAATAATCTCCATTTCCCACCTTTACTGAACACTTTCTACATAGCAAGTGTTATTCCAAATATAACTGCAATGAACATGTCATTGTTATAAAAGATACGTGAGATTACTACTTTTATGATGGCTTTATGAATGAGATGCCTGAGGTTCAGAGTGGTGCAGTTTGCCCAGAGTCACACACAGACACGCTGGCAGGAAAAGGACAAATATTGGCATTCCATGTGCATTGCCATTGGACTGTGGGGAGAGCATAGCTACCCAGGTACCAAGAGGGCAGCCTCCCCGTGCAGAGCTAATGGCCATTAAACCATGATGCCTCAAGTCTCATGATTATTTCCAGGTTTGCTCATTTACAGCTCTGTAATGTTGGCCTGAACTAATGATGTCCCAGCTCTGCTCTGTGCGCTCCTAGAAACGCCGAACATTTCCAGAATTTCATGAGTGTAACAAAGATGATCAGTTTTCAATACTTTGACACATGTGGTTTTCTATCATTGATCTATGTGAGAATTCTCAGAATTTGAGGAATCTTTCAGGAGATTTCCTCCCATGGAGTATGCTCAGAAAGAATTTTTCTCTTATTATTCCAACTCAAAAGATTTCTCTTGTCTGTTTAGATGTGTAAATTTTCCTAATGAGAAAAAAATCAGCATACAAAACCTAAAACACAAAGACTGCAGTTTTCTTCTATCAAAACAATGCCGTCCGTGTATGACCTCTTGATTTCCCTGGCATATGTGCATTCCTTTTTCTGGAAGAGAATGACATTTGACAAGTGCTTCACCCACCGAGTGATAGCGTATAGTCAGATACAAAAGAGATTGGTGGAGATATTAGCTTAATTCCTTTGCATTGTGTTCCAAGTGCCTCCTTAAGTAACTGTCACAAAACTCAGAAGGGATTCCTGCTAGCAAAGCTTAGCGACAGTCCATAAAGACCCCGCTGGCTGAGGTGCCTGACGTCATGCAGTCAGCCATCTCACGGGAGAGCTTTGAAGCTTTCCTACTTATGTTATCAGTAAAGATGTGTTTTCCTGAAAGTTGCTTATTTGGAAAAATTGGATTGGAATATATTTCATTGTCACGAAGCATAAACCAAATAACATAAAGGTGAAACTTAAAATTTTTTATTAAGTGTCATATTCGCTTCATAATTTACACATGGTGTATATGAAACAAAATGAGGTGTTTAGCACCATCTACATGCCGAATAATGGTCAAAAGTGGTTAACTTTCACGCCCTTCATTTTAAACCTCCATCATTTCTTTGTTGAGAGTACATTCAGACTCTACTCTTCTGCTTTTAGACGCATGGTTTATTGTTAAATGCATTCATTCTGCTTCGCAAAGGATCACCAAAATATCCTACCTACCTAACTAAACTCGGCTCCTGTTGCCAAGCCTCTCCTCTCCTACCAGCCTCTATCTTTCCCCATCTCTTATAACCACTACTACACCTCTATCTTTCCCCATCTCTTATAACCACTACTACACCTCTATCTTTCCCCATCTCT
>NW_004955511.1:598039-642028 GCF_000276665.1 Chinchilla lanigera | reverse complement strand
ATCTTTCCCCATCTCTTATAACCACTACTACACCTCTATCTTTCCCCATCTCTTATAACCACTACTACACCTCTATCTTTCCCCATCTCTTATAATCACTACTACACTTTCAGCTTCTGTGAAATCCACTTTTAAAAATTTCACACAGGAGGGAGTTTACGAGGTGTTTTCCTCAATGCTGCTTAGTTCAGTTTATATAATGTCCTCCAGGTCCAGGCACGTTATTGCAAATTGAACCTCTTGTTAATATAGATTTAAGCACAGACTATAGTGGTGTAACAGTAAAGTAGTGTGTTGATGTGGTTAGGTTGGGATGTTAATTTTTCTAAATGTTTTAATGTTATTGTTCTGAGCATAGCACCTGTAAGCGCAGAAATGATAGACATGATTACACAGTATATGGTAAGACTTAGGGTAACCTCCCCAGAATTTTTTAAAGTGAGTGATTCTAATGACTGCATACAAAATTGCTCCCACATTTTTTGTTAAAAACAACCAAACTTTTTCTGAGGGTCATCTGGATAGGCAAAGACTGATCTGACCTGGACAAGGCAGCTCTTGGCTTGCTTTGCTCATGTTTGACCCCATTAGGCAAGTTAAGGGACTATTGCACTAGTCAGTGATTATTCATAGGGCATCTTTTCAAGATTCTAAGACTGTGCAATTTCACTTCAGCTGCATTCTGTAAAGCAAAGGAAGTGATAAACACTTTGCACTCAAAGGGTGGAGAAATTGAACCCACGGTTTGATCAGAACAGCTGCAAAGGGGCATGGAAATAGAGCAGCGGAAATTTTGTACAGCTTTGTTTCCTGTTTACTGCATTGGCTGGAAAATGCTAGTGACAGACATGATTTCAGTACTCTTGACTTTCAAGACAAATGAAATCAATCTATATGTTTTCATGTATTATCTTTAAAATTTTGATAAAAGCTAAATATGGCAAGTTGGCACATAAGATGATTGGAGTTTAAAATGTTAACTGTTATGCGTATTGTAACACACTTTCATCCAGAGTATCTCTCCCTTATCTTTGACCGGATATTCCCATTAAAGTCATAGTAAAAGGCTGAAATAGTGTTGATGCTGGATCCTCTTGCCTTTTAGCATTAGATGATATTTCACTATGAGTACATAAATTAATTGATGTAAAAACCCAAACCTATGTTTCACACAAATAACTACTTACAGTAACATTTAAAATTTTATTTCATTATATTTTAATAATTTGATGTGTATCTTAATATGTAATAAAATTACTATACTACAAGTTAGACTTAAACCAAAAAGCTAAACAATTAAAACTTGTTATTTCAATGTATCATGCTCAGAAGAAAAGAAAACATGAATATAATAAACTATAATATTCCACATGGGAAATGAAATTGCAATGTGTCCTAGAGAAGGAAAGTTGAAAATTTAAGTATTGGAAATACCTACAGTTGTATATTTTAAATTAATTATTTATGGAATAGAAAAAACTCTTTAGTATTTAAATCAATTATAGAACTCAGTAGATGCTGAATTAAATACTTTGGGGCACATGTTTTCAATATGAACTGAAAGAGCTATGATCAAAATATAGAGAGTACTAAAGTCGTGTGGTGTGTAGGGAGAATAACTTCTGCCATCGGGAGCCTGAAGTGGAACAAACTGGCCGGGAGTGTAAGACTGGTTGTCAGGATGTGGTGAGAAGTCACGGACATCTTAAAGGGTGGCCTTAATCCTGTCAACAGCTGTTTTTACAGCTCTGTTCCGATTGCTGAAATGTGTTGCTCCTGGGTTATTCAGACTAAATCTGAACATTTATACCACAAAAATGTGAACAGACTTTCTCCACGCAGAACTACAGAAAATTAAATTGTATATTAAGAGACATTTTCCATCATTAGCTGTAAAGGTGGACACATTATGTCAATTTGAGAAGTTTAGAAGTTTAAGCGACTCAGCAGGGGGCCAGGGCCCTCAATTTGTAAAAACTCTGAGCCTGTGCAAGAGGTGGGCACGGGTATGATGTGGGTGTAAAGGACCCACCCTAGGGTAGAGAGTCTGCATACAACACAAGGGAGAAAAAGAGGCTTACTTAACCCCCCTTTTCTGCTCTTGCTGCTTTTGCTGTCTTCTGCAGCCTTGAAGTGCTGCCCCTGAGCCACACCACCGCGCCTGGGAGCCAGCTGATTATGGACTGAAACCTCCACAGACTGTGATAAATAAACCTTTCCTTCTTTAACTTGGGTGTTGGGTATTTTGTCTCAGCAACAAGAGAAAAGTAACCAAGACACTAGCTTAATTTAATATTATCATGCATCATCACTTAAATTCAAAGAAAATTAGTAATTGTGTAAGTTCCTGATATGTCATGAGACATAAAAGTGTAAGTACCCAGAGAAACATAAACTGATACAATAGAAAGACCACTCCCTCATGTGGTATCCAATGCCTCAAATAATCTTTATTATGTTTTATATCTTTTTCTATAGAGTGATTCTTTAATTAATATTTTATCTCATAATATTTATGGATGAAATATATTTTTTTTGGTTTTTTTTTGTTTTTCTCCGGTACCAGGAACCGAACTCACGACCTTGCACTTGCCAGGCAGGCGCTTTGCCACTGAGCTAAATCCCCAGCCCCTATGGATGAAATATTTTAACAATGATGATAATTTCAAAATAATGTACCCATACAAAATACTCTCTTTTGTCCATATAAAATTGTTCACAGTATATGTTTCCTTCCCTTAGTATAGAAAACATATGGAAATTTCTCTGGTCCACTGCATCTTACTTACTTTCCTTGCTGGACAAAATATTCCACACACACAAGATGAAGGAGGAAAATTTTAATTTGCCTGAAATTTTTATTCCGTGGACTGCTGAGTACAAAGCAGAAAGATTACAGTGCAAGGAGATGGCGGAGAGGGAAAGGAGGGGCTGAGGACCGAGATGTTCATTTCCAGGACATTCCCAAAATGACCCACTTCTTCCAACCACACCCTGTCTCCTGACAGAACGTTTCACTGTGAACTCTCAATGGGTATGGAGGAAACCACTAATAACTGGAGTGATCCATGGACCCAATGTACTTCCAAAAGCCTAACCCAAGGACACATGAGGGTTTAGGGCTCCTTCTAGATCTAAATAGTAACAACCATGTCCCCATCACCAAAAGACTCATGTTCATAACACAAAGAAAAATGCATCCTGACCAACTCTAGGTATCACCAAAGTTTAACAATTCTCAGCATTGCTGAAAAGTCCAATCCAAGTTCTCCTCCGACACTCAAGGCAAACTCTTAGTTATGATCACCTGTTAAAATAAAGTTAAACATTTCTGACATAGTGTTATAAGGTAAATATTCCCATTCTAAAAAGAAGAGAAAAGGCAGTAGAAAGGAAACACACCAAATCCTTGCTGATTTTGCATGCAAGATTGTTTTTTAAAGATCCATTCTCTCAGTTTGAAACTTATGGTGAGTTCCATCATAGATTATCATAAAACCATAGGGAAGCTACCTTAAAACACATTGAAAGCTGAACATGATGACAGATGCCTGTATCCCCAGCCATTCACGGGGGAA
This sequence comes from Chinchilla lanigera, assembly GCF_000276665.1. Lineage (NCBI taxonomy): Eukaryota > Metazoa > Chordata > Mammalia > Rodentia > Chinchillidae > Chinchilla > Chinchilla lanigera. Next base: position 638,450 of record NW_004955511.1, on the reverse strand, counting down.
AGTAGGAGAATCACAAGTTCTAGGCTAGGATGTGTAACTTAGTGAGATTTTATCTCAAAATAAAAGGGGGCAAATGTAACTCAGCAGTTTGTTTAATTTCAGGGCTATGAAACAAACACAAAGCATATCAAAGATATAGACCATGCTTTAGTAAAATTTCATGCCAAGTAACACATATTCTATAATACATGCACACATATACACATACATAGATTAATCCCATAAATTCAATAAAATATTTGTTGGAGGTCTTATTCAGTCTTACCTTAACTATCTGCTTTTATTTGTACTGTTTTTTCTTGATGAATTTCTTTCTAAACTGAAAGGAAAGTGCAAAATTCTGCCCATTCTTTTTGTTAAAACCATGTTCAACTATTACATATTTTATAATGACATCCTTTTACAAACCCTCAGTAGATTTTTAAATGTCTGTTTTAGACTATCTGTATGATAGTTACTATCTTCTCTCTTAGCGATGGTAAACTAGTTCATTGAAATACCATCAACACTGGCTTTTACATTATTGAAAGCATTTATTATGCATTATGCTATTAATTTTTACTTTAGGAGAATCATTCCTATGTTTACTTAGAACCTAGTGTACTCTAACAAGCATATAAGAGAGTATGATGGAAATAAAATTTATAGAATTATACAAAATAACACACAGAAAACAAGTTATCTTTTAATCTATACAGTGAGATTATAAAATATGCTATCACAAATTTGTAAGTGAAATATTTATATGGCTAGTATTTCTCAACAATTGAAAGAGTAAGATTAGTCTAGTGAAATGAAAGTTATTACATTTCAATTAAATATTAACTCTATTAATTTAAAAGTTTTCTTTAAAATTGACTCTTATGAACACACTTTACTCACAAATTAGGAAGAATGCACTGTAATAGGATGTTTAAAGAGAAAACTTTAAACCTCATTATTTTGTGGACTGTGTCCTTCACATCCTTATTTCTCAGACAAGATCAAGGGGTTCAACATGGGGATCACCACCGTGTAAAACACAGAGGCCACTTTGACCGTGTACCTGGAGCTCTTGGAGTCGGACACACAGTAGAGGAACAGGATGGTGCCGTGGAAGATGGCGATGGCCGTCAGGTGGGAGGCGCAGGTGGAGAAAGCCTTGCGGGGCCCGCTGGCTGAGCGCATCTTGAGGACGGTGACAACAATGAACACGTAAGACAACAGAATGATGAAGAGTGTGCTGATTGCGTTAAATGTGGAAAAAGTGAATACAAGTAACTGGTTTATGTGAGTATCTGAGCAAGACCGGGAGAGCTCACCGAAAATGTGATCGATTGTGCTGGAACCAGGAAAAGATAACTGCAGTGCAGAGCATGTCAGTCTCAAGGAACAAGCTACACCCCGTGTATATGGTCCCACCACCAGCACGCGAGGGAGTTTCTCTGACATGGTAATGGTGTAGAGAAGAGGGTCACAGATGGCCACAAAGCGGTCATAGGACATCGCTGCTAATAAAAAGGCTTCCGTTACCACAAATGTGCAAAAGAAAAAGAACTGCAGTATACGCCCGAGAAGCAAATGGTTCTGTCCTTTGAGACTAGGTTCACCGGCACCTTGGGAGCAGTGACGGAGGAGTAGCAAAAACCTACAAAGGAGAGATGGCTGAGGAAAAAATACATGGGGGTGTGCACTTTGGGGTTAAGTCTGATTATCACAATCATCCCAGTATTCCCTACCACAGTGACAGTGCACGTGCTCAGAAAAACCATAAAGAGCAGTACTTGCGGTTCCGGAACATCGGAGAAGCCCAAGAGGATGAATGTGGTCCCATTTTTGTTTCTGTCTGGCGGTATCATGGCTTCTGTTGGTCTGGATCTGAAAATCATGAAAAGGAAAATAATCAGGAGGTGCCTTAGGATGAGTCATAATATCCGTCAGAATGCAGATATTCATTTTACAAGATACCATACATCTCTAAAAATTTAAAATACAACCACTCTTTTAAAAATTTTCTTAAGAATGTAATTACTAAATTATATTCTAAGTACACAAATGTAACATTTAACATTTAAAACATAAGCTAATGAGATAAAATATTTATGGCTATTTTACATAAATCTCAAAAATTTTAGCTGTCTTGGAACATTGTAATTTTATAAAAGCTAACATTAATAACAAAGAACTGTGTTTAAGATTAAAAGTCAGAAATGTACAAGTTACTTTTGTATATTACATTCATATAATGACATCTCGGAATGCCAGCCTAATATTTTTCTTGTTCTCCTATTGCTAAATTCACTTTGATCTGTCTGTTGACAAAATGAATCTAATATCAAAATAAATCACAGTTCTCTGGTTTTTCTTGTTAACTTAGCAAGTTTGAATTATAAACCTACCCACATTTCACAAGAACTAACAAACTTAGAATAGCGTACAAAGACATTCTCCTTTGCTTCTTTATTCTAGAGATGATGAAGCAGAGGACAGGAAGCTTAAGTTTTCCAGTAACGTATAAATACCAATCTATGTGTCTGTGCCTAAAGTTCTGATCCTGTGTTTCCCAACTGTATTTCCTTTATTTTTTGTACACTGAGCCACAGTACATTCTCTAGCTAATAACATGTTTCCTTTGTCAATAGTCATACCTGGAGTCAGTAAGAACTAGAAATCTTAAAACAATAGGAAATAAACTACTGCCAGTGTACGAGACATAAGGATATAGCAATAGAAAGTAACATCAACAAGAAATGGGATACACTGTGATTGAGGGAGTTGTTTTCATCTAAGAGTAACTATAACAAAGACTGCAACAGAAACTTTCCATTCCTGAGTCAGCCTGCCTGTGTATGTGTCAGTTTGTCTCTCTCACTGTGTCTCTTCTGTCCCTCAAAAATGACTAAACTCTGTAGTAATTGAAGAGACGAAGAAGAAAATTTGGGTATTCCTACATGATGAAGTCATTTCATGAGAAAATAGTATTATAAAAGAATTCCTCTGTTCCTCTCGCAGGTGTCCAGCATCTGCCACACCCTAACTTAACAGGAATCTATCTTTTCTGAGTTGTAGTTACACAACTTAAGACAGACTTTTCAGACACTGCCTAACTAATGATGCTGAAATATAAGCAAGGCTAGGGCATTTCATGGCCCCGTGCAGTGTTACATTCATAAATCTGAATGAAACTTTAGAAATCATAAATGAAACTTTAAATAAGTTTCAAAATGAAACTTTAAACTTTCAATCAGAAATGAAAGTTCAAATAAGAATTCATTAATAAGCCAAATGTTGTAATTATCACATTTTTATTAATGTCATTTCAGTTTTCAGAGTTCTAAATTTTTTTTCTGATACTGAGGATTGAAGCTACAGCCTTTTCACTGAGCTATGTACCCAGCACTTTGTTTATTTTTTTAAATTTTTGACACAGTGCCTTACCAAGATTGCAGGTTGTCCAGACGGGGGTAGAACTTGACATCCCCCTTTCCCAGCCTCCCAAAGTTCCAGTATGAAGAGTCATGCACTATTATGCCTGGCTCTTGATATTTCTTTCTTTCTCTTCTTTTCTTTTTCTTTTTTTTTTTTTTTTTTTTTTTCTTTCTGAGACAGTGTCTCGCTACATAGTTCAGACTGGCCTTGAGCTCACTTTGTAGCCCAGGATGGTCTCTAACTAGCAATGATCCTCCTGCCTCAGCCTCCTAAGTGGTGAGATTATAGGAGTGCACCACCATACCCGGCTAAAATTTATTTCAAAGCTATCCTTCCTGGAACGTAATGGCTCGTATGGTCCAAATACTATTAATAGTGGTCCAAACTATTAATAAAATAAAAATTTGTATATATTTATGTTTAGGAAAAAATGAGAGCTGCAACCTTCCTTGTAGATATTTTGGTTACTTGTTATTTGTTCTCTGGGATGACATGCTCTTTCTAGTTGGTAATCTTAATAAGAATTGGTACCCTTTAAATTTTTTTACTATATTGTATTCTAAATAAATGCCTTTCATTTTACTTAAATTCTTTTCTGTTCTACATTGTTCACTCTTTCAAAAACTTATAAATGAAAAAAATACACATTCTCCAAATTCTCAGAGCTTTTGTGTCCCCCACACAACATACTTGCCTTTGATGGGTCACTTCCTGAGCTGCCCAGGCCGAGCCTTTGAGCGTAAAGCTGTGCAGAAGGTGCGTTTGCTCAGTCATATGTGCTGATCACGAACTCTGCGCAGTCACATGACCTACCTCAGAGTTACTTTCCCCTCTCTGCAGTTGTTTTCCTGATTTAAATTAATTTCTGTTGAATCTTAGAACAGACCCATAGAAGCCAAAGCCAAGGTCTTTCCTGACTGAGAGTGGTGCATGCACTTTTATTGCTAGTTGCAACTTCAGAGATGCAAAGCTTGCAGACTGTGTTGCCCCATTCCCCAGAGATCAAAAAGCAAATTGTTAAAATTAATCATCTCTTTTTTAAAGAAAAGTGTATATTTTATGATGCACACCAATTGCACACCTGTGTGGGATACTTTGTTCTATTTAAACAGATATATACAAAGTATAATTATCAGAATAAAAGTCATGGGCTGATCTATGACCTCAGATGTTTACTGTCTTTGTGCTGGGAAATTTGAAATCTTCTTGAGAAACTATTATAAAGTATCCCCTATGAGGGCTGGGGATTTAGCTCAGTGGCACAGCACCTGCCTGGCAAGCACAAGGTCATGAGTTCCATTCCTGGTACTGGAAAAAAACAGCAACAAAAAAAATCACCACAAAGTATCCCTTATGTCACCCAGTGAGACTGATTCTGCTACACAGTATTACAGTATCCATCTGTACTCTTGTCCTGCTCCTCACTCCAGCCCCCATTTCTATATTCCTTTTACAGGCTCTGGTAAACACTGTTCTATTCTCTATTAAAAGATCAATATTTTCTTTCCCAATATGAATAAAACCTGAACTATCATTCTTTCTGTTTCTGGCTTATTTCATTTTGTGCAATGGCCTCATTAACATTGCTGCAAATGATGGGATTTCATTATTTTTCTATACATGAATAGTGTTGCATGGTGCATGGACCATGTTTGCTTTATCTGCTCATTCAACAATGGATGCATAATTTGATCCCATGTCTTGAATACTAAGAAGAAGTGTGTGCAGGCATCTCTTCTTTCCATTGTCTTCTGTATTTACTCAGCAGTGGAATTATCATTCCACGTGGTGGTTTTATGCCTGGATTTTTAAGAAATCTGTAATAGTTTCCATAGTTACACCAGTAATGCATAAGAGTTCCCGTTACTCCCTAGCCTTGTCAGCATTTGTAACTTCGTCTTTTTGTTAATAACCATTACAGCTTAGTGAGATAATATTTCATTGTGATTTTGATTTATATTTCCTTAATGGTTATGGATATTGTACATTTTTATATACCTGTTACCCGTTCTGTACGCTCTTTTGAAAAATGCTTACTCAGTTCATTTGCCCACTTTTATTTGAGTCATTTCTTTGTTTTTTTTAGTTGAGTTTTTTATATATTAAGGACACAGATCTCTTGCTGAAGGAATAGTTTGAAAACACTGTCTTCTACTTGCATGTTGCCTCTTCACTGTGTTGATCACTTTCTTTGTTACAAAAATGTTTTAGCATTTTATGTAATTCCATTTGTCAATGTTTTCCTTTGCTCTTTGTGCTTTTGGGGTCATCTAAAAAATCTGCCCAGACAATGTCCACAAGCGTGCAACCTCTGATGTCTTCTACTAGCTCATATTTCAAGTTTTGCTGCAGTTTGAATGAAGTTTACACATAGTAAGTGATTAGACTTTCATTTCTCCAATGGATGTTTTTGCTGTTTTTACCAAAAATAAATGGGCCATAAATGCATGGATTTATTTATGTTTTCTACTCTGGACCATTGGTTTATGTATCTAATCATATCCTGATACCGTAGTACCAGACTGCTTTTTATACTATTACTTTCTAGTATGTTTTAAATTGGGATATTATATAGTTCCTAACATAGTTCTTTTACTTTAGGGGTACTATGAATATTAGGGATTCTTTGTCATTTCATACAAATTTCAGTAAAATTTTTTTTTTCTACTTGTGTAAAGAATGTCTTTGATAATTTGAGGGAAGTTGTAATAAACTTGTACATCACTTTGATTAGTGAATATATTTTAAGATTACTCTAATCCATGAATATGGGACATTTTGAGTCTTTTGTGGGTCTTCTTCAGTTTCTTTTCCCCACGTTGATGTCACTTATTTGTTTAGTTAATTTCACTTTAAGATATTATTATTATTATTATTATTATTGTGGTAATATTTTATTATAGAAGTGGTTAAAGTGAACATCTTTGCCATGTTCTTGGAAAATATTTCCACTTCTTACCATTCAGTACAATGTTGGCAGTGGGTTTCTGATAAAGCTTTTACTGTGGTGAAGTGGATTGATTCATTAACTAACTTTTATGGTTATTTAATTTCTTCAAATGCTTTTGCTGCATCTGTTTGTATAAGAACGTGATTTTTCTTCTTCATTCCGTTGACATGCTTTTTGACACTTAAGGATTTGCGAAAATTGACCCACCCTTGCATGGGGATAAATCTCACTTGAAAATATTAAAGGAAATTACTTATGTGGTATTGGATCACATATTCTTTCACTACTTGTATTTTATTAGTACACATCTATAGTACATAATGATGACACTTATTATGCAGGGTTGGTACATGCACATGATGTATCTTAGTTCTTGTTTGTCTCCTACCCCTCCCATCACTCCGTGTTCTTTCCAATCCTTGGTATTCTTTCCTTTGGCAAAATGCTGCTCCATGTTTTCCCTTCAATTCTTTTACTTTCATTCTCTTTCCTTCCCCTCTGTACTTCTCCATTTATCTCTTGTTCCCTTTCCCACTTATAAAAGATCTTCCTATGGACCATTATTTGATCTTCATTTATTCTCATGGTTCTCATACAAAAGAAACCATGCAGTATTTAAGCTTGTGTGTCTGATTTATTTCGCTTAATATCATTATCTCAGGGTGTATCCACTTACCTAAGAATGTCTCAAATATATTGCTCTTTGTGACAGACTTGTACCCCATTGTGTATAAATACCATACTTTCTTTATCCACTCATCTGTTGATGGGCATATAGGCCATTCTAAGATGTAGCTATTATTAATTGTGCTGCTTTAAATACAAGTATTTCTGCATTACTGTAATATGATGCCTCAAATTCTTTCAAAAAAAATAACTAGAAGAAGAATAGCTGTGTCAAATGCAATTTCTATGCTTTGATTTTTAGGGAAACTCCTACTAACTTCTATAATGTTTGTATTGGTTTACATTTCCAGAAACAGTGTAGGTGTGCTCCTTTTCCCACGCAGTCTAGCTGCATTTGCTATTATTTGACTTTGTGATGCCAGCCATTGTTTTGAGAGTGTGTGGTATCTTGGTGTTGTTTTAACTTATGTTTCCCTTATGGCCAATGACGTTAAACTTTTTAGTTTCATTTATTTACTGGCCATTTGCATTTCTCTAAAAAGCATCTGTTCGTTTCATCTGCCTTTATATTGACTGGATCTTTTATTTTAAAGGGTCTGTTTTTCGTTGTTGGTATATTCTCGATGTTAGTTCTCTGTGTAGGGAATTTCTGGCAGCAAGTTTTGGTTCACATTTTCTCATGTTTTGTTGAAAATGTTTACGTCCCTGTTCATCAGGGTTATTGGTCGTTGTTTTCTGGGTGTAAAATCAAGTTAATGCTGGCCTTAGAGGAAGAGTTGGGCAGTGTTTTCACCATTTTGGTACACCGCAATACTTGATGCAGTATTGGTTATACTTCCCTAGATATTTGGTAAAATTGGGCACTGAGATCAACTGGTCCTGTGCTTTTCCTTGCTGAGCTGAATATCCTGGTTACTTTTATCATTAACACAATCTCTTTTAAGTATTATTGCCTGTCCAGGCTTTCCATGTTCTCCTCATTTAGTTTTGCTAGGTTAGCTCTGTCCGGAAACTTAACAATTTCACCTTCAGTGAAAGGGTGTCTGTGATATTCCTTAATGATCATCAGTTTTCCGTTTTGCTAGTTGTCATAATTTTTTTCTTCTCTGATTTTATTTATTTGAACATTGTCTTTGCTGGTGTTGGTTATTCCATCTAAAGGTTTTTAAATTTATCTTCCAAGGAAACACAAAGTTTCATTTTATTTATTTTTTATTATTGGTCTCCACTTTATTTACTTGTGTTCTGACAATTATTTACTTCTATTAATTCTGAATTCACTTTGTTCGTGTTCTTTTAGTTACTTGAGTCAAAGAATTAGATTACTTGAAATCTCTATCTGATATAGACGTTTATAATACAACCTTCCCTGTTATTATTGTGTCTGGTGTGTCCCATAAGATTTGATAGCTATATGTCGCTGTTTCCTGAAAGTTTTTAAGGAAAAAAAATTTATTGACTTTTTCATTGATTATTGTTAATTCAAGAGAATGTTGACAGTCTTTAGGTGTTTGTAAAATTACTAGATTTCTGTCTTACTGATTTGTAGTTTTATCACATTGTCCATTGTCATCAAAGAAGATGACATTGACTGAGAAAGGGGTACATTTGTGGATTGTTGGTATACATTAATACTCTCATTATGGAAAACAGTATGGAGATTTCTCAAACAGCTAGGAAATTAGGCAGAGAAATGCCGTAAAAATAGCATTTACACACACACACACACACACACACACAGAGGTAGAAGAGACACCTATACTCACTTGTTTATTGCAGGACTATTCAAAATGTTCAAGTATGAAGTTGATCAAGATGCATTTTGTATATGTACCAGCTCCCAACTGAATGCCATTATTATGTAGTATAAATATTTATTATTATTTCTAAAATGTCAAATAAGTATGAAATCAACCTAGGAATCCTTTGATGGATGGGTGGAGAAAGAATATGCTGAACACATGCATGATGGAACACTTCAAATGTAAAAAAATGAAATGTCATTTGCAGCAGGCTAGGTTGAACTTGAGCACACTATTCACACTATATTAAGTGATGTAATTCAGGCACTGAAAGAATAATTCCCTAGGTTTACCTCTATGTAGAAACAAAAATGTTGACCTTGTGGTACTAAAGAATAGAATGGTGGTTACCAGAGATTAGGAAGGATGTGTAGAAGTGGATCAGACAGAGGATTAAGTATAAGGCTCTTTCTCTTTGTATAGGGTCCCTCTGAGACACAATAGGTAATGAATATTTTATAGCAGCTAATAGATATGGTTTCAAAGTTTCCCAACACAAAGACATGAGAAACTGATGAGGTACGTGTGTATGCCAATTATCACAAATCATCATTACACTTTATGTACATAGGAGACAAACTGTTCTATGAAATTGTGCAAACACCATGCCAATTAAAAAGGATACATATATAATTTTCTTAAAGATTGCAGCAAGTAATGGTGATTAACTTTAATTGTTTATCTTGTCACCTCAAGAGAATGGAGTGGTAGTGGATTATCTCTCGGGTTCATGTCTCCAAGGTTGTAAGTATAGATATAAATAAGCAGCTATCACTCCCAGCCCAGAGAGATCGAACTGCCACTGGGAGGTTTGTTTAAAGATGCAAAAGTAAGATAGATTTTGATTTTGATCAAGAAAGCATCTCGGGAATACAGGAACCTCTTCTTTTAGAACTTGAATGTTACTGAGTAATACAAGAATGTTTTCATGCCAGTCTTTCAGAAAGATGGTGATTTCTGACCGAAAATTTTGCTAAATGCCTTTCTGCTGTGCTTTATCTCTACATTGCATCTAGTACATCTGTGGGACTTTTACAGTGCAATTGGACTATTTCCCACAGACTTAATAGCTCACTAATGGCTCACTAATTGAAAATGTGATCATTATTAAAGGAAATTTATAATATCTACACTTAGAAGAAAAGTATCAGAATCTGATGGTGGAAAAAATAGATTCTTGATGAGAAATTTGAGGGTTAGGGCTCTAAACATACATGTGTAGATTGTTCTACATTTGTATGTCATTGGAAAACCCATCGTTTACCTGGATGCTATTTTGCCACCTCCAGAATAAGAAAGTAAACTACACAAAATATTTTTAATCTATTCTGATTATGTAATTCTTTGGGCAATGTGGAAAGACTGATATTTAGATGTCCCTGTTTAAAGAACTTACTCTTTAGACTAAGAGTTATTTTGGAATCAGATTTCCTGAGCTCAACAGGAAGACTGATTAAAGTCCAATGTGGTATTAACAATGAACTCAAAACATTTATTTTTATGGTACATTGCATTTAATGTTACTAAGTGAAAATATTATATAAAAACCTCATTTTGAAATTCCTATTTTTTTATGACAGAGTATACATTTCAGATAATCATGTAATGTAATAGTTAATGAACTCAGACTGCTGAGAGTCATGTGAATAACTAGTTTAAAATAAATAAAAATATAAACACATTTCCTATGTTTGTAAGAACAAAAGATACATTCAAGCACTTAAAATTTAGCTGATTACTTGTTTTATTCTTAAGAAAATATGAATGGCTGTTATTTTAAAATGTTAGACATGTATTATACCTTCTATAATAATAATCCCTGAAAAATATTGTCATCCTTCTCCAGACTTTATAAAGGAAGGAAACCATACATCTTGTGTTCTCACTCTCCCTGTTTTTGGTTTCAGGACTAACCTTCAAGCTCTGACACGGAGAATCCATGTTAGTGTCAGAGACAAACCAAAGTGGAGCCATGTTCACCCTCTTGGGCTTCTCAGATTACCCCAAACAGCAAATACCACTGTTCCTGACTTTTCTGGCCATCTACAGCGTCACTGTGGTAGGGAACATTGGGATGGTTGTAATAATTAAAATTAACCCCAAACTGCACACCCCCATGTATTTTTTCCTCAGCCACCTCTCGTTCGTGGATTTCTGCTACTCCTCCGTCATTGCTCCCAAGATGCTGGTGAACCTAATTGCAAGGGACAGAAGCATTTCATTTGCGGGATGTATAGCACAGTAGTTTTTCTTTTGTACCTTTGTGGTTACAGAAGCCTTTTTGTTAGCAGCGATGGCGTATGACCGCTTTGTGGCCATCTGTAACCCCCTTCTCTACTCAGTCGCCATGTCCCAGAAACTCTGCGCCATGCTGGTGGCGGGGTCCTACTCATGGGGGGTAGCCTGTTCCTTGACACTGACGTGCTCCGCCTTGCAATTATCTTTTCATGATTTCAACATCATTGATCACTTCTTTTGTGAGTTCTCAGCACTGCTGTCTCTCTCTTGCTCAGATACTTATATGAATCAGCTGTTACTGTTCATTTTTGCTATATTTATCGCAACTGTCACACTCCTCATTATTCTCTTGTCTTATTTGTTCATTGTTGTCACCGTCCTCAAGATGCGTTCAGCCATCGGGCGCCTCAAGGCTTTCTCCACCTGCGCCTCCCACCTGACTGCCATCGCCATCTTTTACGGCACCATCCTGTTCCTCTACTGTGTGCCCAACTCCAAGAACTCCAGGCACACGGTCAAAGTGGCCTCCGTGTTTTACACGGTGGTGATCCCCATGTTGAACCCCCTGATCTACAGTCTGAGAAATAAGGATGTGAAGGACACGGTCCGCATGTTTTTGAATACAAAATTATTTTCTTATTAAACAGGAGTTTTCTTTGATTTGGGCCCTGATGTACAAATAGTTTTCATAAAATTTGTTTTGAAGGATGTCATTAAAATTAATAGAATTAATTTTATATGGTTTATCTAAAAGTTTCATTTAGCAAACGGCAATGTAATTTAAAATGTGATTGTGTAGTTAGCAATTAACATACATGTGGCATATCTTTCATAATTCAATAAGTATTAATTCCCTATCTATTACATAAAAAATACCTAAAGTTGATTATGATTTTAAAACCAGAATTATGTGTTTAAGTGTAGGAGTACAGCTCAAATGTAATTCTTGCCTTCCATGATGCAAAATACATTGTTGACAAAATGCCAATGAAAGACCTGACTATTGTATGAGGAAAAAAAATAATTACCGTAGGGAGTTTTTAAAAAGGGAAATTTCTAAACAGTTAAGGATTTTTTGAAGGATATTTCTGCTAAAAAATAAAATCACTAAAGAAGCTGGTCCACAGGAAAAAAAAGACTGAGATATTCAAACTGCATTTCAGTAAGAAAAACATTTTATTTAGCACAAAATCCATTTTATTTAGCACAAAAAAAGACTGAGATATTCAAACTGCATTTCAGTAAGAAAAACATTTTATTTAGCACAAAATCCAGTCAGTTATGGTGTAATACAGAGTTAATAATTCAATGTCTTTTTGTGTGCTAATGTGACATAACTCCATATGTGTTTGTAAAGTTATGTTGTGTAATGTACACAGATGACTGTGCATGAATAGAAGTGTGAATAATATGTGACATACTTCCTGAACGTTTTTTCTACTGGACCCATGGTGCAGCAACATGATAAGCTATGACAGAAAACACGAGAGTCATTGTTGTAGTCAGGGTTCACAAGGGAATAGATTTAATACAGAACGCACAATTTATAGGGTTATTTCATAATATTTACCCAAAGAGTCAAATGCAAAAAAGCACAGGAAATCCATACGTTAGAGCTCCAAACAGTCCAGCTGGATCCCACGGCAATGTCCTGTATGATTCCCGCTGAGGACCTGGACACGGCAATGTCCTGTATGATTCCCGCTGAGGACCTAGAGCCCATGGCAATGTCCGCTATGAGTCCACCTGGAGGCCTAAAGTCCACAACAATGTCCCATGCAAGTCTGTAGGAAGGATCTACTCTGGGAAACCCCAAAGGTCAATGACGAAAGCTAGAAAATCTGTGCCAGTGGGATGATGGATCTGTGCCCTGGCGCCGGAAAGCAACACTCAAGGTAAAGATCAGAGCTCCCCCAAAGAGAATCACAGCTGTCCTAGTGACAGCAAGGACCTGAGCTCCTCTGAGAACAGCCAAGTTTGTATCAGGAAAACCAGCAAGCATTTCCCTCCAGCTCTGCTTTTATGTTGTTGGCAACAATCCTCATGTGGGCCTTCCACACCTAGCACCATGCTGATTCCGTTTAGCTGGGTGGCCCATTAATTAATCCACCACAGTGATAGAACAAACAGATTGTGTCTTATAGGTGTAAAATGAGAGTTATGTGCCCACTTAATTTCCATTTTGTACTATTATCATTTCTATGAAGTCATCATATTATCAACTTTTAATGAATTGTTTTCTAAACTCGAGAAAATCTCTGAACCCTCAATAGACTTCTTATTTACTGTAAAAGAAAAATGCTTGGAGTTTCCTTATTAGCTGAAAAATAATGACTTCCATAAATTTCTTCAAAATAAATGCAAACCAGACATCATTTCCATGTATTATAAATAAAACCAACAGAATTTTTTCTTAGTAACTCACTTTAGCTGAAAGAATGAATACAGATTTGTCCTTCTATTTACTGATTATATCTATATAAAATTTCAAAACAGGCATCAATACAGTAGGGAGAGTAATTTTCCTATATTTTGATATGAGGAACAAGGTAACCTGACACAATTTTATAAAGGCTCAATTGTTGGAGACCACTAAGCTACACTCTCCTGGGAAAGGAAGCCCCTTGCATTGACATTTCCCTGACCTCTCCTTCAACTCTATTCACTGAGATATGAAGAACTACTTACATCCTTTTTCTTTTTTTAAAATTTATTCTAAGAATAAAAGAAAGAAAACATATTAACAAACAGACATGCATTTACAAAACAGCATAAGAACAATACAGGCAATACAGAGTTACAGACAAAGTGGTAGGAAGTTACCAATGGTTATTGTATTACATACTGATATCTTCAAAGTGGTTTCTCGGGAAAACAAATAGACACATGCAAGATGGATCAAATAAATAATCATTAACTGTTCCTTTCAGTAAAGCAATAGAAGTCAGTAGTACAACTGTGTTAGCTATCCTGTATATACATGTATACGTAATTTCCTCTTCTTTCTTTTCTCTGTTCCTTCACCCCAGTTGCTCTTTTCTTTTGAGCATTTTCCTTTCATTTCACAATTTCTGTCATACCTCCTAATTTTTATTCACTCTTTCAGGTAGAACTGGCTATACTGAAACAGATGTTCTCTTAGCTGGCTAAAAGAATGTGATCGAGTCTGGCCAAGGTGCCCACTTGTCTCATTATAGCATTCGGATGAGAATTGCTCCCCTCCATACACACTGATGGTTGGAATGAGGGCTGAAGTAGGAGCCTGTGAGATTCCAGGGCTAAGACATGAGATACCATCTCATCTGAAGCCTTGGGTCTCAGAAAGAATTACTCCTGTAGTATAGGTGCCATCCTTGCATATATCAAGCTCTCTGTTGTATTGATAGTTGCAGAGACTTTGTGCCTGGTACAAAATTACTCTATTTCTCCTTATAGCCAATGCCTGCAGAGTTCTCTTCCCTAGCACTCAGTCATGACCTCCACCCACCTCCCAGATCCATACCAATAAAAACTGATATAGTTTTCAAACTCATAGCCTTTGGTTCCACAGAGAGCATTGGCCATCCCAGGGTTCCTCATCTCCAAAATTTTCTCTTTGTCTTTCTTTTGCATCCATGTACCATATTGCCAAGTGGGAGACCTGAACCCTCCAGGGGATACTCAATAAATTTATTCTTATCATAATATTGTTTTAGACTTTAATTGTTATTATAATGTTTATTTCATATGCATTATTACATAAGGAATCAATTTACTAATGATTGCAAATACAAAGATGAAATAGTGTGGGCACGGTGATGAACACTTGTAATCCCAGCGTTCAGGAGGCTGAGGCAGGAATCCCTAAAGTATCAGGGCATCCTGAGATGAATAGTGAGTTCAAGTCCAGCCTGAACTATAAAACAAGAGTGTCTCTCAAAAAACTAAAAAACCAACCAGCCACACAAACAATAAAAAATTATGAGAAAGAATGTTTAGATACTGGATGAGTGAAGGGGGAGAATATTTTCTGTTGCATTAAATGATGCTTCTCTGGATAGTCATAATTTTACCTTTTACAACTCATCTGGCCTCTATGTAATGTCCAATTTTCATTCAAATTACAACAGCACTTAGCAGGATGTTAAATAAACCTAGGCTTTATAATCACTTTTAATACAAAATTTTCATTTCTTTCTGCCATACTTGGAGAAAGGATGCTGATTTTTGTGGTATAAATGATACAACCTGTTTAGCTGTTATCTTAGTAACCCAAGTTCCACACATGTCAGTACTAGGCACAGTTATAGAAATAATTTTAATATAATTCAGGTGAGCATTTACTACTAGGGTCACATTTGACTAAAACCTGGGGTACAATTGCATTTGCTTCTCTAGTACACTTTTTATACTTCAGATTGTGGTAAATTCTATTGATTCTCTGTAGTGCATGATTTATGTTGATGTTATTCCCATTTTTATAGTTATAAGTGTCCCAATTGATAGTGAAAAATATATTTTAGGTATATTAGTATAAAATTGATATACATACTTTTTTATAAATATATATTGGGCTATAATCTATTTTGGTATATAGAATATTTCATCAGAGGTTTAAATAGGGGCTGGGGATTTAGCTCAGCGGCAAAGTGCCTGCCTGGCAAGCGCAAGGTCGATAGTTCGGTTCCCGGTACCGGAGAAAAACCAATAAAAAAAAAAAAAAATCCAGAGGTTTAAATAAAAAGAATGCATTTTCATGACATAACTTAATTCCACTTAAAATACATACATGAGATTTTCAATAATTAGCTTTCCAACTTTTTTTGTCTTGAATTATTGTTAACTCCACTTACCCAATAAAATGTTATACTTTAATTTATTGTATTTGTGTTTTCATTTCTCTTAATTATATTGCTTTTGAAATATCTACCAAATATTTTTGACAGTCTCTCATTGTGGATTAATTCAAACTAATAATATGATAATTGCTTCACTAATTAAATTGTAATTTTTGTGTAATTTGATTATAATAAACTAACATTTTAATATTTTTGGTACTACATCTTTCACTAGATGCTGTTAGTTGTATTTTTTATGATAACACTAATCTGTCTCTAGGACGTCATTAATTCAAAAAGGCTATTGGTCCCCTATCAACTTTAAACAATTTTTAAAGTAAAAATTGTGTTCACATTAAATTTATTTTAACATACATGTGAAAAATCTTGTAAATGCTAATAAAGTAAGATAAAGTTTTGAGGCACACATGTATCATGTACTGTTGATGTCAGTTTAAGTATACCTAGCTGCTCACATATTAAAAATTTATTTTTATTAAAACTTTCAGCATACTTCTTTTTAACTTTTTAGAATGTATGGGGACTGCTTTCTAACACTAAATCTCTAGATTGCATCAGAAAATTCGCATGGAATAATAATATTGATTCCTCCAATACGGAAACAGAAGGTGTGTTTTCATTTTACTGACTCTTATTCAAGGTCATCATATTTTTCTGGTTAATCTTTTATTTAAATTTCACTTTATTGGTACATCTTTGTAGTGTGCATGTCTTACAGTCATCCTCAGGCGTGGGTGCACGTGCATAGCGCCACTTCTTTCTTTTTTTCAGTCCCCTTCGTTCCCCTTGATCCCCTCCCCCTCTTCGTTCTTGATATTGCTAATCTTTGTTCATGTTTATAGCATACAATGTCCATGTTCTCTGAGGTTACTCGGGCCTCATACCTGCCATACCATCACTCTGCCTCTTGCCCCATTCCTTCCCCCAGCCCCTCGCCTTGGTCCCCTGCACCCCTTCACATCTGCAAGAGACCCATCCCCCTGTACCTTTCTATCCTCCCATTTTTCTCCTAGTTTATACTTTGTCTTACTATGTGAGATACCACATAGTATTTAGTATTGAGTGTCTGATTTATTTCAGTCAACGTTATATTTTCTAAGTGCATCCACTTTTCCTACAAATGTCTCAAATAAGCCCCAGTTTAAAAGCAAGTAACCATCCTCACTTTAAATTTTGTCTTCAAATATATAGTGCCCTGATACAGAGATTTACAACACACCCTTGCTGAGATGGGACGATGCAAAACAAACCTCTTGCTTGCGTTTTTAAGCACAGATCTCGCGGGAAATTGTGCTCCATCCGGTGTAAGTCCGCTCTTCTCTCCGTTGTGCTGCTGCTAAGATTTGGTAGCTGCGCTCCCCAGGGCACTTTCTTCTGTCTGGCGCTGGTAAGAGACACTGTGTCGTCGTCAGAGCAGTGTGCTCCGAGCGGAGTCTGTCAAAGGAAAGAAGTCAGAAGGGGAGGGTAGGAAGGAAGAGAGGAAGCAGAAACGACCTAGAGAAAGGACGAATATTCCTTCTTGACTTTTAGCTCCGTTTGATGTGAACTCATCCAAAATGGACATTTGGACACTTCTGCCACTTTCCCAAAATACTCTCTGCCTGGCTAGCTAGAGCAGCCTATCACGACACAGTCTGGCTGCAAGGTCTCTGGTAGGGCTACAACCAGGGAGAGAAACTGCTTCTTCCTCACCCAACCCGAGGCTGAGGCCCAGAGGCAGAGCTGGGTCCCTTCTCCGAGGGAATAAAGCTGGCTGACTAGAGTGCTTTCTCTCAGTTCTGAAGTTGTGGTGACAACTGTATGTCTCTTCCTTGTCACTCCCTAATATCAAGAGCAAAAACTCCTTCCTGTAGTTAGTTGTCCTCAAATTAATATCTAGTATTCCATTTGCATCTTTTCAGGCTTCCACTGTACATCATTCCTTATTTTGAATTTTGGTGGGTTTGTCTTGCTCAGGGAACCCTGACTACTCCAGTGCACGTGACAGTGTAGGACACTTGAGCCAATTCTCAATTCTTGGAGTTTTTTTTACATGACCTACATTCTCTACCATTTTCAGTGTGAAGTGGTTAGTGTTCCACCCATTTGATTAAAAAAGAGAAAAAGGTATTTTATCATGTATCAGTGATAATAAAGTAGGTAAGTTAAATAACCCCATAAAGGCATTAATGGCTGCATTTAAACACATCATGTTTTAACATATTAATTTAATAAAATGCCACAGAGTTAGCAATACTAGTCATCATTGAAACACCTGCATAGTTCAATGCTGGTATGATGTCAGTGGGCGGTTCTTGCTTGGTTTGTTGTTCATATGATAGCCAATAGCCAATATCCATCCAAAATTCTGTTGCTGATATGTTTGGATTTCTACATGCAATAATTATTTAAGTGATTTTATATATAATAATGTATATAAAGTGAACATATTAATATTGATCAGAAGTCCCAAATGATTTCATAGTACCAAATAATTTTATTGATCTCATAGAAATCTGTACCACATACTTTTTTAATCCCCTACTAAAATACATAGAAATTTATTTCTTTCTGTATATTGGTGAATATTTGAAATTTCATCCTGAAACACTGAGTAAAGAGAAGGAAATGCTTAGTGAAACAAAATGAGTTATTAAGCTAAAATGCCTGATATTTTTAACCTGAAATGTGAAATGTGTTGAGGCATGGTTTTCATTTTATTTTGAAGATGTTTATGTAGGTAGCAAGGTTTCAACCCTTGAAATGACGGTACGCACATTTAGGAAGTCAAGTGAAATTTCCACTGAGAAAGGTTCAGAAGTTATAGCCATGCTCATATTTTAAAAAGTACAAAAGACTGGGAATAAAGATTATTCCCATAGAATAATAGCACACCATGAAACACATGTAAAGCAGCATAAGAGATTTGCTATTATCCAATGTATCATTTCTGAGCCTTTGGATCAGTCTATTACAGATTACCACAATACCATGTTAAAATGACTTTAAAAACATTTCAGGATATAGACCATATTTTATTCAAGTGTCAAGTAACTGGTACAATCTATACAACACACACACGCGGACATACACCCCCACACACAGACACACACACACATCACACTTGTATTGCTTTAGGTCAAAAAAATATTTGTTGAACCAGAGTCAGTATTACAGTTTTGTCTCTTTGATTTTATTTTTGCAGTATTCCTCTAAATAAACCTCCTTCACTACTGAATGTATCTCCAAACAAACTGATCATTCTCCTTTGTGTAACTTAGTTCGTGTAGTATCTGGGTGGGTTTGAATGTCCCTTCTCTTAAACTTTCTGTAGTATTTATTATTTTCTGCCTCCTACAATAGCCACTTACTTCATAGGATTGAGATTTCAGTCTACTCCTCATGTCTTATGTAAAAAAGGGATAGAAATAATATTTATTGAGTTACTTAAGGAAAATCATGAGATATACGCACATATAAGTTACCCTTTAATTTTCACACTCCGATTATGAGTTCTTTCACGGTACCTCAACCTTGGAGAAGACATGTTATACACGGAGCCAGCGTGGTGACACACACATGCAGTCCTGGGCCAGGAGACGCTGAGACAGAGAAGCAGGTATGAGCCCGTCCTGAAGAGCCTAGCAAGACCTTTCCTCAAAATAAAAAAGGGAAAGATTTCTAATGGTTTCCAGCAAGAAAAGGAAGGACCCAAGTTTATTCACTTGAAAGCAAAATCTGTTTCCATTCAATTGAACAATGTTAATTATGAATTTTAATGCCATGCTTAAAACAATTTGATGTGCAATTTTTGTATTAGAGAAAAACTCCATGAAAATATCATCCTCAATTAGAAAATACTTTGGTGTGCATGATTTTTTGGACCGTGTCCTTCACATCCTTATTTCTCAGACTGTAGATCAGCGGGTTCAACATGGGGATCACCACCGTGTAAAACACGGAGGCCACTTTGACCGTGTGCCTGGAGTTCTTGGAGTCGGGCACACAGTAGAGGAACAGGATGGTGCCGTGGAAGATGGCGATGGCCGTCAGGTGGGAGGTGCAGGTGGAGAAAGCCTTGCGGCGCCCGCTGGCTGAGTGCATCTTGAGGACGGTGACAACAATGAACACGTAAGACAACAGAATGATGAAGAGTGTGCTGACTTCGTTAAAAGTGGCAAAGACAAAAAGCAGCAAGTGGCTGACGTCCGTGTCAGAGCAGGAAAGAGACAGCAGTGCGGAGAACTCACAGAAGAAGTGATTGATTACGTTGAAACCATGAAAAGATAATTGCAAGGCGGAGCACGTCAGTGTCAAGGAACAGACTACCCCCCATGAGTAGGACCCCGCCACCAGCATGGCGCAGAGCTTCTGGGACATGGCGACTGAGTAGAGAAGGGGGTTACAGATGGCCACAAAGCGGTCATAGGCCATCGCCGCTAATAAAAAGGACTCAGTCACCACAAAGGTACAAAAGAAGAAGAACTGTACTGCACATCCTAAAAATGAAATGGTTCTGTCCTTTGAGACTAGGTTCACCAGCATCTTGGGAGCAATGACGGAGGAGTAGCAGAAATCCACGAATGAGAGGTGGCTGAGGAAAAAATACATGGGGGTGTGCAGCTTGGGGTTAAGTCTGATTATTACAACCATCCCAATGTTCCCTACCACAGTCACACTGTAGATGGCTAGAAAAGTCAAGAAGAGAGGTACTTGCATTTCTGGATAATCTGAGAAGCCCAAAAGGATGAATGTGGTTCCACTCTTGTTGCGCTCTGACGGTAGCATTGTTTCTGTTTGTCAGAAAATGAAAGTTAACCCTGAAAATGAAAATAAGAACAGAGATAAAATAAGACGCTTGGTTCTTTCTTCTCACACAGTCTGGAGAATGGACAAAAATATTTCTTTCACAGTCTTGCTATTTAGCTATTTATACTAATTACATCTGCAGGAATGCAAAAATATAATGACAATATTTCAATATTTTATCTTTTTTTTTTTTGTACCGGGAATCAAACTCCGGACGTTGGGCTTACAAGACAGGTACTGTGTGGCTGAGCTATATCCCCAGGCTTTCAATATTTTTTTAAAAAATGGAGGGGCTGGGGATTTAGCTCAATGGCACAGCGCCTGCCTGGCAAGCATGAGGTCTTGAGTTCGGTTCCCAGTACCAGAAAAAAAAAAAAAAAAAGAAATTATTAAATTAAATCACAATTTCTCACTTGTGATATTTAATATTTACAAGTATAAGCAATACATATACAAGTACAGTAAATAAATGCACTTCTGTGTGTTTTTAATAAAATCTTCAGAGAAAACTTCCAGCTGTTTGTACAATGTAAATGTATAAAATATAAACTTCATATGATAAATTCTTTTCTCACCTCTGCAATAAGTAATGAAAATCAGAAATTTTGAAAGTTTTTTGTAAATTGTCACATAGCAACATTAGTATCGAGAGCCCAAACACTTCACTTGTGCCTTTATATTTATATGCATATGTTATTTACATCTATTTGTGTGTCTGACACAATAAATGAGACACCAAAATAAATCTCAGCACCTTTTTCAGAAAGTATACTTTTCAGTTTATGAACCCTAAGTACCATTATTTCTTCATTTACTTTAGGATAATAAATTGGATTATAAAATTTTTCTAGGTTATTCTATATCCAGGGAAGCCTTGTTTTTCCCAAAGGCATGCAGCTAAAGAAAAATCTTTACAGTCATGAACAGAAGGAAGTCTCAGATTCTTGGTAATATACCAATTTATTGACTACCATAGCATGATTATAATTTTAGGTTGAGCTATTAACATGTTTCTTTTACTAATAATCATATTTGCAAATAATAAGCTAACTACAGATCCTAATCTTAAGGAAAATGGTTCTGTCACATTGCACATGCTTCATATGTGTACTAGGAATTGGCATCAAGATGAGGCACTTAATACAATTAGGCAAAGTTTTCTTGGCCAGGAATATACAAGTAAAATATTTACTTGGCCAGGAGCTATAATAAAAACTTATATAAAATCTTCACTTTTCTAGGTATCATCCTTTCCCTCTCCCTCGCCTTCTTCTTTCCCCCCTTCTACCATTCTCTCTCTCTCTTTCTATCTCTTTCTCCCCCTCCAGCACAATCTTCTCCTCTTTCCTTCCCTTCCACCTCTGATTTTGGAACATCTAGTGTGCTCTTTTTCTCCTTATGTCGCTGGTTATGGAGAACAGTAACAATCTGAGGTAGCGCTGCAGCATAAAGAGGTTTCATGGAAAAGACTGACACAAAAGAATCATTCTACTTCTTTCACTGGTGCCAACACCATTCACTTCCCTCCATGCCAGGAATCTCTTGCTCCCTCATGGCAAATAAAGTTATCTTTAGTGACATCGTCCAGGAAGTAATTCTGATAGCCCATCAATTAAGATGCCAGATCATATGCAAATCTGACATATTCAGTGGCCCTCTACTTGTGAATTTCTCTATAAAAGACAATCCATCAACCCAGATATTCCAATTACCACATTTTTCATTACTAGCATATTTTATGTATCTAAGGCATTAAAATTTGTTATTAGCTAATGTTACATTTTATGTATTGGATCTTGTCTCTCAAGTGCTAGTATCACATGTCTGGTAAAAATTTCCATTATATTAGCTCAGGAAAAATGGTAGCTAAAATCTTCTTCCCTGAAAATGGAAATAAATTGCTTCCCTGCAGTTGCTTCTTGTCTCCTAATAGGGTTATTGTTATTTTTGGTACCAGTGGTCACATTTATTTCCTCTTTTCTAAGTGTTAATTGAAGCTAGTCCCTTTAAATTTTTTCACCAGTGTATTCAATCATTGTTCATCTAATTTTGCTTAAATATTTGCGGATTGTGTCTCTATTACTCATCAAAAATTTATGATAATGAAATAGTACATAATCCCAAATTCTCAGTGCTTTTCTATTCCCCTCTCAGGTACAAATTTTTCATGAGATTGTAGATGAATTTAGCTCTGGACCCTTTAATACAGAATTTACATAACTGTGAACTTCCTGATCCTTGATTGATCACACTTATTTCTCAAGAACTCTCCATTTCCCCAGGCTCTTTCATTTTTCTCACATTGATTGCTGTCTTAAGATTAATATTAAATTGTCTTTAGAATTTTAGCACAAACCTGTTGGTGGCAAAAGCTGGACCCCTCCTGGTTGAGAGTGAGGTCTGTGTTCCTATATCTATAGTTAAGGCCTTGGAGAAAAGAGCCCTGGGGACAATGCACTGCTTCAATCTCTTGAGGATGTAAAATAAACAATCAAAATTAGTCACCTAAATCTGATGCAATTCTAACATAGGAGAAAATGTAGAGGTGAATTTTAGCCATAATGGGAGAATTTCCTATAAAAGTTACGGCAGCACTAGTAGTACTTTCTGTGAAATAATTTATGTATGAACGGCACTTTCCCTAGACCCCTGACTACTCACATATGCTCCCAATTTCAATTATGAAAATAGGTGTAGGTATAATAATCATTATTATGAAACACTGACTCAGTGCCTATTACATCCCATAAAATTTTTCCTCCATCATGCACACTCAGATCATCCTAGAAGACTGTGAAACTCTGACTTCCACATCAGCATGGAGACATGCTTTTCTGAGAGTTAAAGTACAGATATTTACAAAGGTGAATATTCTACTGCAGAAATGACCTAATCTTTGTTAAATCTCTGTCTTATTTATTATTTCTTTTACTTATCATGTGCTTATTGCTGTGTCCTGCATCCAGATTATTTGAATATTATTTCTGTAAACGTCAGCGCACTCTTTCTTAACAACCTGGAATTTGTTCTCTAATAGTTCTCCTTCGTAAAACTTTCTGTGAGGGTGCTATAGATGCTATAGGGTACTCCCGCTGGTACCCGACTGCCCACATTAGTGTTCAAAGGACTTAACACAATTTCTTAAATTCTTTTTTGCTGTGTTTATTATATGTTGTTTGTTTGCCATTGTTAGGATGAAACTTCTAGGAAAGTAGAAAATCAATGGTTTAGTACACTCCTATATTCCAAGTTTCTGGATTGCTAACTAGTGCCAAATGTACCATGAATAATTTCAGAATGATAAGCATGACCTTCCTTGTAAGTGGGATGCCACCAAGCCTTCCAGAAATGAAGGAAATTAGAGTGCAAGCAGGAGAGTGCACACACGCACATGCACACACACACACTCTGAATGTCTCTATGTAAGTTTTTATTTAAATTTGTAAGCACAATGATAATTTCCTAATTTAAAAAATAAAAATAAACAATCAAAATGAAATAAAACAAATCTACTCTTTCGATTTATCTTTCTAGGCAAGTTCAACAAAATAGAAATAATAAAATACAACACATAGAAATTAGTTGTGATGGAATTATTCTCAATTGTTCTACTCTATAAAATCTTGAAAGTAGCTTCCTTGACGTTTTAGCATGTCCAATCATTAAGTAACATGTTCAAAATCCATGTGTATTTTTTTGTGTAAAGAGTATACATTGTATAATCTTAATTTATATTTCATGAACTTTGCTTTCTGATATGAGTCAGAAAGAAAGTGCACAATGAGATTATATAATTATAATTATAATTATTTATTTATTTATTTATTTAGTCATCCATCCATCCATTCATTCATTCATTAAACAAATATTTATGAGAGACTTACCTTGATCCAGGTACTATCTCAATACTGGGACATAGGAAAGAGAATACTCTTTTGTTCATTAATATATATCTAAAGGAGAGTACAAAAAAACAGGTATTATTTTCCAATAATGCTAAAAATCATATAATTAAAGAATTTTTCCTCCTTCTCTTTCTTCTTCATTGTTTTTCTTTTTTCTTCTGTGTGTGTGTGTGTGTGAGATGGTTGGGTCTGTAACCAAGGCCTTCACCCTGAGCCACACATCCAGCCACTCCCCCTCTCTTTTTATTTTGAGACAGGGTCAGTTGCTAAACTGTCCAAACTGAGCTCAATCTTGGCACCTTCTTGGTTCTGCCCCCTCGTGTGCTGGGATTACAGAGCTGCACCACATCCCATGCCTCGGGAGTGTCATTTTGAAGACAGAGGTCAGACAAGGTCACAGTAAGGAACCCTCATGAGAGAAGTGAGTTTTATGAAGCATCTTGAGAGGAAGAGTGTTGAGTTCATGACACTGATTTTGAAATGAAAGTTTACATTCGCATATATCAGCAACTCTGCCAGACGTGGGATGCTGGTCGCTTTCCACAGCTCTTTGTAAAATAACAGCATGAAAAGAATATATAGTAAGGGTAGCACAAGCTGACATCTGTTCTGCTGGAAACAAAAAAGAAGGAAGATGGTAAGGATGTACCTGCCTGTGTCCTTCAGGGTTGTATTTATGTCCCTAAATTAGCATTTCTTAGGATGAGAAAGAAGCACAGGACTACACGGCTGGAGCTCTCTGGTGGATACATTCACTAAGGAATCGCTGCTGAGTAATTCCAAGTCAGTGTTATTATAAAACTTCAGTCCTTTAAAGTCTTGTAAGGAAACAGTGACGTACTTCAATCAGTGCTTCGAGCATCAGTACAAGATGCTGTGGGAGCTGTTTGGGGTATTGACTTTCTCAGTCTCAAATGTATTCTTGGCCAAATATCCCTCTGTGCAGCCTGGCAAACACATGTGCGGAGTGGACCTCGTTCTGAAGAGTCGGGTAATATGTAGGGACAGTGAGGGCCTGACTCTTTTTTTTGGTCCCGGGAATCGAACTCAGGACCTTGCACTTGCCAGGAAGGTGCTTGTGCCGCTGAGCTGTATCCCTGGCCCTGACTGACTTTAATCATATAAATTTAGGGTCACTAAAGCACAACCCCATTTGTAGAATATTATATTTCTCTTTCAATCTATCTTACTAAGTTTGTTATTAATAGTTTACTTAAAACAGTAACCATTCATAAAATGAACACTCAGTTAGACACTCATGCCAAAGAGCTTGAGACATTGCTCAGCACTACAGGATACGGTCAATTCTCAAGACTAAAACCAAACTAAAAAGCCACCTCTTGATAAAATCACATTTAATATGTATAAAATCATAAATGTATTTTGTTTTTGTCATATGGAGGATTAAATACAGGGCCTTATGCATGCTAGCCCACTGAGCTACTTCTCAAGCTCAATTTTACTTTCTATAATCATTTTGAAATTTGACACAGGGTTTTATTCATTTGCAGAGGATGGTGGTGAACTTGTGATCCTCCTGTCTCAGCCTCCTCAGAAGCTGCAGTAACAGACAGGCACCAACACTGTATCAAATGTATTTTTCATAGCACATGATTCCGACCCAATCCATTATTTACATTTCCCAAGTTTTCCAAGATATATATATATTTATATATATATAAAATGAATTTGAATCAAGAACCAAATCAATATGGCTACAATTCCTAAATTCTTTTTTATTATGTAACTCTTCTCTGTGCACAAATAATCACACACTTGTTTAAGAAGACTTGGGAGAAAAAATGGACCATTTGAAGAATGTTACATTCTCAGCAGGTAACTTACTGTTTCATTTGGGGTCATTTAACTCCTTTCTGTATGAATCCTTCCCAAGGACATTCTGATAAAGGATCTGTATTAGTTGGTGCATTCTTTTCTTTTCTCTTTCTTTTTTCTTTTTTTTTTTTTTTTTTTTTTTTTTTTTTTTTTTTTTTTTGATTGTTTTCCGGTACCAGGAATTGAACTCACAAACTTGCACTTGCCAGGCAGGTGCTGTGCCACTGAGCTAAATCCCCAGCCCCTTCTTTCTTTTCTTTTCTTTTCTTTTCTTTTCTTTTCTTTTCTTTTCTTTTCTTTTCTTTTCTTTTCTTTTCTCTTCTTTTCTTTTCTTTTCTCTTTTTCCTTTCCTTTCCTTTCCTTTCCTTTCCTTTCCTTTCCTTTCCTTTCCTTTCCTTTCCTTTCCTTTCCTTTCCTTTTCTTTTCATTTCTTTCTCTTTTCTTTTCCTTTCTTTTCTCTTCCTCTTTTCTTTTCTCTTCAGCAGGATTTCCACAGCAGTGCTTGTGGGCACTGCCAGGTACAACCAAACCACATGTTACCTGTCAGCTTTCACCACAGTTCATTGTGGTCTGTAGATGCAGGTACTAGCTCCATTCGTTCACATGAAATATCCCACCAACTTTCTTTTGATGATTTTAATACTCTTTAAAGTAATTTCTATAATTCCATTTTTTATTCTCAGTTCTAAAATCCTGATTTTTCTAATTCTATATATATTTCCTCCTTGATTTCTTCTGGACTTCCTGTCATTGCCTGTTGGGGGTGATCTGAAGAGACACTTTATAGAGGAAAGATACAATAAATATTTGTTTCTTTTGCTTCCCAATTTTCAGAAGAGTGTTTTTATATCAGTATCTTTTATAATCATCAGTGGTTTGCTTATTTTATTTTTGGTATCCAGACTTCAACATAATTGATAGCTTTAAATCATTGCAGTGAACACGCATTTTGCGTTGATTGTTTTCTAACTATGAACCAGCAACAATCATTTCCTGTCACCGCCAGTATTGCTTCAAGGTGATCTGCGGAGCTGTGATTCCCACCGTAGCTTTCTGGAAAATTAATCCTCTCACTGTTCTGGCAAACTTCCGATCTACCCTTCAAATCTGACATTTATCCAAGAATCCCCAGTTCTGGAAAGGAAAATCTTTTTAAGGGAAATTTGAGGAATAAGGATTCTCACTGCTATTGGGTTATCATTTTTAGTGACACTTGCTTTAAGAGGAAAAGCATAACCTCAACCTAAATTTCTGACAAACATGAAAACAGTTTCAACTAATTTTTCCTTACTTTAAATCATTAATACCTTTACCATATACCACACACTTTGGTTAGCGAATAATTATTGATTTATGACTATTTATTTTTCTTGTTTTATTCCACATTTTTCTATCTGTATTACTGTTTTTAATCTTCCCTCCACTTTCACACATTTTATCACAAGGACTTTTTCTAAGGTTGAACATATTCACTTGAGAATATCTTGTGGGAGCACACTGTAACAGTTTGTAAACAAAAAAAGTGTTCCTTCTTTTTTCTTTCCTGCAGTTATTTGTTTATTTTGACCCATAATTCATACAACTTTCAAGTCTGTTTGTGTTGTAAGCAATGCTTATGAATTATTTATTTATTACTTTGTCTTTGGGATAGAGCCGCAGAAATGTGAGTGCTTTAGGAGTGCTTCAGTCCATATGTAACATTGCTAGTGCTTTAGATGTCTGCATATAGGTTAGGTAACTTGATCTCATCCTGCTTATAATTGTGTTCTTCCTTATGGTTTTATTTATAGGAAGTAATTGTTAAATTTATGATACCTGATACATGAGAAATAAGAGATCCAGGCAGTTTTCATTCGTAATTTTATTCTGAGTCATGTTGAACAACATTTCATATGTGTAAATTCTATTAACATTTTGTATACAGATTGGTTAATTAAACCTTATATCTCTTTCCACAGGAGTGTCATTTTTCTTCTGCTGTGTATTATATGTGTAGGGATTTTTTTGTGTTTTCATTTGGAATTTTCATTTATTTCCCATTGTATTAAGAAAGAAATTTTTATGTATGCGAAATATAAGTTCCAAACTTTGTTTTACAACTGTATTTTGAATTGTGAAATAAGAAGTAAAATGTTATCTTATGCATATATAGATACCCATCACAATATGACAATGTTTTCATAATGGAAACATAAAATTTATTTAAAATTCTTCAGTGTTAGCATTCTTATTCAAATTTGCTTTAATGCTTTGTTTGATATCAGATATTTGTGTTCAGTTATTCACAAAAATGTTGAAACATGAATCTCAATGTATAAGTCCTCAGTATCTTCAGATAAAATATTTATTATATTCATTGTATATAATCAAGATCAGACAATGCCTATAGAGATATCTAGACCTGAGAATTCCACAAGTGCAAATTTTGACTAACAATATGCAAGTGCTATGTAGAAATACTGAAATGACTCCAATCATTGTCCTTTCTGAAAGAGAAAATTACTTTCTACGACCTCTCTCATACTAAAAGCCTTAGATGCATTTTCGAGAAAGGGCTTTGAGCTGGATATGTGAGCGCACATGCCTGTGTAATCCCAGTACTTGGGAGCCTGAGGCAGGAGGATCTCAAGTTGAATGCCAGTGTGTGCTTCCCAATGAGTTAAAAGCCAATCCCATAGAAAATGTGTCTCAAAATTTAAAAAAATTACAACATCATTAGGAGTTAAAATCCTCTTTTAGGTCATGCCAGTTATTGCTCTACTATTTTCTTCTGTGTCTGCAGCATTATTTACCCAGAGAAGGAACTGTCCTTACTGGTGTGTTTCTCTGCATGCAGTGACTGCTTAATTTGCCACAATTTATTATTCATTCGGTTCAGAGAACCCATAGAATGAAGGTATCTGAAAAGAAGGATTTCCCCTTTACTGCAAAGGATACCCATTTCTGTCTCCCAGAATGCCACAGCACTACAGGGGCACTGCACAAACAACTTGTAAAAGCAGGCACTTAATGTTAAGCAAGTTAACCAATTAGGAAAGTACATTCTGTTACAGTTACTATCATTCTTTTAATACCTGAAGCACCACACACTGTGGAATCTTTTGTACTTTCTACTCCTGTGTGCATGTATGTGTGTGTGTGTGTGTGTGTGTGTGTGTGTGTGTGTGTGCGTAAGAGAGAGAGAAAAATAGAGAGAGAGAGAGAGAGAGACTTTCAAGAAATAGAATGAGCTAAAATCTTATAATTCATCCTAGTACTATATGTCTTTGGCTTTTCTGTAGGATTTGAATTTATTGATTCAAACATCACATTCATCTATTATAAAAACATACAAACGTCCACTATAGCATTTCTAAAGCTGTAACCTGTTCCCAGTGCTTATTAGGGTCGAAAACGTCTCCTGGGATAGATTCAGTGAAAAGGGACTTTTGTGTCTACTGCTTTCTTGAAGGCATCCTTTACATCCTTGCTTCTCAGGCTGTAGATCAGAGGGTTCAGCATGGGGTTGACAACCGTGTAAAACACGGAGGCCACTTTGACGGTGTGTCGAGAGTTCTTGGAGTTGGGCACGCAGTAGAGGGAAAGGATGGTGCCATGGAAGACGGTGATGGCCGTCAGGTGGGAGGCACAGGGGGAAAAGGCTTTACGACGCCCGCTGGCAGATGGGACTTTTACTACAGTCACAAAAATAAACACATAGGAGGTAAGGATGATCAGGAGAGTACTCACCTCATTGAAAGTGGCAAAGCCAAAAAGCAACAGTAGGGGGATGTGTATGTCAGAGGTAGAGACCGCAATGAGGGACGTATATTCGCAGAAAAAGTGGTGGATGACATTAAGTCCACTGAAGCTTAGCTGAAGAGCATAGCAAAAGAGCACAAAGGGGCAAAACAGAGCCCAGAAGTAGGATCCAGCCACGAGCAGAGCACAGAGCCTCTGTGACATAGCGACTGTGTACAGCAGGGGGTTACGGATGGCCACGAAGCGGTCATAGGCCATCACCACCAGCAAGAAGGACTTGGCCACCACAGCGAAGCAAGACAGGTAGAACTGCCACACACAGCTCCAGTAGAAGATGCTTTTATCTTCCATGACCAGGTTCTCAAGCAGCTTGGGTGTAACAATGGAAGAATAGCAGAAGTCAACGAATGACAGGTGACTAAGGAAAAAGTACATGGGGGTGTGCAGTTTCGGGTTAACCCGGATGATGACTATCATGCCAAGGTTTCCTAGCACAGTGATACCGTATATGATCAGGAACACGAGGAAGAGAGGAATCTGAAGATCTGAAGAGGAATCGGTGAAACCTAAGAGTGTTGCTGAAGAAGTTTGTTCCTGTAAAATACAAGATATATAGAAGTAAGTGAGAATTCTATCATGGCTTCCTTCACAGAACTGATAGAAAATGTTTGTACATAAATATATCAACTAGGGAAGATGCTCAAAAAATGTGAAATAGTTGCTTCCAACAATGTATATGCATTTTGCTTATTTGAACAAGTTAATTAAGTTCATTAAGAAAGACTGTTTCTAAGAATGCAACAAAATATTAGAATATAAGAGTTTAGCATTTCTACACCAGCAATTCTTACTCCTAAAGGCTACTTCCCTTGTTGAATGTCTTATAAAAAGTCCCCAGGAGAATCAGGTAAGAGTTTGCACAAGACTATTTCTCATTCTTATAAAACGTCTGTATACCAGTTCATTGCTCATATACTCAGAGTATGGCAAATTTACACTTTTCTTTGTGAAGTGTTTATCAGTGGACCTGAGATGAAGTATTTCCATGAGTGGGAGCTTCCTCCTTGAATATTACTGGGCTCAGAGCTGGATAATGCTTACAGAGACTGAACCAAAAAAGAAAATCCAAGAGGATCTCAGTTACAATATGGAAAATCACATTGTCATTATTCCACAGTAAAAGCAAATGAAGTTAAGTGCTACAGACAAACAGGCTACCGCTTCCTGATTCTCTACAGGCTGCATGCAACAGGAGTGCTGAGGTTATTATATCAGTTATTTCCCCATGGACTCTAGCTCTAGAGAATCACCTCCACATTATTCCTTGTAAGCATCAACAGGCAATTAAAGTAAATGTAGTTCTCTTACACTACCTTACTGGGTAGAATTTCCTCCAAATTACGCAGAAAATTATAGCATGAAATTAACTTTCGGGCTTTGTTTGCACATGATTAAAATGCCTGCTGTAATTAACAAAAAAGATAAAACTTAAATACTGCTTCCAAAATTGAGTCAGCTTGGGGATTTTGAACATAGCAGGTGGAAATTATGGGCAATCTACTTCCGATTATCTACAAAAGTTACCCAGAAAACTGTCCATTTTTAGAAAATCTCAAATCAAGAGGGAAATTTATATCCAGTTCAGTTTACAATGTAAGCTGCGGATGCTCCATAAAATTAAGCATATGTCATTGTCTTTGATGGTTATTTGATCATTAGAATTTTTTCAGAATGTTGGGTCAGCCACGTAATCAGTTACTGATCAGACCTTCGGTATTTTAAAATTATACTGTAACTCCATCTGTAGATAACTATTCAGCTTTTGAGAAGCAGACTGATATTTTAACAGACACTACCGAGGACTGAATTATTGTCCCAGAGCAATTACTTGCTATGTAACCTGTACTTTCAGTCTTGAGTAGGTGTTTTCTCTCCTACCATTCTATGAAATTGGGCCAGGACAGCCATCAACTGCACTCCCAGGTTGGAAGACAGGAAACCAAAATAAAATGTAGCAAAATGTCCACGACCAATACTTTTGCTTTCCTTCCTGCTTCTCCAAGCCCGAATTCATGGCCTCATGGGACATGCCCTATCACAGCTTAATTATGAAAGAAAGAATCGGGGTGTTCTTTACAAATCTTTCCCATGATGTGTTACACATGTAAGTCCACAGTTGCCAAACTTTAATGCTATTCCAGAGTGACCCTAAGAGAGAGAAAGGAGTGAAGGAAAATTCTTCTGTTACTATTTAGATTTTGAAAAAATGTGCTTGGAACTTTAGGGTCACTTTTTTTTAAGGGGTCTCCTTTTTAAACTTAGTTATGAGACAATCTCAGAGACAATACCTTACAAGGATAAAGAAATATCTTCCAGAATGCGTTATATGCTCAAAGTATGTAACACTGTTCATTGCTGCTTCTCCAGCATTTTCTGACACCTAGATTTCATGGGTCCAGAGTAAGTGGAAATGCAAGTTGCTCTTCTCCCTGATACCTTGTGTGATCCATTAGCTAAAACTTCTGTAAGTGAAACCATGAGGTCTAGCAGTTTAGAGGTGTGGTCTCAAGAGGGCTTGAAAGAGCCACTAAGTAGGAATTGTGATTTGCTTGACCTGGAATATGTGATAGGAAGACTGTTGTGCAAATTCAGGAGTCGAGGTCCCAAGATGCCTTGTGGTCTCCACCTTCAGTGTCTTCAAACGGTGCTCTGAGAAGAACCCAGAAAGGCACAAAACAAGCAACTCACCACTGAGGAAATATGAAGGCACCCAACCAACTGCCAGCACCAGGCCACTGAATAAATGAGTGATGCCAACTTGGAGTGGAATATTTAGCACCCACAATGTTCCTATATAACTGCAGCAGTGTGACCCACCTCAAATAGGGATAAATAAGTTACTATTATTCACTAAGTTCCTTCGTTCCTTTTTCTCATTAAAATCTACTGAAATACATTCCAAATTGCAATGACAATGACCACACTTGTTTTTATGAAGAGTTTCAGTGTCCATTATTGGTGTAATTCCTACCTACATGCCCACAGTCAAAAAATGTGACCGGTCTTATTCATCAAGTAGAGTGGGCAGCAAATACATATACACTTACTCAGAATCTGAGAAGTAGAAGTCACTATGTGAAGTGTATGAAAATTATTTATGATTGCCAAATTATGGGAAATTGAGACATATTTTCCACAATTGGAATAAATAAATAAATATATTTTTACACCCATGTGTACTGTAGTAGATTGATAACTGGTGGTCAATTTATAACCCCCAGCTGAACTGAGTAAGCGTGGTGCTGGGTGTGGGAGGCCCACCTGAGAATTGTTGCCAGCAGCATAAGGGGCAGAACTGGAGAAGGAGAAGTTGGCTGTTGGGAGTGGAGAAAGGCTGTCGGAGCTAGTGGAAGCTGTTGGTTGTTTTGGAGGAGCTCGTCATGCTGGCTTTCTTGATGAACTTGGCTGTTTTCATCCTCCAAGGAGCTCAGGACCTTGTTGGCACTGAGAGTGGCTTTAATTTACTTTGGAGGCGCTCTTGTCCTCAATTTGAGTGTCTCTTCCTGGCTCCAGAGGGGAAGATGGTGTGCTGCCGGTCTCCAGGAGAAGCTTTCTGCATGAGCTTTCCTGTTGGAAACTCAGCCATCTTGATGATCAGAGGAGCTGGGGACCTCACTGTTGCTGAGGATGGCTGTGGTATCTCTTGGGAGAGCTCTGGTTCTTCTGAGCGTCACTTCCTGGCTCCAGTGCAGATACTCAGCCTACTAGCACAGATCTTTCATCCTGCTGGCACAGACTTCCTAGATTCCACCACTGACTTTTGGGCCTTCTCAGCGCACATCCGTGAAATAGGCCTGCATGACATATTGGTATGGACTCTGGGCTTGCAGTTGGATTTGTGGGAAGCATTGTTATGAGTTCTAGGTCTTAAGTTGGACTCATGTAGGATGTTGTCATGTGATCCAGGCCCTCAGCTGGATTCTTGGTCTATGTTATGTGGACAGATTTCTTGCACTCTTTTATGTATCATTCTTTGGGTGACTACTATAAATAATCTTACAAAATATGTGTTCTGTATTATATTGTTCTCCCTTGCAAAGTATCCCTCAAACCAGCACATGTACACTAACGTGTTCATATTTTCATCAATAATATTTGGTCTGTAATGTGTGTGTGTATATATATATATATATATATATATATATATATATAAAGGTGTGAGAGAGAGGCAAAATTAAAAGAAATGCAGTGCTAAATAACTCAGATGCAAGCAGCTGTATTGCAGAGGGCCCTTGCATAGGAACACCGTTAGTAATTCTTTTTGGTTCTAGTAAAATGAGAGAATACTAAACCAGTCTTCTCATAACTTCTGATTAAACTCATTGTTGAACTGTTCTTTCATCTAAGGTGTATACTACATCTAAGAGCTAAATAAAGTTTACTTTCCACATTGCTTACTAAATCATTTTGCCAGCTCCTCAAAACTTTAACTTATTTCATAAAAGTTTCTAAAACTTGATTGTATGTCACAGTGCACAATCCTGGCATGGCATGAAGGGTGAGCGATGACTCAGAGTCCGAATCCAGTTTAACCTCCAAGTGGGCCCAGGAGGACTGCATTAACTGAGAACTGTTAGGATGCAAAGGTCTCAGGAAATGATGCCCCAGAATGGAAGCGCCTATGGGTTTTTATTGATAGAACTATCGAAGCAATGATAAAGGAAAACAGAATTACATCTGTGCAGGATTCACTTAGGGGACAGGGAAAAGGTCCAGGGTGCTCTGTTGCATCACTGATCTTTGGGTCAATCTAAGTAATAAATCAGAATGTGAGGAGGAGAGGGCCAGAGCTTTCATTCCTCATGGCAATGTACTTGATCCTACTGGGACTAGTGCCCTGTGGACTGTCTTAAATCTCCAACCCTGCTTTCCAAGTGGTTTGGGGTGTTTAGCCCAAAACTCCCTTATCTCTGCACATCCATCTCACACAGACCTCTGCCAACACCTCCCGCAGTTGCATGCTTTGAATAATCGTTAAAACATATTTATTCTGTACTTGAAGCAAATTTTAAGTCACTTTTGATTAATGTTGTGGACACAGGATTTAAACTTCTGCCAATTTGCTAACATAACATAAAAATGTTTTCTCCAGTCTCTTGCTCTTCATATGCATAGGAAACAAACTGACAGCATCTCTAACATCACCACTCTCTACTTTTGCTAAGGGGAGGTTAGTCTAGGTAACAGAGAGTTGCAAAAAATTGAATGTCCCAGAATGAGTAAAAGCAGATTCCCTTTGCTTTTTTCATCTTCTCTGGTGGTCTTTTGATTTTCTTGTCTCCAAATCTACAGCTAATCAGTTCATCAGTTTGTTGATTCTTGCCCATGTTGACATGTTCACTAACTTTCTGCCCGTATACCTTTCCAAAGTTTAAAGTTTTATAGAACTTTTCACAGTGATTCCGGAGGCATCAGATCCTGTCCACCTGCATCTCCAAAGTCACCATCCATTCTCTCTATAATATGTCAGCCCCAGAAATTTGACACATCATGAAAGTAGGCTCTGTGTCCCATATGTGTTCTTACCCACGATGAGCCCACAGACTTGTTGCATCAGCTGCGAAAATGTGACAGACCCTGCATGAGAGTTGACAGACTTGAAAATATATTTTAGAATTAAATGAACATTAATAAGTACATTCCCATGAAATTATGTATATATCTAATCAAATATCATCTTGGGACCATACCTGCCCATTTGGATGAAAATCTAATAAAATATGATTCCCCCTTTCCATGCACCCCTACACAATTTTTGCCCTTCCATAGTAGTAGCAAAATATTCTGAATGAGCCATATTATTTATTTGAACACTACTGATTTTAACCTTCTTTGGTAGGTTGGAAATTCTGATTATTTGCTAAGAAAATGTGATGGGTTGAAAGTAAATAAACAGTTTAAATGAAATAAATTAGCATATATATGAAAATATATTAGAAACAACAGAACAGGTAATTTGGGAAATCATCTGAACCTCTCCTCACTTCCTCTTTATCTACTTTTCTTTTTGCTCCCCTTTGGTAAATATAGACTATGAGTTTTCCATTTAAAGAGAAAAACTTGTATGTCTGACTTATTTCATTTATACTACTATTTTCTCTTTGTTCATTGAAAAGAAATTTTCATATTAATATTTGTTTGGTTCTTCTTTGTGAAGGAGAAACTTTTTTGTTGGTGTCTTGTACTCTGTGTAACTACTTTGAAGATAATGATACACAGTGTAAAACAATCAGTAAATAAACATATGTATGATACCATGGGATGGATCCAAAAGATAGGTTCCAGCTCTTGCATACGATATGTAGTGCATCACAGTGTACATCCAGTGGTAAAAGAAAAGCAGCCACACTTATTGAAGACCACGGGGAGGAATGCTCAGGGTAGGTTCATATGGAGAAAAATGTGGCCAAGGATAGAAAACTAGTGCTGAGGCTACTGGGAAGTAACACACACACACACACACACACACACACACACACACACACACAGATAAATAAGGCCTTCAAAATTATTGTTTTTATTGCAGAAGACTGTCTTAATTATTATTTGTTGTTGTTGAAACAAAATACCCAATGCCCAAAATTAAGGAAGGAAAAGTTTATTTAGCTTACAGTTTGTGGTGATTTCAGTCCATATTTAGCTGGCTCCAAGGCAGGGTGGTACATGGCAGAGGGTGACAGTTCATGACAGCAGAAAACAGCAAAAGCAACAAGAGCAAGAAGGGAGGAGCGGCAGATAGCAAGACTGTTTCCCTGCCTTATATTGTATGCAAACTATCCGCCTTAGGGTAAGTGTAGCACTCACAGTCATTATCCCAGCATTGGACCATGGATCAATCATAAACTCTAGAAGCCCACCCCATGACTGCATGAGGCTTTGGGGAACATCCAGACACAAACCATAATACAGACTTAGGCAGGTTGTCTCAGTCCAGGCTTTTCGACAAGCATGCGTGTTCCTGAGTTCACTCCTATGAAGTTACATGTAAGACTGCAAGGACGATTAGCCCCAGGATGTCGCCAAAACTCAAATCGGTGGAGGGAAGTGGTGAGAGAGCCCCCGTCACACTCCCTGTACTATGTAAGCTTTCCTCTGTCCTTTGCTTTATCATTGTGTTTTCTATTGTGCTCAATCTCCCAAGGTCAAAGGTCATTCATTCTCTCTCCACATAAAACCAGTGAACTGTGAAGTATGTAACAACCCACTTATTCTCACAGGTAATTATTGATCATTTTTAATCTAGCATAAATGCATTGCTAGGAAGAGGAAGGATATATACTTCACATCTTTCAATAATATAACACAATCCACATGCCACACACACATACAACATAGAATCTTTTGGATAGATAAAAACTACTGCCCGCTTCTTTGTGTGACATAAGGGGCTGGCTTTCCAGTGTCTGGTTACATTTTGGCTTCCACTGTGTAATACTCTTTAAAGGCTGGTAGTGCAACGAGTTATGATTTGTGCATTGTGATGAAGATGGTGTCTATTTTGGTTGTTTTGTGTGCCATAGAGTTTTTCTGTATCTGTGAAAAATATCATTAGTAATTTTATCTGAATTTTATCATATCTACAGAGAACTTTGTGTTTGTGAATATTTTAAACATTATCCTCATAATCCATGAGCATGATATATCTTTTCCTCTATGTATGTTGTATTCCTTCAGTTCCTTTCACCAGTGTTTTAAATTTCTGATTGTAGAGCTCTTACACCTCTTGTTATCTATCTATTCCTAGTTTTTTGGTAGATCTTTTAAATGTAATTCTGCTTTGATTTCTATTTCAGATAATTAATTATTGGTATTAAGGAATACTACTAATTTTCTCCATTAGTTTTTGGGTGTGATAACTTTACTGAATTTGTTAGTCCTAAATTTTGATGGTTGCAGTTTTCTCTATATATCATATCACCTAAAAATAGCAATAATTTAATTTTTCACTTAAATTTTGAATGTCCTTTGTTTCTCTGCCCTGCCTGATTTCTGTGTTTAAGAGTTCAATCACTACATTGAAAAAAAAAACTGTGCAATAGAGCATCCTTTTTATTCCAAATCTTAGAAAGAAAGCATCATTTTACACATGAGGATGTTAAGTGTTGGCTTATTCTATATGGCCTTTATTATAGCATGATATGCTCCTTCTATTTACAACTTTAGGGTTTTTATCATGAAGAGATATTGAGTTTTATCAAATGCCTTTCTGCACCTACTGATATGGTCATACAGTTCTTGTTTCACATGCAGTTAATGTGATGGATCGCTTTGTTTGTTGCATGTGCTGAGACATTCCTGACTGTCTGGGATGAATCCCACTAGATCATGCTGAACAACCATTTTGAGGTGCTACTTTCTTTTATACGTGTTGATTTCCAGGAAGGGGTTGCAATTACATGTTCCAATTGAGTTTTTTTTAAAAATTGTCTCTGTATGTCATATGTGTGTGCATAGTTTAATGACTATGCTGTTAACACAAAAATATTTAAGAACTTTATTGACTGAGCTGTCCTGGAATTCTTTTTTCAGTCTACTTTGATATTTATTTCTCATCACAATCCTTTCAGATAAATTCAACTTTTGTGTCCGAAACAAGAGATTTTCTCCCTTTGTAAAAAAAAAAAAAAAAAAAAAAAAAAAAGAACAATTGGATTTTAGTTACCTCAAGGAGTCACTCATTTTTTATTTTGTTGTTTCGAACTATAATTGCTGAGATAATAAAAATCACAAATTATGGAACTAAATCATTTTTGCCATTACTTACATGATTGAAAGTGTTTGACTCACAGAATTTCATTGGAATTCTTCTCTAGTCTGACCAAATAAATGAAATGTGATCCGTAATATGTACACAGTCTGTTTCTCTGTATAAATATATACAGAGATATATATGTATATATATATACAGATATATATATATACACAGAGATAATATAAATAAATATATTTCCACAACTTATGAAAATATTTACATAAAGTTTTAAGGAAACCACACAGTGGAAGATGGTAAGAAATTAATATTATATACACAAATTCCATAACCAAAACTTTCATACAGCTTTGGAAAAACAATGTAGGCTATTACTATTTAGAACTGCAACATAATAATACAAGATAATCGATAGTTTAAAAATTAATCATTAGCACATGGCCTTCAGCTGTGTTTTTCAAAAGTATCATCTCTCTACAAAGATAAGAGTCTTATTACATTTTCTTTTTATTTTAAAGATAAAAGAATGGAAACCTCTTAACAAACACACATACACTTAGAAAATAACACAAAAACAATACAGGCAATACAGAATCTCAGACAAGGTGATAGGAAATTAACAATGGTTGTTGTATTACATATTGATATCTTCAATATGGGTACTCAGATAAACAAATATAAACATGTAAGACTGAACATTTAAACATTAACTGCTCGTTTCAACAGAGCAATAAAAGTCAGTAGTACAACTAGATTAGCTATCCTGTGTGTATATGTATATATATTTTTTCCTTCTTTCTTTTCTCTTTTCTGGTTTTTTAGTTTGCTAGTTTGCTTTAAAGACTAAATATACCATATTAGTGATTTGCAACAAATTATACTATAAGTAACAAAAAACAAAGTTATTTTCCTTTGATTTTTTTTTTGTTTAAACCTCATGACAATAAACTCTCAGGATTCTCCAGAGGCTGTGTCTCCAGAGACAAACATTTAGATGAGAAATAAACAAGGGCATCAAATACAGAAGCAAGGTTTGTCTCTTCCCCAAGGGAATCTCTATGCTCTTTCTAAGTATGTTAGCTGTCGGGAAGTGTCATTAGTTGTCTCCTTTATTCACTTCAAATTTGTAAGAGTACCTCAGTGCTTTTACAGAAATGGGAACTGTGTTACACCGTTTTAGCTTGGAGGGAGACAGTGCATGGGGTTTCCTAAAAAGACAAGGATGTACTCAATGAGAATATCGACGTCAAGAAAGCCTGTCTTTAGTAAGTTGCTTTAATGATAGGTATCATTTTATTCTTATCAGAGGTAAATAGAGATGCATAAAATTTTGAAGCAGGAAAAACATGTATGAGCAGAGAAAGAGAAATATCTACTAAAGTCAGCTTATGGTTCATATTCCAGGTGTTAAATGATACTTTCCTTGTTCCTTGTATTCTTTTTCTGAGTTGGAAGCTTTTTGAGAAACACTAGGTATTTTAAATGACATACTATATATAAAAATTTAT